>NC_142791.1:7437500-7806250 GCF_988280905.1 Pimephales promelas | reverse complement strand
ATCTACTGACGTCGCGTTACGTTTGCGGTATCGTGCATCCGTCCACTGGAGCATGTTGCATGGAAAAACTAATTTTTCGTCACACTGAACCTAGCTGGCATGGGCCACGCTGCCAGCCCCCCAAAACTACGATGGCATTTAACAGTTTTTTTTTTTGGTTTTTTTTTTAACTGGATTTATCCACTTTCTGCCTTTGACGCAATCTCTGGCAGCTGCCCAGTTGGCTTATGTGTTTACTTCTATTTTCTGTTCTGCTTTCTTTCTTTTTTTTGATCATTCCATGATCAGTCTCTTGGGGTCCTTGTTCCCCCTCCCACGTATAATCTTTGCCATGGCCCGGGACGGTCTGCTCTTCTCGTTTCTGGCACGGGTGAGCGAGAAGAAGACGCCCATCGTGTCCACTCTGGCCTCCGGGGTCATTGCTGGTAAGAGCAGAGGAAGGCATTGTGGGAATGCAGGGCTCAGCTCCAGTGTTGCTGTTAAAAACACCAGCCTGTACATATCTATAGGGAGGAGGTTGGAAACTCACTGTTTATAAGACAAACATGGAGCAGTTACATGTAATTGGAATTATGAATGTTTTTTTTTTCTTTTTAAAATGATTCCAGTAGTTTCCTGGAATTGTGCAAACATTATCTGAAACCATGACGTCAGTTTTGCTATTCTAAATACTCTTGACATTGTGTTTAGTTTTGTTTCCGTTTCATCCATTTAAAGATTTTAATTGCTTATGCTTTTAGCCCTTTCCATGAATAGGGTACTAATATGACACTATGGGGAGATAATAGTTTTTTTTATTATTATCGTTATTATCTTCCAAGGAGGCACTTAGTCTTCAGAAAGGAATGTGAAAATTAAATATAATTTGACCAAATATTAGAATTTGTTTATATTGAACTTTATTTTCATATTGTTATAGAATATCTGATGGTTTTCTGGAACGTTCAACGCTAAAATGCATTAACCAAAAAAAACATCAAGATTTCACTCCCCAAATAATGTGAAAATGCTCTTTGCAGATAGACAGAATATTTCATAAATCAATGTTATTGTTGTTATTATCAAAAACATATCAAAATATACTATGTTAAGAAACATAAATATGGGTCATTTTGAACCCCTT
This sequence comes from Pimephales promelas, assembly GCF_988280905.1. NCBI lineage: Eukaryota > Metazoa > Chordata > Actinopteri > Cypriniformes > Leuciscidae > Pimephales > Pimephales promelas. Next base: position 7,805,127 of record NC_142791.1, on the reverse strand, counting down.
TATGCAGTCTCGGGTGATTCTATAACAAGGAAATATATTTTTTTATTAATAAAATATCAAATAAAAATATTTGTATCGATAAAATATTTATAAAACTTAATAGTTTCTTTAATTTCACATGTTTACACAAGATCTGTTTAAAATTACAAATGGGAATTTAAACATGTTGATAAATGTTTTGTAACAGTTGATAACTCATGAGCATTGACTCTTGACTGCATTTTAAATTCTGTTTTTGCTGACAAACAAGACACAAATGCATTTTTAGTGAGTATTTTTTTGGGAATAATGTTTATGTAATTGTTGTATTCTCTTTTAAATTGAAATAACTATTAATTTCATGTTGACCTAAACAAAACATGTTCTCTACACAGTACATATAGTTTTGAAACCTTATTAAAGGGATAGTTCATTTAGTAATTAATTTTTGGTATGTTTTAGCTTACCTCAAGTGCATCCAAGATGTATGGTGTCTTTGTTTCCGCAGTAGTTTCAATTTAGATATTTTTAGGTCAAACTGTTCGTGTCTATCAGTCATATAATGGAGGTCTATGGTCACCACCTCAAAAAGGCATGCACAGAGAAGTCCAAATTAAACACGATTTAATGACTCGTAAATTTAAGTACACATTGATGGCCCAAGACACGAAACGGGCGGTTTGTGTGAGAAAACAAACATTATTTAAATTGTTTTTACCTCTCATTACCACAGCCACAAAGCGCCCGCGCCCTCAGATCACTTGGACGTGGCTGTGGTTAAAGAGGTAAAAACAATATAAATACTGTTCGTTTTCTCACACAAACCGCTCGTTTTGTGTCTTAAGCCATCAATGTGCACTTACATTTATGAGTCATTAAATCATGTTAAATTTGGACTTCTCTGTGCATGCTCTTTGAGGTGGTGACCATAGACCTCCATTATATGACTGATAGACATGAACGGTTTGACCTAAAAATATCAGAATTGAAACTACTGCGGAAACAAAGACACCTACATCTTGGATGCACTTGAGGCAAGCTAAAAAATACCAAAAATTCATTTCAAAGTCAACTATCCCTTTAAATTGCTCATTATAAATATCAAACTATCCTCAAAACAGATGACCATATCCGATCCTCTTCCTTCCTGTGCAGCTATCATGGCTTTCCTGTTTGACCTGAAGGACTTGGTTGATCTGATGTCTATAGGAACTCTTTTGGCCTACACCCTGGTCGCCGCCTGTGTTTTAGTACTCAGGTTGGCAGATGCATATAAAATGAACGCATTTTAAATATCAATGTAATTCCAATTAGGCTTCCATAAAACAATGTTGTAATCTACAGGTACCAGCCCGAACACTTTTCTCAGATATATCACTTAGCAAACACACAGGACGAAATGGAAATGAGCGAGACCATAAGCACGCCTAGCATGGGGATTCTTCCCGGCATAGAAGAGCGATTCAGCTTCAAAACAATGCTCCTCCCCACCATTACTGAGCCCTCCAACATGTCAGGCTTCATCGTTAACATCTGCACAAGTCTGCTTGGTATGAATCAGTGCGATTCCACATTAAGACAGATCCTGGTTTTATTAGGGCTTTATGATTTTGTTCAGTTGTTTTTTGAGGTTTCTAAATGGTGTCTCTTCTAGGTATGCTGATCCTTAGCTTCAGTCTGTTGGCTGTCCTGGGCGGAACTGCAGTGTGGAATATTGTCACTCTCAGTGTCCTGTTCAGCCTGTGCGTCATTATCACGTTTATCATCTGGAGACAACCTGAGAGTAAAACCAAGCTCTCTTTTAAGGTTAGACCTCAAGGTGTAATACAACTGTACTTCTAACAGAGTACCAGGATGTGGTCACATCCAATAAAAACAGCTTTTAGAGGTAGATTTACTATTTATATTTTTGTTTTTGTCCAGATCTATATGAATTTAATCATAAATATATGAAAAATGGTATTCATCCGTGCAATTATGCAATACTTGAATGGACATCTTTTGTAACAAGCACATTTTTAAGTTCTGTGTGTGTGTATATATGTATATATGTGTGTGTATATATGTGATAATGTGATATAATGATATAATGTGATAATCAACATGCAAAAAACAAAAAACAAATATATATCATACAATGTAATGTTGTGTTGTGTGAGTACCAAATACGTTAAGAATTTTATAAATGTATAATTTGTGATATGACCTTAAATAAAACCACATGAAACCATCCAGTATTACTAAACCTTGCTAAAAAATGTTATTTATTTTTTTGTAACTGAGTTAAAGCTGGACAAGTTTGGTATTTTACACTTAAAACTAGGGCTGTGAAACGATTAATCACGATTAATCGCATCCAAAATAAAAGTTTGTGTTTACATAATATATGTGTGTATAATTATTTTGTATATATAAATACACACACATGCATGTATACATTTAAGAAATATTTGCATGTATATACTTTATATATATTTATACAAAATTAATATTATAAATAAATCTAAATATTTGTATATTAATAACACATTTTTCTTAAATATTTACATGCATATGTGTGTATTTATATATACAAAATAATTCTACACACATATATCATGTAAACGCAAACTTTTATTTTGGATGCGATTAATCGCCATTAATCATTTCACAGCCCTACTTAAAACCCTATTTTATCTTAAAACAAAAAAATAAAATAAATAGATGAAAAACTTAAAAGATTGTCTTGGCAACTAACTGAAATAAGTATAAGTTGAAGTAATACAATTACTAAAAACCGCATAACAGAATCACTAAAACTTAAACTAAAAATGATAAAACTGAAGTAACACTTAATCAACATGAATACATAGAGGACATTATATGTTTTTTAAAACTATATTTTCAAAAGATTTTTCTCATTCGTTATCATAGGCATCCTTATAAGCTGTACTACAATACTAATTCTTCACATCTTCCAACAGGTTCCTTTGCTTCCAGTTCTCCCGGTGGTTAGCATGTTTGTCAATGTGTACCTGATGATGCAGCTGGACAGGGGAACCTGGATACGATTCGCCATCTGGATGTCTATAGGTACAGTACATGCTCCTTCACGAGCCAGTATGCTCGTCCAGAAATTTTTTGAAAAGTGGTCCGACTACTCGTGAACACTAGTTGTGCTGTTTGTAAAGATCAAATTTAGGCCTTGATGATTATGAATGGCCTCCAGGAAAGCACTTGGCATGTATGTGGTCAATAATTTATTCCATTATCCCTCTGTTTTCTCCAGGACTCATAATCTACTTTGGCTATGGAATCTGGCACAGTACTGAAGCTGCACTGGCCCATTCCAGTATGGAAGAGGAACTGAGTGTGTACAAACCAGCCTGCGGTCTAAACAGGGACAGTGTGACCCCGGAGAAGGAGGCTTTTCTCTGTAATGGCCATGGATCACGGGTTGATGAGGACGGAGATCTCTAATGTGGAAGAGTGTTACGTATTTACTCGAACGTTACATTAAATCACACCGCTGAGAGGTTGTGAGGAGCACAGGCCGTTGGAATCTAATCACATGGAGCTCTTTGATCGATTTAACGATGTCACTTCCTCGTCTAAGGTGCTCTGTTAGGCGCACACTACATGGGTGAAAGTATTTGAGTATTCTCACAACTCTCAAGTTTTTTTTTTTCTTTCTCCTACTTAAGAAATCTCGAAGTAACCAAAACCAGGACCTTTTATTGAGTGGCTTTAGAGAGAAAAAAAGATGTGAGCTGCAGTATTTGATGTTGACGGCTGCTTTTGTTAATTGATCTAATTGAACTTGTGCCTTTTGTCTTACTATTGCAATTCAAGCTAAATCAGAGTTGCTCTTTCTGAACATTGGATGGCATTGTTTTATGTATCTGAACGTGGCCTTTCAACAGATGAGAGGAAGAAATCAAATCATGCTTGGCTTTTCTGTTGAATTTGTAGTACTGTCTTGAGGTACCATTTAGGAACCTTCTCTGGGTGGTTTGAACTGCTCTAATCCAGAATTTGGAGGTTTTTACTGGTCCACCCAGATTAGACCTTTGGGAAGTACTGCCACCTGGTGTTCTGGTGTTGAGCAGTAACCAGCGTTAGTTGCTTTTATCTGTCACAGTGCTGGCTACTGTGTCTTCTATGCAGATGGAGTAAAGCACGCTTTTTTAATATTTTGAGAAAAGGTCATGTCTAGGGGTATATTTTTGGTCATTTGAGGTGTTTGGACATATCACATTGTGTTTCTGTCAAGCTAAATGTTTTTCAAATTAAAAAAGAGTGTTGGAATAATTTCCTAAAATTGTTTAAAGGTTTTTAAAAGAACTTTATGCTCCAAGCAAATCATTTTAAATACTGTAAATATAGTAATATTGTGAAATAATATTGCAATTTAAAATAGCCATTTACCATTGGAATATTTATATACAGACTATACATTTTATAGACTGTATAAATATCAATTCTGACAATGACCTTCGAGTTCCAGCTGTTATAAATTGATGCCTTCAATAGGATATGATGCTAGGATAGAGGTAAGAACGTTGGTGAGTATAATCTTGGCGATGTTAAATTTATACAAAAAGTTATAATGGTTTTATAATTGTCAAATGTTTAGAAGTAAATATAGCCTAGATATTTTTCACGTTTCCCCAACAGTTTTCTCAGGAGCATGATTGCCATTTATTTTTAGCTGGATTCAAACAAACCTTCATCAACCAATCTGACCTCAGGATCATTTAGTCTAGAATGTATATTATGTAAGCACAAAGTTACGAGAGGCTGTAACGGCTGAAGGGCGTTGTTAGGCACCACGCGAAGCGGAGTATATTCACGATACAGCACTTGCCTCGAGTACCTTATTGCTTTTATAAAACGGTTACCACACAATAAAAATATTAAAGTAAAAAAATATATATTAGTGCAACTTTAATAAAGTAAAATCACTAAAAGCCTTCCTTCCGCTAGAAAAAAATAGTCCCTGACCGTGAACAGCGATAACGTTCCAATGTATAGAACCCTTGGGTGAAGAGGTCATAGCCGTTTTATTATGAATAAAGCACAATCGGAATCAAAGATTGGAACTAACCGTTTTATATATTTGTAAGTTCTACACTCTAAAAAATGCTGGGTTGTTTTAACCCAACTTTGGGTCAAATATGGACTAACCCAGCCGTTGGGTTAAATTTTTACATTACATTTTTAACCCAACATTTCGGGGTTGTCCATATTTGACCCAAAATTGGGTTAAAACAACCCAGCATTTTTTAGAGTGTAGTTAAACTTCATATATTTGTACCTGCACTGAAGCAGCAGCACAATTGATGTTTGTTGACAGTCGACTTGATGCTTCACAATTGATCAATATACTATCTTTCTTTATATTCCATGGAGTAGGCTAAATGATTTGTAAATAGCAATAGCTCTTTATAATGGTGAAAAAAATTACGCATGTGCAAAGGCCTTGTTCAGCTTTTATTTACATATGTTTTAGTAGACTAAAATTTCTTATTATAATATGCAACAATGTTTCGTTATGTTAGTTGAAAACATTTCACATGGTTTTGACCTCTTGAAATGTAATTCAACAGTGTATGTGTATAGGCTGGTTAAAAAAATAATAATAATATAAATAATACATTTCTAATGAGGCAAGCAAGTAATGATAACTAACATAAAAGTACCATCTGAGATTTAACGAATATTGCTTATTTAAATACTAGCCTATTAGAAAAAGAAAAGTGAAAGAAATTACGCAATAAAAAACATCACCTGCTTCATTATAAAAGTGTTTTTTGTCGTTTTGTGTGTTTATTTTTTTCAAATGTGGCCCATTCAGTATAACATTACCCATCTGGAGTGGTTTAACGTATGTCTGCACTGTTAATGACTGTACTGTTTAAACTTGTGTAAACTTGATGATACTGTAAATAAAATGCATTTTGGAATTTTATTTTCATTGTTATACCATATTTATTTATTTAAATCAATTGCATTTTGTTTAATTAATTGGCTTTACGTTTTTAAAACCCAGTAATTCTTAGCTTCAAAATGTAAAATGTTCACGTTTGTTGTCATGACAATAGCCGCTTGGTGACGGCGTTACGCAACTGTGGTGTTATTGCAGTTCCCCGCAGTGGCCGGGAGAGGGCAGCGTTAACAGGTACCACACATCAATTGCAGCATCCCGGATGAGAGAGAGGGAGAGAGAGAGAGAGATGCTCCACTCAAAGCATCACGTCGGAGCAAGATCGTTCAGTCAGCGGGTCTGCTGGGGAAGAGAGCGGCCGGTGAGCGGGCTGAATGAGGGAGGACTCAACCTGGGATGCTCTAAGGTAAGTGTCCATGCACTGAATTATAGGCTTTTGTGACTTACATGTACGGGTGATTTGATGCGCGTGCATTTTGAAGCTAGTGCTATTTTACTGTTCAAGGACACGAAATTAATCTTAATGTGATGACAGATTACCCTAAAGGTTGTTTGAGTTTAATCTCGTTTGTTTGTTTTTTTCTTCACATTGGCTACTTTAAAAAGAAAAATGGATGCATTTGCATTATGATGTTTGTATCATTCACCGACTAGAGTTATAAATGTTGATATTGTTTTTAAAGTAATGCAGTGATTCTCCACACAATTTCTGATTTATTGTTGCCTTTCTCGATAGATAGATCTATGTTTCTACAGTCAAGTGGGATAAGGAAACAAACATCCTCCTAGAACTCGAGACTTATGCACATACACACTTTCATATGATGAGATAAAGATGTAAACATCCCTCTCCGAAGCATGCTAGATCTGGTGTTGAGCGCTGCTGTCTCCATGGGACGTATCAGAATAAAGGCAGAGCCTCAGGCACAGCTTAGAACTTACTTACCTAGCCTGGAAATGAACTTGCACATCCCCAGCAACCGCTCCTATAGGAATAGATGTTTTCCCATAATAAAGTTTTACTTACTGAAACACCTTTGGTCCATTTTTATCTCATTTTGCTTTCACTTAGTGGATAGGACCTGGGTTGCAACCAAAACAAAAAAGTATTGCAGCTTCACAGACACCTGATAACATCTGTAGTCTCTCTCAAGATGATACCAGACGTGTTGAACTAGATGAGGATGCACTGTAAAAATGAATATGCTTAATCTAATAAATAAAATTGTGGCGACAGATTACAAACAATATTATTAATTAAATTGAACAAAATTAGAATTGAGTAATAATTAATCAAATTATTCCTTAAAAGTTGACCAAATGAGTAAAGTTTACACCAAAAAATAAACAAAAATATCTGAATAACAGATAGACGTCAAAGATTAATTAAGAACTCTTTATTTTAAATTGCCAACATTGAAGACACCTGATGTTAACAAGCAGAATCACTGAAGGAGAAAACCATCATTTTAAAACAAACCTAACAAACACCAATCACCCTAATGGTGACTTAAATGTACGTTGTTTTGTTTGTTTGTTTGTTTGTTTGTTTTACTCATTTTTAATGGTTCACTTTTAAGGAATTTGGTTAATTATTACTCAATTATATTGTTTAATTGAATTAATAATATTGCTTGTAATCTGTTGCCACAATTTTTTTGATTAGATAAAGCACATTCATTTTTACAGTGTGACTGATGGGAAGCAAATGGGTAGAGAAGGAAAAGGAAGTGTTTTTATGAGTTGTTCTAATTGCCGATAAGGATTATAAAGGCTTTTCCCCTAAACCGAATTGTGATCCACTTGTCAGTCAACATGACGAGAATCCAAGCAAGACATCTAGTTGTTAGTTTAAACGGGAAGTCACTGATTATTGACTTATTAAGCTTGGATTCTCACCATAAACCGGCTTCCGAACTGTTACCTTTGGGAAAACGGCTCTGCTGGGACGTTTTTAATGCCATCAGCTACAACCCATCGCTCTACCTCTGCAAATCCTCCTGTAATACAGCATTGCTTCTGTTCCTTGACCTCGGTATGTGGATCACAGATTTAGAGTAGTTCTAGCCTGCTGAGAACATCGCACTTTTCACACTTTACCTGTCCTAAATCCCTCCTCTCCTGCGGAGATGCCTTGTAAAGTGCCCTGTTCTCTGTCCTTTCCTCAGCCTGTCTTAATCTGGCAGCTCTCACCCTGTAGCACATCGCCCCTTTTCCCTGAGATGCCCATGAGGGCTCTCTGATCTATCAACTGGATCGATCTTCCCTCCCCTTACACTGCTATTTAGGCTCCTTTCCAGCTTTTATTATATTTTAAGGCCAAGTCACGGCAAGTGAGTCGGGAAGGCTGGAATCAAATATCGCTCTAGTGTTTTGAGATTGATTTCTTAATGTCGCCACATGAGATGATGCATGTCCTTGAGGCTGAGAGGAAGTGGTATCTGAAGCTTTGGCACTATGTGTGTTTGCTTCGGCTAACAATCCCATAGTGTATTAATAAATGAACTGTTTATCATGTATTTATCATGTGATAAGTCAATAAGCCAAGTTTTTGCTATTTTGAAATTAGCTGCTTAGCAGACACATTCGCTTTCCTTTCTGTCAGTTCCAAATACAACAGCTTTAATTCATAATGCAACATTTTCAATCAGATATGTCAGAAATGTGTGTGTCTTGTATCAAACATAATGATAAAAAGCTAGTTGGTGAAATCTGTGTATACAAATATTCAAGTTACAAGGCTTAATATGATACATTAGCCATTCACAATCTCTTTCTGATGGTTTGCATGTGCCTAAAGGCGTTTGTAAATCAGGCCTGGCGATTAATAGTTAATAAGTCATGCTAATGCTAGTCATCTCGTCAAGTAACTGCTTACACTGCGCTTACCAGTCATATGGAGGAAAGTATCATCTTTCTTACTTCAAACGCCCCTGGAAGCTTTCTTATTTTAGTTTTATGTAGAATTTAATGGGTGTTTTTTGTATTTTATGTAACTTAAAACTCTCAGTGTGTTTGGTAAACCAATTTGATGCATTGCGTCGCCTACAGCGAAACTGGCTCGCTTGACTTTTTTAATGCTCTGTTTTTTCGGGAAATAACTCCTACGGAATGCGCTCCCAGACACCACGCTCTCATTTGCATGTGATGTGTCATTAAGGACTGGAGATGAAATAAAAGAGCTGTAAAAAAGGGAGTGATTTGAAGAGCTTGGGACCTTCTATATTTCTTTCTCCAGAAACCATAGCCTTTCATCTATTAAACCCTGGCAAGAACCGATGCGAGGAGTCGCTGTGTAATATCTAAAACCGTCCTGATGAGTGGGTAGAACTCTGATATGATTCGAAAGTTGAGCAGAATCCCTCAAACACTCTAATACACTTTATTGCTCTTTTACACACTGGATTACTAAAAAACAATGGGCTCTGCACGGCGTTATTTCCGGTGAAGGATTAAGGATGCTCGATAACTTCCGCCGATCATAGAGTCCAATGCAATACCGAGAAAGCAAAGCAACTGTTTTCAACATTGATAATAAAAATGAGCATAATGTTACTGGAGTGATGATTCGCTATAGTTTTTACTGTATTTTAGATCATAGCCTATAAATGCAGCTTTCAAAAGCATTAAAAAATATCGACTCCAAACTTTTGAGCATATACTGTATTATTAAGCTTTTTGTTATTACACGATTAATTTATTCAAATTATTCTTAATATTATTATTGTTTGCAATAATGAGTACACCAATAAATAGTTTGTTGACTTGTGGTTGTTTTGGTAATGTGCTTATATAATACATTGCAACTGTTTGGATGAGTATAATGAGTGTGTATGCTGTGTTTACACAGGTGCTTTGTGGCATAATCTATAGATCAAGAGTGCTTTGTTTGTCTGAGCCTTTTCATTGAATCAGAATAATGTACCTTTGCCGAATAGGTGTTGTAAAGCCTGTCATTTTTCACTGTGGTTATTATCCATTATCTCTTTGAAAGAAAATTGAGACTAGCTGATAAGTGGTGACTGGAAGCTTCCGGGATTTTCCCAGGGGCGCTTCTGTAATGGCAACCCAGAGCTCACCTCTCTTCCGCCCTCCACAGTGACCTTGATAGCTCCGTTGAATGATACAGTCACACAGTCTTGAGTGCAGATCTCACAGATCTTCTTTCACCCACAGAATCAAACTGCCAACCCATCCGCTCGCTCCTATTTCCTTGTGCTACATCCATTCGACACGTTCTTCGAGCGCAGCGTGGAGAATGAACTTAGTCAGAGCTGGAAAATCAGTTTTATTACATAAAACGGCAGGTCAGTTCAGGGTTACGGAGCTTTTTTACCCCCCGAGGAGCGAGTTACCCCTCGTTCACCTCGCAGGAGATTCACCACATGATTTCTCACCCAAGCCCTGAAGTATTTATAAGAATCCCACTTTCCCTCCCTCTCGCTCTCTTTCACATGATCACACCATTTGGCCTTAAAGGGAGAGTTAACCTAATTTTTTTTTTGTTGTAATTATTTTACAACCAACATGTCGTTTGTGTATGGGTTGGTTTCATGTTTTACGGGGACATTCCATACTGTACAAACTGTATATTCATGCTCTGAACCTTACCCCTATACACAGCAATCACAGAAAACTTTCTATTTTCTTTGAAAATATTATTACAATTTAAATAGATACATTATATATAGTGTCTCACAAAAGTGAGTACACCCCTCACATTTTACCAAACATTTTAGTAAATCTTCTCAAGGGACAATACTATAGAAATGAAACGTGGATATATTTTAGAGTAGTCAATAATGTGCTGCCTGTATAACAGTGTATATTTACAATATATATTTACTGTCCTCTGAAAATAACTCGAAACACAGCCATTATTGTCAATAATGTCAATAACTGGCATCACAAGTGAGTATCCCTAAGTGAACATGTCAAAACGGTGTCCAAAGTGTTAATATTTAGTGTGAGCACCATTGATATCTAGAATTGACTTAATCCACATTGGCATGTAATTCAGCAGAGCTGCAGGTTGTTTCTGGGATCCTCTTACACTTCTCTATAATGACATCACGGTTGTTAGACACATGCGCTTCTCCACTTTCTGCTTGAGGATGCCCCACAGTTGCTCAATAGGGTTGAGATCTGGAGACATGGCTGCTCCATCACCTACACCTTCAACTTCCTCAGCAAGGCAGTTGTCATCTTGGCGGTGAGTTTAGGGTCGTTATCATGCCGTTCGGCCCAGTTTCTGAAGGGAAGGCATCATGCTCTGCTTCAGAATATCACAGTACATGTTGGAATCCATGTTTCCCTCAATGAAGCTCAGCTCCCCAGTACCAGCGGCTCTCATGCAGCCCCAGACCATAATGCTCCACACCACCATGCGTGACTATTGGCTTGTCTATAGTCACTCACTTTTGTTGCCAGCTATTATTTTTATATATGTCGTGTTCTTTTCAGAGGACAGTAAATATGCTCTCTGCTATACAAGCAGCACATTGACTACTCTAAAATACATCCAACTTTTATTTCTATAGTATTGTCCCTTGAGAATATATACTAAAATGTTTGCTAAAATGTAAAGGGTCACTTTTGTGAGATACTTTGTGTATATATAGCCTATGTACAGTCGTATAGTATGAAAAAAAAAACACAGACACTCATTCACACACACAAATCTGTCTGTTATTTTTACACCCATTTATCTAGTCACTTGCTCATTAACAAATTCTCGTCTTCATATCTCTCTGTATTGTCACCATCTCTTTTCTGTTCTCTCACTGCCACATCCTCCATTCTCTTTCACACCTCTCTTATGTTCTCATAGGTTCCTCATTTGCTTCCTCCTCATTAATTATCACCGTTCTGCCTGTATAGGAAGCAGAATCTCTCCGTATAATTACTGTCGACGGCTTTGGCCTGTTGTCACGGTCCAGACGGTCGCTGAGGTCAGCGCAATAATAATGGTATAAATGGACTCCATTTATATAGCGCTTTCACAGACCCAGTGGCCACGTTTACATTTTGCCTCACATTCACCCATTCATACACCGACGGAGGTGTCAGCCATGTAAGGAGTCTTGCTCATGGACACCTCAACATTTAGTCAGGTGGAACCAGGGATTGAACCACCAACTTTCTGGTTTGTAGACAACCTACATGAACCACTGCCACCACCAGAGCTCACTGATCACAGTCACATTCATCTGGAACCAGGGCTGATCATATTAAAGCCTGTCTGTCTTCAAATGAATGCTTCTGGAAAACCTGATTTTGAGGGGATTGAGTGTGAATTGTGAAAGTGATGATTGATTGAATGATTGATTGGCTCTCGATTGGCTGTAATGGTCTCTGTTGATGATGTATCAGAGGATTTTATCGGTGCATTTGATGGCCAGAATATCATATTCCTTCGTAATTCAATTTCATAGTCAAAATGATTTATTTGGGACTGAAGATAATATGAGAAAGGACGCAGTGTGTGTGAGGGGCGGGTTCTCTGCAGTATGCTGTCACTCCTCCCCTTCACGCTACTCCGCACGAGGCTTTGTGTGTGTACTCAACCATGCCTTTCTGTTTACAAGGCTGACGTGTGATGGAGGGAATGAGAAAGAGTCAAAGAAAGAAGACTAAAGCATGCTTGCATCTTTAAAAGAGGAGAAAGATACAAAGAGAGTCTGATAGGGAAAATAAGAAGTGTGAATTTTCCTTATGTGGTGGTTGTCCTAAAATGAAATTAACTTTGTCTCTCTATATATACATAGTGACCGAATGAAAGAAAGGTGGCATTGTGACAATGGAAGAATCTCAATAAATCTGTGCAGATATTGGCTCAGAGCTGATGCCAACCCCCTTTTCCTCCCCCCATGACTCCCCAGACGCTTTGCTGAATATTTTAACCCTTTCGGGCAATCTGTTTTATACATTCCACCTGTGCCGAGGGAGGGATAAGCCTCTTCCTATCCTCCTAGGACGGAGTCACGGACCTTTTGTCTAGTGATTACTGTTTCAAATAGCTATGAAAGAAAATAGATAATCTTTTACCTCATTACTGCGAGCATTGTTTTTACCAGAACGTCTGCTGTCTCTCTGTTGTTCTCTGTCTCAGTATGAGGTGTGAAATTAAGATTTTTGAATTTGATTTTAATTTAAATTAGCCTCAGTCATATGCTATATTTATGGTTCCCACGGTAATTTAAAATTTGGAAATATCAGGGGATTTATCTGTGATATTTAACACTCTGAAATTATTACATTAAATAATACATAAACGCATATCGACTCAGAAAGCTGATTATTTTATTTACATTCTACTATAACTGAATGTATTGATTAATTATATATTTATTTTAATTTATTTATTTTAATAGTTTATTTTAATTAATTTTATTGTTTTATGTATTATATTTTATTGCATATATGCCTATATTATTATTGCACACTTTTTACAGCATTTATTAATCTTGGTTAATGTTAATTTTTAAATATGATATTGTTTATTGTTAGTTCATCTTATTTCATAATGTAATAATAATAACCAATCCAATTGTGATTGTCAAAATATTACTATTAATATATTTAATTAATAAACAGTTAATTTAAATTAATAAATAATTGTCATTAACCAAAATTAATAAAATCTGATCAAGTACATTGTTTATTGTTAATTAGTTTTAAGTATTTCATTAATCAATCTATATCCCTATTGTAAAATTACCAGTTATTATTAAAAAAAAACTCATATTAAAAGAGTTAAATTAATATAATTATATGTTTATAAATCTAAATTATTATAAATTACCAATAATCATTTTCCCTCACAAGTTTATTGGTAAGAGAATGATGAAATATTAAAAAATATATTGTAATTTTAACCAGTTTTATGTTTCATGTAACCTTATTATATTGTCTATGGGATCAGTTTTACAGGAATCTTTGTACAGGACTAAGGTCTGCATCAGGACAAAGATACAGTGCACACGTGGCGGCAATGCGCAGATGCAGTCACTCTGCGAAGGGATAAAAATGCACGCTTGTGCGTGTGTATGTGCTGAACTCTCTCTATAAGCAGTCTAGACAAAGAGCTGGCCCTGTTCACCCTGTGAGAGAGAGAGAGAGTGAGTGAGCGCATCGCTGCAGTCAAAGGTAATAAAATGTGTCTGCCGGTCCAGGACAAAGCAGCTGAGGTGGTAAGGGGAAGATAGAGAGAGAGAAGGTAGAGAGAAAAGGAAAAAGATGTTGGGGGAAGGGTTCCACTCTTGCTTTGTTCCATTTTTCACGAAAAACCCGTTGTGTGCAGGGAGCCCTGTCCTGTCCTGCCTTGTCCTGTGGGGAGATTGCAGGAGTAATTACTGTTTCTGTTTTTTTTTAGAAAGAGAGGAGAGGGTTGAGTAAGGCTGAAACTGGGGTTCATTTCAAACCCCTAGAGGACCAGCACAGTCCAAAATTCTTTCCGCCACCAGTGTAGTGTGTTTCAGACACACGTTGTATGCATGTGCAACCACAGATTCATATTAGTAAAATCTCTCATAGGCATCACCAAACCATCAGGGTTTCTTTAAGCACAACATTTTGACCAATACATGTAAATACAGCATCACGGAAAGTTGATTTTAAAATTGAATTATTTTGAAGAGCTTTCACTTGATCAATTCCAAGGAAACATTATTAGGTCCAGCAGTTTGTGTGGGTGACACTAAGCCCAAAGTATAGTGGTGAATGTTTAGCTTATGCATACTTTTGAACTATACCCACATTTAATAGACTATGCAAACAAAGGTATCAACTAAAGCAGGAACACTATACTAATACTGTGTTTGACCCCCTTTCACCTTCAGAACTCCCTTCATTCTATGTGGCATTGATTCAACAATATGCCGAAAACATTCTTTAGAAATGTTCGCCTATATTGATAGGATAGCATCTTTTATAGTTGATGGAGATTTGTGGGATGCACATCCAGGGCACTGGATGGGTTGAGAATCAATCTGGTGACTGTGGGGGCCATTTTAGTACAGTGAAATCATTGTCATGTTCAAGAAATTCATTTGAAATGATTTGAGCTTTGTGACATGGTGCATTATCCTGCTGGAAGTAGCCATCAGAGGATGGGTACATGGTGGCCATAAAGGGATAGACATGGTCAGAAACAGTGCTCAGCTAGCCCGTGGCATTTAAACAATGCCCAATTGGCACTAAGGGGCCTAAAGTGTGCCAAGAAAACATCCCCCACATCATTACACCACCACCACCAGCCTGCACAGTGCTAACAAGGCATGATGGATCCATGTTCTCATTCTGTTTACGCCAAATTCTGACTCTACCATCTGAATGTCTCAACAGAAATCGAGACTCATCAGACCTGGCAACATTTTTCCAGTCTTCAACTGTCCAATTTTAGTGAGCTCTAGCAAATTGTAGCCTCTTTTTCCTATTTGTAGTGGAGATGAGTGGTACCCGGTGGGGTCTTCTGCTGTTGTAGACCATCCGCCTTAAGGTTGTGCATGTTGTGGCTTCACAAATGCTTTGCTGCATACCTCGGTTGTAACGAGTGGTTATTTCAGATAAAGTTGCTCTTCTATCAGCTTGAATCAGTCGGCCCATTCTCCTCTGACCTTGTTACGTTCCCGTATCGCGTGTGTGTTCTTGTGTTTTTCTTTCCCGCTTTCTCTCTCTCTCGGTTACTTTCACTTTTGTAGGTACCCGTGATTGGCCAATTGACCTGTCAATCATCGTTGGCGCTGACGTCACCTCTTTTCGCCATCGCCAATAGGAACAGGCCACCTGGGGAATAAGAGTGCACGCCAGACGTCTCCACGGAAGCTCTCGGCTCGCTGAGACTCAAACCACGCTGCTCTCTGTTACTGTTGCGCTGCTCCTTTGTATACCCTGTTGAGGTTATGGTTCTCGTTCACTCGGTGTGATGTTAAGTAGTATGAGTGAATGCTCCCTGTGTTGACTCTCTGATTTTATGTGACCTGCTCTACAGAGCTCAGTAGGTTACTAGTATGGAGAAGAGATAGACAGATAGCATGTCACGTGACATACACTGCACCACGCAGGGGTTTTCGATTCTGTTTAGTACACTAGGGTAGGGGCGAGCGCCACACTTTGTATTTCTGCTTCTGTTAGTTAGTGGAGACTAGATAGGGCGTCCTGGACGCTGAAGATTATTATTTTCTTCTTTATTTTCTTAGTTAGGATTAGAGGTTATTTAACAGCTAGACTTCATTTGGTTTTGTTCTTTTCTTTTCTTTGGCGCCGTCCACGTCTATCTTTTCTTCTTATTAACTTTATCCACCTTACAGAAATTCTGTATAACATGTCCATTTTTACATTTATGTTAATCTATATTCGTATAGATTAAATTCTTTTCACTTTTGCCACTGACCTTATTTGTTAAATAAAGGTTTTGGCTTTTTGCTCAGTAAATCTGGTTGTAGAGTGTTTTTTGTACAACTCATGGTTTATGTAGGTTTCTCTATAATGTCATCTTTAAAATGTTGGACTCCCGAACCCCTGGACTAACTCGGGGGTCGTAACAATTGGGGGCTCGTCCGGGATGTTTAACACCCATCATAAGACATTGAGAGGAATATATATGAACTATGGTTGTATTGTATTAGTGGCAAAGTGATTTGATTGGACTTCGTATTTTCCAGGGTAGCCTGATGCGTGGTATTTTGTTGTCTGTATGGTTCGTAACATTAGTAGTGATGGCTTTGTTTGATTTGCAGTCGTTTGTTGAGCATCCTTCCTTAGAGCAGTTTGATCAGTGTCGAAAGGATGATTTACTGAAGATTGCGGACCACTATAAAATTGTTGTAGTGAGGCAAGCTTTAAAGAAAGATATTAAGAATGCTATATTCGAACGGTTGGTGGAGATCAACATTTTTTCGAGACCTGGCGTAAATCCTCGACAGACCAGGCCACTTGGTGCTGGCGCGCGGGTTTCTAGTGAGGGGGTGTCGGACGAAGAGCAGAGCGAGACAGGTGCCGAGGTTGATGTCGGGGCGGAGACTAAGGCCGTCTTGCCGCCTTTTGATCCGTCCTCCCCTGCTTCTATTGGGTCTGGGAACGGACGTTTGAGAGTCCGTCTGGCTCGTTTACAGTACGAAGCACAGGAAAGGGCCCAGGCGCGTCAGGCTGAGATGGACCTGAAGCTCGAAATGCGCAGGCTCGAGGTAGAAGCTGAGAAGGAGGTGAAGCTGCGACAGCTGGAGCTGGAGGCACTGAAGGTGGCCTCTGGGTCGGCTGAGCGGGCACCCCGTGTTGAGGCTTCTGTGGCGGTATCCCCGGGCGATCATTCTCCAGCCTTCGATGTTAGCAAACATATTGCTCTAGTGCCTCCATTTAGGGAAACGGAGGTGGATACGTATTTTAACGCATTTGAGCGTATCGCATCTTCCCTCCGTTGGCCTAAAGATGTGTGGTCCCTTTTGCTTCAGTGCAAATTAGTTGGTAAGGCTCAGGAGGTTTGCTCAGCATTATCGTTAGAGGAAAGCTTGCAATATGATACGGTGAAGTCTGCTATTCTCCGTGCATATGAGCTGGTTCCCGAAGCCTATAGGCAGCGATTTAGAAATCATCAGAAACTTGCCAGTCAGACTTTTGTAGAATTTGCTCGCGAAAAGGGGAATCTTTTTGATAAGTGGTGTAACGCGAGTAAAGTAACAGATTTTAATTCGTTACGAGAATTGCTTTTGTTGGAAGAATTTAAAAAGTGTTTGCCAGAACGAGTTGTGGTATACTTGAACGAACAAAAAGTAAATTCTTTGTCGCAAGCAGCTGTGCTGGCAGATGAATTCGTGCTTACGCACAAAACGGTGTTCAGTTCAGCTCGTCCTGAGAAAAATTCTTCGGTTCAGTCTACTCATCCTCAACCGTCTCGTGCGAAATCTCCTTCCCCACGTCTTAAAGAGGTAAGGGAATGTTTTTACTGTCACAAGCAGGGGCATGTAATTGCAGATTGTTTAACGCTGAAGCGTAAGCAGCAGCAACAACAACCGTCTAAAAGTGTGGGGTTTGTTAATTCTGTGATGGAGAATACTGATGATATTGCTGGGTTGAGCTGTGTTGATTCGGGTTATAGTCCGTTTGTGCTTAAGGGGTTAATTTCATTGACTGGTAAACCTGAAGATCAACGTGAGATTCAGATGTTGCGTGACACTGGTGCCGCACACTCATTTATGGTAGAAGATACTTTGCCTTTGTCTGAACAGTCATTTTGTGGCTCGAGTATTTTAGTTCAGGGAATCGAAATGGGTTTCGTAAAAGCACCGTTACATCGCGTTCATTTAAAAAGTGACCTTGTAACTGGTTTTGTGTCTGTTGGAGTACGTCCTTCACTGCCCATAAAAGGTGTTTCTTTTATTCTGGGTAATGATTTGGCCGGGGGTAAAGTGATGCCTGTGTTGGAAGTTATGGATCAGCCGAACTTCGTTTCCTGTGATGAGTTATCAGTGAGCTATCCTGATACCTTTCCTGCGTGCGTTTTGACGCGCGCTCAGGCAAAGAGAGTGCATGATGTCGTTGACTTATCCGAATCGTTTATGGTTCCCGTATCTGCTGAAAATGTGTTACCGTCGGAAAATACAAGTTTTTCAAGGGGGCACCTTAACGCGGACATTTTGAGGTTAGACAATAGTACTTTGAGTGTGCCTATGTCCCGTGAACGGATTATTGTTGCACAGAAGGAGGATGAATCTTTAGCCAAATGTTTTGCCTCTGTAGTCTCTCCAGACCAGATCCGTCAGGAGAAGGTAATCTATTTTGTGGAAGATAATTTGTTGATGCGTAAATGGTGTCCAAATTCCGAAAATGAAAGTGAATGGAATGTAGTGTGTCAGATTGTCATTCCATCCTGTTATCGTCAGCACGTGTTGTGTTTGGCGCATGATCATGTGCTGTCGGGTCATCTGGGCATCACTAAGACTTATAATAGGATTTTGAAACATTTCTTCTGGCCTGGGTTAAAGCGGGATGTTGTGCGATTCTGTCGCACTTGTGATACCTGCCAGCGCATGGGGAAACCCAATCAAGTAATTCCCCCTGCTCCGCTCTGTCCTATTCCTGTGATGGGAGAACCCTTTGAACATGTAATTATCGACTGTGTTGGGCCATTACCAAAATCAAAGTCGGGTAATTTATTTCTGTTAACGATCATGTGCACAGCTACTCGATTTCCTGAGGCGATACCACTTCGAAAAATTACTGCTTCTGCTATCCTCAAAGCACTGATTAAGTTTTTCGCTACGTTCGGGTTACCGAAAATCATACAAACAGACCAGGGAACGAACTTCATGTCCAAGATTTTTAATCAGGTCTTGCAATCACTTTCCATCACTCATCGCGTGGCAAGCGCATACCATCCAGAGAGTCAGGGTTCACTTGAACGATTTCATCAGACGCTTAAGTCAATGTTGGGGAAATACTGCAAGGACACTGGGAAAGATTGGGATGAGGGAGTTCCTTTGATGCTGTTTGCGGTTCGTGAGACTGTCCAGGAGTCGCTTGGATTCAGTCCCGCGGAGCTTGTCTTTGGACATAATGTTAGGGGTCCACTTAAGCTCTTAAAAGAAAACTTATTGGGAGTTGAAGTAAGTCCTAAGACTAATGTGCTGAATTATGTCAGTCGTTTCAGAGAGCGTTTGCATAACGCGTGGGCACAGGCCAAAGAGTCACTAACAGCCGCACAAAAGGATATGAAACGTCGGTATGACATCAAAGCCGTTCCTCGTTCTTTTAATGCCGGTGACCAAGTGCTCGTATTACTGCCCACTTCAGGATCAGCTTTGTCTGCCCGTTTCTCCGGTCCCTATGTATTGACAAAGAAATTGAGTGAGACAGACTATGTAGTTTCTACTCCTGATAGGACACGCAAGACACGGGTCTGTCATATTAATATGTTGAAAGCATATCATGGTAGGGAGGGATCTTCGGAGAAAACTGAGGGAAAATCTGTACCTGTGGTTTCGTCTGTGGCAGTAGCCGTCGAGGTTTCATCTTCAGTAGAAACAGAGGCAGATGAAGATGGTCTCGTGCTGCGTAATGCTCCACAGCAGAGTACTAGACTAAGAAACTCAGAATTGTTGAAGACGTTGCCTTCTTATTTAGTGCATCTATCCGATGATCAGAGACAGGATGTTATTCAGTTGATTGAGAAATTTCCTACTCTTTTCAATGATACGCCTTCTAGAACTTCGGTGTTACAACACGATATAGATGTTAAAGATTCTCCCCCTATCAAACAACATGCTTACCGGGTTAATGCGTACAAGCGAGCTATCATGAGAGAAGAAGTTGACTATTTAACCGCAAATGATTTAGCTGTTCCTAGCTACAGTCCGTGGAGTTCGCCGTGTGTACTCGTTCCTAAATCAGATGGAACTTTCCGTTTTTGCACGGATTATCGGAAGGTGAACGCGGTTACGAGGCCAGATTGCTATCCCCTTCCTCGGATGGAGGATTGCATTGATAACATTGGTTCTGCACGCTTCGTTACTAAATTAGATCTACTAAAAGGCTATTGGCAAGTGCCTTTAACTAGTCGTGCATCGCAAATCTCCGCATTCGTGACACCTGATCACCTTATGGAATATAAAGTTATGGCGTTCGGTTTGCGGAACGCACCCGCAACCTTTCAAAGGTTGGTGAACTTAGTGTTGGCGGGTGTGCCAAATTGTAATGCGTACTTGGATGATTTGGTCGTATACTCTTCAGAATGGTCAGAACATCTATCCTTGCTGCACACGGTCTTTGAACGACTGGAAAAAGCTACGTTAACCCTGAATCTAGCCAAATGCGAATTTGCCCGAGCAACGGTGACGTATCTTGGTAAGGAGGTTGGTCAGGGGCAGGTTCGACCTGTAGCCGCTAAGGTTTCTGCTATCAATGAATTCTCCATTCCCACAACCAGACGCGAATTACGCCGGTTTTTGGGAATGGCAGGATATTATCGTAGTTTTTGTCGAAACTTTTCCAGTGTGGTGCATCCACTCACGAGTCTACTGAGTCCGTCTAGAGCTTTTGTTTGGTCACCTGAGTGCCAACATTCGTTTGATAGTGTAAAAGCTTTGCTGTGTAGTACTCCTGTCTTGGCAGCTCCGGATTTTGCTTTGCCTTTTAAACTTGAGGTCGACGCAAGTGCTGTAGGTGCTGGTGCAGTACTCCTTCAAGAGGATAAAAACCAGGTTGAACATCCTGTGTGTTATTTCTCTCGAAAATTTAATAAACATCAGTGTAATTATTCGACCATTGAGAAGGAGGCTCTGGCATTACTGTTGGCATTGCAATACTTTGAGGTTTACATCGGCTCTAGTCCTCTCCCGGTTATCGTTTACACGGACCATAATCCGTTAGTGTTTCTTTCCCGCATGTACAACCAGAATCAGCGACTCATGCGCTGGTCTCTGATTGTGCAAAATTATAATTTGGAAATCCGTCACAAGAAAGGAACAGAAAATGTTGTAGCCGATGCCCTTTCTAGGTGTGCTTAGTTCTTGACTTGGCTAGGTTTAGGTATGTATAAAAAAATAGGTGACCTGAGCCTACTTGTTTTTTTTTTGTTTTTTTTTAGGACTTGTCTTGATTGTAACAAACTAATCATTTCATCATTATAAGTTTGTTCTTATGGAGGGGGATGTTACGTTCCCGTATCGCGTGTGTGTTCTTGTGTTTTTCTTTCCCGCTTTCTCTCTCTCTCGGTTACTTTCACTTTTGTAGGTACCCGTGATTGGCCAATTGACCTGTCAATCATCGTTGGCGCTGACGTCACCTCTTTTCGCCATCGCCAATAGGAACAGGCCACCTGGGGAATAAGAGTGCACGCCAGACGTCTCCACGGAAGCTCTCGGCTCGCTGAGACTCAAACCACGCTGCTCTCTGTTACTGTTGCGCTGCTCCTTTGTATACCCTGTTGAGGTTATGGTTCTCGTTCACTCGGTGTGATGTTAAGTAGTATGAGTGAATGCTCCCTGTGTTGACTCTCTGATTTTATGTGACCTGCTCTACAGAGCTCAGTAGGTTACTAGTATGGAGAAGAGATAGACAGATAGCATGTCACGTGACATACACTGCACCACGCAGGGGTTTTCGATTCTGTTTAGTACACTAGGGTAGGGGCGAGCGCCACACTTTGTATTTCTGCTTCTGTTAGTTAGTGGAGACTAGATAGGGCGTCCTGGACGCTGAAGATTATTATTTTCTTCTTTATTTTCTTAGTTAGGATTAGAGGTTATTTAACAGCTAGACTTCATTTGGTTTTGTTCTTTTCTTTTCTTTGGCGCCGTCCACGTCTATCTTTTCTTCTTATTAACTTTATCCACCTTACAGAAATTCTGTATAACATGTCCATTTTTACATTTATGTTAATCTATATTCGTATAGATTAAATTCTTTTCACTTTTGCCACTGACCTTATTTGTTAAATAAAGGTTTTGGCTTTTTGCTCAGTAAATCTGGTTGTAGAGTGTTTTTTGTACAACTCATGGTTTATGTAGGTTTCTCTATAATGTCATCTTTAAAATGTTGGACTCCCGAACCCCTGGACTAACTCGGGGGTCGTAACAGACCTCTAGCATCAACAAGGCATTTTCCCCCACAGGACTGCCACATACTGGATGTTTTTCCCTTTTCACACCATTATTTGTAAACCCTAGAAATGGTTGTGTGTGAAAATCCCAGTAACTGATCAGTTTGTGAATTACTCAGACCGGCCAGTCTGGTACCAACAACCATATAAACACTTATACTATTCTTTGTACCATGTTTATCCCATGCAGTTCATTACATTATAGGCAGGAATGTCAGTCATAAATGATAGGGCTTTTAGTTTCTTGTGACTGAAATTTCAGTGACAGTGATGACCCATTTGTGTGCATGTCTGTAGGTATACAAGCATGTGAGACTTGTCCTCTGTGTGTCTGCTAATCTTATGGGCTTATCCTCCTTTCGTGGTTTTTATTGTTGCACACTGAGCTGTTGTTGGAATAAGAAATGCCACTATTAAGAAAGGAAACGGAGGCAAATACTGTTGTTTCATGAATTTATGATTGTCAATGCACCAGTGTCTGTGTATCTCAGGGTAAGTGTCGTTTTCTCACTCTGAGGTGTGGATGGGGCAGTAATTATTTGGCTCAGGGTCAGTGTGTTTGTTTCTGGCGTAGGTGTGTTTATATATGTGTGTGTGTGCTTGGCTTCCTGCTCTGTCAAATGTCAATCACACAAAGTGTTTGTGTGTGAACCAGCCGAGATGCAATTAAGCACGGAGTGCTGGTGTGATAAGCTGCCGTGAGCTTGTGTGTGATGTGTGAGTGACGTCGGTGTGTGTTTTATCAAGCATGCAGGCATAATTGCTTCAGGATGGAAGTATAAATATGCTGTATATTGGTTGACTTTAGAATAATTCACATGCTATTAAATATGGTTATGTCTCTGTATTTCAGGTTCCATCATTTGTAGCTGGAAATGTCTCTTCTATATGCGTGTAGCCGCAGTAAATGTGCAAGCATGACCTCTCTTTTGGGATGTGTGGGGTGAAGATAGGGGAGGTTTCAGAGAGACACAGATTAAAATCAATTGGCACAATAGCAGTCTGTCAGTCAGTCGGTCGGTTTTTAAGTGTGGTTTGTTCACTGTGTCTCACAACGTCCCTTTCAGTTTATTCTGTCTATTGTGTTTGGTGATATTATGTGTTAATGTTGCCTCTCAATTTCAAGGACTTTTCAAGAGCTTTGCAAGAGCTGTGCAGTGTGCACTGTTTGTGTTTTCTGCTGAAAAAGCTGCTTAAATTAGCCTGTGCTGGTTTTAGCTGTCTGTTTTTTTTTTTGTTCCAACAAGCTAAAACCAGACAAGGCTAGCAAATCATTTTTAAAATGGTTGTTTTGTCTGTAATTACTGTTGTTCAGGGGTTGCTCTTTCATTTTCATTTTTCAGTTCTCAGGTTTGTTTTATTCCCCCATAAGGGCCGGTTCATGGACGATAACTATGACGATAAATAAATAGTTATAAAAAAAATCATTCTAAATATAAAGTAATAGCAGAATATTCACCACAACTAACAAAAACAACACAGAGAAACAATATAATTGGAATCACTTTCGGAAGGATTTTTCCACCTGATGAACGATAAAAACATTGACAGCCAATCAGAATCCATCCTGCTTTAAAGAGCTTGAGCATTTAAAGCGTCAGAAGGCATAACAGCAGGACATTTAGAATAAACAGAATGACATTGTGCGCTGGTGTGGACACTAATATCATTACAGTTATCTTTATAGTTATTGTACTTGTTGTGAATGGGCCTTAAAGGGATACTCCACTTTTTTTGGAAATAGGCTCATTTTACAACTCCCCCAGAGTTAAACAGTTGAGTTTTACCGTTTTTCCGATTTTCTGATAATTAGAAAAATTTCAGTAACCAGAGAGTTTCTGGTCTCATTGACTTCAATAGTAGGAAAAAGACAATGGAAGTCAATGAGACCAGAAATTGTCTGGTTACTGATATTTTTCTAAATATCAGAAAATCGGCTGAATGGATTCGAAAACGGTAAAACTCAAATATTTAAGCCTGACGGAGTTGTAAAATGAGCCTATTTCCAAAAGAAGTGGAGTATCCCTTTAAGATATTTTCTTATATGTTTCTGTGTAATTCTTTTAAGGAAATAAGACTATTGTTGATACAGAATAGACTTTTGATTATATAATTTGGTATCTAAGTTGGTATCACAGTTTGGCTTTGTTGAGACTGAAACACTATAGATATGTGAGTTTTGCAAAAAAAATATACCACAATAATTTAGTAATGTAAAATGTCTGATGGTTTGTGAATATAGCCAATGGTGTAATATACACACTACAGTTCAAAAGTTTGGGATCAGTAAGATTTTTTTAATGGTTTTGAAAGAAGACTCTAAAGAAGACTAAATGCTGCAATAATTTTATTAAAATACAGTAAAAATGTTAATATTGTAAAATATTATTATAATCTTAAATACCTGTCTTCTATTTTATTATATTTTAAAATGTAATTTATTAGCTGAATTATTAGCTCATTGAATTTATTAGCCTCTTATTATTTTCTACATTTTTTATCAATGTTGAAAACAGTGGTACTTGCTAGTATGTTTCTGGAAACCATGCTATATTTTGTTATCAGGGTTATTTGATGAATAGAAAGTTCAAACTATTTATTTAAAATAGAAATCGTGTTTAAAATTCTTACCTGTTACAGTCTTACCTGTAACATTTTTGATAAATGATTAGACAATTCTTGTATTTATGATCTCATTAGCATTCATTTGCATGTCAAGTTCATTTATTAATGTATTTTAAATGGAAAGTATGTAGAGATGTTATATACTACTAAGTGTTCAAAAAGAGAGTGAGATACTATAATGATTGTGATTGACAGGATTATATGAACGTTCTTCTCCTGAACTTTATTACACTCTCTTTTATACCGCATTCACATCATTACTGTCAAAATACAACTGTCTAAGATACCATTTAAGACATTAACCCTGCATGTCACACATTTCATCAGACTTTGGTTAGGTCTGAAATGACAAAGGTGGTAGTTAAGCGGATTTCTTCAGACCTGTATTGTTATGGAGGGCGCGGGGGTGTACAGAGAGGTGTGTAATAATTCTCCTGTCTCCTGCATATCTCCTCATTATTCACCTCTCTTCCTCAGTCTGCGGGATCTGTTTATCCCGCTGAAATCTTATTTGAGAGTCACAGAGTAATAACTCTGTCTATTTTCCTCCAAATCTCCTGACCTTCTGATAAATGGATAGGAGATTATGCATCTGACAAATGGATTTACATGTGACATAATTAGGATGGATTTGGTGGCAGGGGTGTAGTAGGCAGATCGCTCGTAGCCCTCAGCAGGAGGGATTCATTTAGAAGCTGAAGACGGAAATCTTGTTAGAGACACTGGGAGGGATTGTTTTTTCTACCACCGCAATATGACTATTCCCCAAATCTGAGCAGCACAAGAGGCTAATGATGTGTTTTGCTCTTCTGTTGTGCAGATTCCTGTCAGGATTTCAATGGACAGCTTGGTTTCATGTTCCCAAGCCCCACCTGTGCATTTTGTATTTGTAGAAAGGAAGACAAGAAAGTATTAAAGAGGAAGAGAGAAGCAGAATTGGACTGAGCAGTATTCGAATCACTATTTCCCACATGAGCACCACAGCTCGACTAATCACTGACGTATCTTTTTAATTTTTACTCTTCTCTGTGGTTTATGGAAACAATAGCGACATAGTCACCTGTTACCCAGGGAGAATTGGGGCAATACCACTTGTGTTTGAGTTAAATATAGCCCGTAGCTTTCTTCTCAGATCGATGAGTCCACCCAGCCGCACTGCAGGTGCTGAAGCTGCATTTAGCTCCGTTCCCATGACTCCGTCTCTCTCTGACCCCTCTCTGCATATCCATCCTGCACTAGGTTAGCACAAGAAACACTGATATCATACAACTCCTACTGTAAACAGATTCTCATTTGAGGCAGGAATCTGGGTCATTCAGTTTTGGATCACTCTCAGACTAGTGTGAGCCTC
The DNA here is from genome assembly GCF_988280905.1 of Pimephales promelas. Taxonomy (NCBI): domain Eukaryota; kingdom Metazoa; phylum Chordata; class Actinopteri; order Cypriniformes; family Leuciscidae; genus Pimephales; species Pimephales promelas. The sequence goes on along the minus strand of NC_142791.1, from coordinate 7,778,652 downwards.
AGATGCACACTCACTCCCATCGCCCACAATCCTTTCACTGACCATCCTGGGGTTCATTTCCCAAAAGGTTTGTTTTAGAGCCCGACCGATAATAGATTTTGAAGGCCGATACCGATAGAAATATTTTTTGGTTTTAAAATCCGATATTCCGATATATCGGCCGATATTTTTTTATTTATTATTTCAGAAACGCGCAACAAAACATTAACAGATTTCCCTAACATAGTTATTTATGAGTTTTAACAAAAATAATATGATAATGCATTTTAAAAAGAAACTTGTTTCTTTTTATTGTCACAACAGAACAGACTGATGATAGTGGCATTAGCTAGCTTTGTGGTTAGCTAGTCTATGATTATGAGCCATAATTTAGCAATGGAGAATGTCATACTGCAAATTGTAAAACATACATTTTCAATATAACAGGCCAGGGAGAGATGATGCGTCTTGTTGCTATAACTGTCTCGCGCTATTAAAGAAATACTTCAGTCACATTGTCAAAAGTTAAAAGGACACTCAGTCAACTACACTGTAACAACGTAACGTAACTATTACTAGCTAATTCCGCTTCACTCTCGGCTTATTTAAGAGCAGCAAAACTGGACATGATAGTCACAAATTTTGTCATGCTTATTTGAGTTAAGAGAACTGATTGGGATGTTCTTTTAATTGTTGTTCAACCAATGTATGTCTCGTGACCAACTCAACGAATGTTGCCAACAGGGATGGTGTAGAGTGCCCTCTGGTGGACAAACTATACAACTCCAACACTCATGACATGGTTCAAAAGTGTTTCGTCCGTTTTTATTTTATTTTTGAAAAATTCATTTATCTGCCATTATAACTGCCGATACCGATAGTTTGGAAAATGCCTAATATCGGCCGATAATATCGGCCTGCCGATATATCGGTCTGGCTCTAATCACAAGTTCTGTTTTTACCATAGTTCACCCAATTAGCATGTCCCCTAAACCATAGTTCCAACAAACATTTGCAAACAACATCGCAAAGTTGTATGGTTAGAAGCATTTTCTCTTTGGTGTGATGTGAATTTCCATAGATCATTCTCTTTTAGGGACAATAAGAAAGCTAACATGCAGTACATACATTCAATATCTTTCATTCAATAGGCCAGCCTGTACAAATTTTATTCTACATCTAATATTTTGTCAAGGGAAAGAAAGCACAATTATGAAGTGTAATCATGAACCGAGTTGTGTATATTGTTATGTAAGCTATTAAATGAGGGTCTTGCGACTAGTTATCTTCCCAGAAATGCATTTCCTAAAAGCCATATACTGTATATGCCGCTCTTCATCCACGGACTGTCAGCACAGCATGCCAAAATGTTTCACTTGTGATAATACAGCGTCAAACCATCAGCTATAACCTAATTTAATCATGTATAATTTGTTTTTGTAAGAATAAGAATAATTTTATAGAATTTAATTGTATTTTAAGGCAACAATCCTTATAATAATAATCTGTAGAATACCTAAAAGAGCCCCCCTGTTAGCATTATGCTTTTTTTGAATGGCCATCAATGGAGAAAGATGTGTTATGGTGACAATGGGCTAAGCTTGAGCATGCTAACTAGCAAAGCCCTTATGGTGCACTAATGTTTGATAAAGTATGCGGTAATGTGTCTACTAAAATGTCTTTTTAGAAAGCTAATTCATTTGCAAAAATGTTTCTGTTGTGTGTGGTTGATGCTAGTCATTTGCAGTGTGTTTGGTATGTCATTTGGAGAGAGTGGCATTGTGGGTAGACTCAGCAGGGCTTGATACTGCAGGTCAGGATTTGGAAGTGATCTGCCATTGTTGGCCCAGCAGCTCTCCACCCGAGCGAGAATAAGCCTCCCCATCCCACTCACTGTTTCTGTGGACAAACGTTTTTTTAGGGAAGAGTAATTTGATTTCAGCTTCTAAATTCCTTCCTCTCTCACCCCTAATTCAATCTCCGCCCCAAACCGTGTTTATCCTCTTTCTATGAGGGCTGCGTGGTGAACAGACTTGACTTTCTGCAAAGTGCCTTTATTCTGATTCTTTCATTCATTGTCTTTTTTCTATCCCCTTTAATCTCTGTGTGCCTTCTTTCCCTAATCATTTTAAGGTGGTATACGCTTATATTCCTGTCGATTCTGAACAAAAATAATGAAAAAGCCAGTGTTTTTTATGAATATTTGATTTGGGTGAGTTGTCACTGTCATTCACCATGTATGTCTGAGACAGCTTGAGCGCTCCATGTTGCCATACGGTCTCCTCAGTCCTATACATTTTCATTTTTCTCTCAGAGTATTGCTCTCCGGCCCACCGGTCTGCTGCCGTACTCAGCCTTTGAGACAGTCATTTACCAAACGCCAAAAAGATAAGAGCCCGACGACTGAGTGTTATTTAACACAGGATCAGATTTGGTTTAAAACATGGGTCGCAGTTTTGTCAGATTAGGTTGTAAAGGACTGTACAATATGAAATTTATTATAAAAGATCCTTTAAATATTGTCAAGATAAACACTACATATAGAAAAGGTTGATTTCATTTCCAAATGTAAATAATACTGTTATATTAGATTTATGTTCCACAATATGTTTTTATTTTCATTAATCAATTATAAATTATTTTATTTAAAAATTAATTAATTCATTTTATTATTTTTTTTGACATGGGCAGCATTTTGGACAGATAAACACATGTCTTTTTTACTCCACTTGTCAGGAACAGTACAATATAGAAAATATTTTAATCCTTTATATTCTTTTAGAAGATAAACACAATCCATATTAAAGTTATACAATAATTGTTTATAGATTTATTTAAAAACATAGATCTACTACAATATATATATATATATATATATATATATATATATGAAGAGTTCAGATGCAAAAGCCTCTAAGTGCCATTTGAAATTTTCTTCTAGAATGATAATTTTTATCAAGCTTGTATATTTAAGTTCAGTGATTTCACTTAAATGGCAATGATAATTACCTATTAATTGTTATTTAAGTGAAATTACTGAACTTAAATATACAAGTTTGATAAAAAATCATCATTAAAGAAGAAAATTTCAAATGGCATTTAAAGGCTTTTGCATCTGAACTCTTCATATATATATATATATATATATATATATATATATATATATATATATATATATATATGTATATACCTGTATTTAAATTAATACATATATAAATTGTTTATATTTTTTCTTTAATTTCTTATATTTAAATTGTTAAGCAATCCTGATTTTACTCTTTTTGCATATTGGAAGGAATTTTTCAGCAAATTTAGGTGGTATGCAAATATAGTCTGTCTTAATTTAAAGTCTAGTCTGTGCTGATTTAAAAAGGAATCTCAAAAAAGTTACACAAAATTTTCATCCATAAGTGGAGATTTCAGGAAACTCAATAGAGCAACCCAGATACCCATCTTTTACCTTGATGGGATCATATTGCTTTATATCTCCTTGACCGAGTTCCATCAGCAGTGAAGATTAAGGTTTAGCTATGCTATACCTCTCCAGGTGACTCCTCCAGGACAGAATAATCATTCCGGCACAGATAAATAACCCCAGAATGGGATGTGATGGAGTGGGAATGGATTTGAATCGCATACCTGCTGCAAGCTATTCAGTAGAAGTGTGGCTGAGGACATGTTAGTGAGCATGCTCTACCTGAAGTGTGTGTATGTGTGTGTGTAGAGCTGCCCAAACTGGCATTAATCACCTGCTTCTTTCCCAGCCAGTATATATCAAGGGAGTTTACCTCTTCGCTGATTGGCCAGAGCTCAGCTTTCGTCTCAGAATAATAACAGAGAGTAAAAAAAACAAGAACAGTAAATGTCATATGTTTACCTAATGGGGCTATTTAAATGTTGAGTTGTCCTCCTCACCTGCAAAGTGTCTTAGAAAAAATAAAATGATCGGGACGGCTCTGTAAGGCACATGGGTGACAGCCCGTCTCTCCCACCACTGTGCCTCACCTTTACACACATACACACCGAAGACAGAGTTCTCCAGCAGTCTGCGAGATAGGGTTGTCTTGGCAACGAGACTAGACCTGTAGTTTCCCAAGAATTATTCTCATAATGACCGTGTTACCGTGTAATCTCATTGTCTGATATTATCCTCAACACCCTCCATGAGAATATTCAGCTCAAGGAATTCATTGTTTCTTCAAGATTTATGAATATAACCCTTAATAAATGTTACCATGGTAACCACCATATTATCCACAAAAAATACTATACAGTTATTGCTTTTTTACAATAAAACCATAATTAATACAGGATCTTCAAACACTTTAAGAAGCAATAGTTCACCCACAGCTGTAATTTCTGTCATCACTTACTTCCCCTCATGTTAAGCAACAATCTTCAAATATGTCAGTGCCATTGTTTTGTCTGAAAATACAATCCAGTAATGTTTTTGAAAAGCTATATAAATGTTCTAATTGAACTAAGGCATAATCTAAACCCTGTCTATCTTGAAAGCCTTGACTTAAGCCTTGTCTGTGGAACTGGGGGAGATTGTTTTGGTGGAAACGTAACTTTTCATAAATTAGGTTGTTGTTAGATTTTGCTGTATTTGGCTGAGCAGTTGTTTGGGTGGCTCGCCCATGTATTAGATTTATCTAATATATAAAATAAGTAAGTTTGACCAGAGTTCTTGTGGGTAGAAGAATTTATGGGACAAAACTTTGTACATGACAAATAGGTTAATCGATCTACCCTGCAATCTTCTCTGAGAAATGCTGTTTAACCAGTTTATATGGGCCATCCAGTATGTCTATATGGGCCATTTGGTTCACACCATTACAGACACAGCCTCTGTTTACTAAGATGCATTTTGGTCAGCAGACAAGCAGACGATGCTAAATACAGCCAGGTGTAAACAGGGTCTAAGATCTTTTGAGTTGTCCACTTTGGACCACTTCCAGAAGTAGTCAAAAACACATTTAAACGGATTGCTTTCATAGTGTACTGTAGATGCTTATGTGGCCGAAAGTGTTCGAACAGGCGCAAAAGACCACCTACCGACCTATGCGTAAACATTATGAAAAGCGCGCTAGCCAGGCAGGATTTAAAGTTTGTTGGCAGAAAACCCAAATTTGGTTTGAAGACAAAAATTTATCAAGCACAATGTTCTGTCACCATTCTTAAATTCGACCATGTCTTGTGATTGTCAGAGTAGAAACAAAAGCTGCTGCTCTCCGTATGTTTTTTAGTCTTTGGGCGCGTTCATTGCACAAGATTATTTTGTCCGTTAGTTCAAAAGATCTGAAAACATTATGAAATTGAAAGTGAGGCTCCTGTGGGAAGAACCCCGGAAGTACAGATAGACAAGAATGCCTAAACCTGAAGCTGCTCCCGCGATTCACACTATTGGATGTTAATATCCAATATAGGATAAGTATATAGTTCGTTCCCGCTTCTTTTTTTACATTCTGAATTATATATATATATATAAATAAATTAATTTTATTTATAAACGTATTTCACTATAGTCTAAAGTACGAAAGAAATGTATGTACATTTTTAGAATAACTAATTTCTACATTAAACTCATAAACAACAATACGCTCTCGCATTCGCGACTTTGCTATGATTAAAATCGACACTTCCGGTTTTCTTCCCACCGGATTGATTTCAAAATGGTGGCTGCGTGAAATCAGCGTATACCAGTGTAAACAGGGTCACAGATGATTGCGTTCTGAGGCACAGAGTCACAATGTAAATGCATCAGACTAAAGAGGACTGAAAATACACATAATATTTCACTTTTTAATTCGTTTGTTATTCGTTTGTCTTCAAGAATATTTATCTTGCTAGTAATTTTCCACTGTTTCTCATAACCTTCCTGCAAAATAAACAACCTTGTCTCCTTGACGAGCCCATGGGATTCACGTGTGCAAATTAAAAATACACATGAACATACAAAACACACTCATATTATATACATTTGTAACACAGCCATGTGGGTAAAGTGTGTCATATAACATCCAATCCTATCCTGTGTGTGTGTGTCTTGTAGCCTGGTTTAATCATTTTATATTGTGTCTGAATGGTGTCATCCATCACTTGTATTGTTAATGTGCTGATATTACTCCCCATGTTGCCCTTGCCTGCAGCTGCAACCTCATCGGCCCTGACCTCTAATATATGGGATGGAGCTTGACAGCCATTGGCCACAATGTGGAAAAGAGCAGCATGAGCATTCTTCGAAATATCTATTTTTTGTGCTCCTTTTGGTCCTTTTCAAAATGAAATTTGTATAATTGTGAGTGTGCATCGCTTTGCTTTGAGATGAGCATCTTGTTTACTCTGAGCTTCCTTGACCTGTGCTGTTTCAGGTCTGCCGTTTAATTGAAGTTCTTTTGGGCCTTTCTGAATGAAGCTGAACTGAAGGTGCTCAGTACAGGAGATGTGGCAGCTGTGACTCCCGCTCCTTTATTCTCACCCTCTCCATTTAACACTTCCCTCCTGCTTCTCTAACTCTCCATATATTTATCTCCTTTTTCTCACCCCCTTTCACACTATACCTACCCTCCAACAAACCTTTTCAGCTCAAGTTAGCTGTTAGGATCTAGCTCTATCCCTTTCTTCTACTGTCTCTCTTTACCCCTTTCTCTTGCCATACGCTCCTCTCCTGGCCTTTGTCTGTCTGTCTGCTTGTCCCTCGCTCTGCCTAAAAATTCTGGGCATCCTAGAAAAAGACACTGTCGCTGCCAGATGGCTTTCTTGGCAATCAGTATGGTTCCAATGCATCCTTTTAGTCGGCAAACTGCATGCAAATATTTACCCTGCTTTGTTACAGGACTCCAATTATCTCTCATGTGCCTGTATTTCTTTACCAGCATCTGTAAGAGGCAGAATACAGATGTGTGTGTCACAGCTGCCACGCTTGAGCCCGCTTTATACCTGGTGTTAAGATCCTTTTTGGGGAAATCTAATCAAAAGAGACAGATTGGTGCTTTTTTTTTTTTTTGCCTAAATTTGAAGTTTGAGGGGAGATTATCAAATTTTATGAATGAAAACATTATATTAATTATATAAACATGCCTGCTATGTTACACTTTTCTTTAAGCCTGTTTGTATTATGCATTAAAAAGCTATTGATAACGCATTATAAATATATATTTATAAATATTTTTTTTATATTGTTGTAATTAAATATAAAATTGTAGATTTTTAAAAAAATGCAATTTTATAAAATGTGTGTGTGTATACAAAAATGTCTATATACTTTATATATATATATATATATATATATGTGTGTGTGTGTGTGTATAGAGGGGGGTTTATATAAATATTATTTATGAAATTAGATTTTATTAGATTAAATATTAAATCATAATATATAATCCTATATTTTTAAATGAATTTTGATGAAAGTGGTCCACTTTTTCCATAATAATAACCCTATAAAAGTACATTTAATGTAAGACTAGTGAATCGAGGTCGAGTGATTGCTGAATGATGTGAGGCAAATCATTTCCAGCCATTCTGTAAAACGTATCCGGAATGTTTGTGTCTACAATCTCACTCACTAGTCACAATGTTTTGAGGCGCTGTCAAATCTTGTCCCAGTGGAGGAGTGAGAGGAACTTGACAGACAAACTAGAGCATGCTTGACTGTTGTAAAGAAGCATCTTGCATCCCGTTCAGTGGGAGTGTATCAACATTTTCTAGTTGCTGAGACATCAAGGACATGAATTTTCCATAAGCAAAGTCTCTCGGGAACTCTGTGAGAAGTGTTTTTCAATATCAGTGTAAATGTGTGAATTGCGCATAAAGTCTTAGCTCATAGGGGTCACCTGAGTGAATCCAGCTGGTCTAAATTTTTACTTGCCTATCAAAGTGCGTGCATATTCCCAGCATATTTATACACACTGTATCCTCATTTTTTGTTAATATACAAACTTTTGAAAGTATAAAAATGTTAACATGAAAGTGGTAAGATGTAATAAAAATAATATCCAAATTTCCAAACTTTGTATCATTACCATGTACATGACACATTTATGGATGGAAATAATGTAACGAATATAAGAGCTCTATTGTTTAGCCTTTTTATCCATCCTTTGGATGAGACGTTAAACTGAGGTCCTGGCTCTCTGTGGTCATTAAAAATCCCAGGATGGGGTGTAACCCCGGCATCCTGGCCAAATTTGCCCATTGTCCTCTGTCCATCGTGGCCTCCTAATCATCCCCATGTACTGATTGGCTTCATCACTGTCTCTCAACTATTAAGGCGGTGTGTGGTGGGCGTTCTAGCACAATATGGCTGCCGTCGCATCATCCAGGTGGATGTTTCACATGGTGGTGGTTGAAGAGATTCCCACGTCCATGTAAAGCGCTTTGAGTACTCTGAAAAGCACTATATAAATGTAACAAATTATTGTTATAATTGAAGTCATCAAATTGATCATGTCTCATACTTACGGTGGCATTACAGAAATGCACGCTATGTCAGGGTCTCTTCAGGCAATGCATATTTGGCCAGAGACAAGCTCTACAACCAGGTCAGTGTGTCACACGCTCTCTGTTGAGCTCTCTTAGGAGATATAGCAGATCCATGATCAAGGATACTGTTTTTGAAAATATGTAGTCTCACAGTTGTTATTATTTAAAATGTTCCCTAAATTCCACTAATCTTATTAACATTTTTGTTGTGATAAACATCATCATCGTCTCTCTGAATTAATCTGTTGATTATTTGCTACTGTGCCTTTAAGAGCTTCCTTTTGTATGTACAAATTGTTATGTATTTATGTAGTCTCCAAGGCTGCATTTAATGTTATTACAATTAAAAATAACCTTTTCCATATGAATAGCCTACATTTAATTTCAAACTAATTTCTTGTGATGACAAAGCTGATTTATATTATATTATTAGTTTCAATTATTATTGCTGCTCACTTATTATTATCAATGTTGAATTTCTTTGTCTGCTTAATATTTTGGGACCCCCATACCTGATATCTAAGATTAGTCTTCATATAAGAAAATTAATGCTATAGTTTATAATGACCATGGGTTGGGAAACCACAAAAGGATTTAAAAAAAAAGATTCCTCATGATATGGCCGTATTGAATAGTCTCACTTTGGTCTTTGGGAACTAATACCAGAGATTTTGGCTTCCCTGATGTGTACAAAACAATATTCATTGAAGCCTCTTATGTGACCACATGTGCTGTTGTGCTGAAATATTTAATTCTCCCCTCCAACTTTTACATTATTCACTAGGAAGTTACCATGGTGAATGTCCACACGTTTTACATATACCCTCACTTCTCATATTCATTGGTCAGGCCTCTTCTTTCACATCCTTCTTGTTTTATCTCCATGGCCTTTGATTTTGCTCTGCACCTTGATTGACACACACATCCTCAATCCATGACAGGAAGAGAAGGGCTACGGCTAAGTACCATTAGTCTCGCTGAATTAAGCCTGTGTTCTGATCTGCCGCTCACTTCCCTTCCTCAGGGCCCGTCCCCAATCGCCCCCGCAATGGCCATGCGACAGCAAAAATATGGTGATGATTCATGCAAACCATCAATGATTCCCAAACCAGTTGTGTTTTCGATTTAATTAAGCCCATACTTGAGCTCATTGTCTCTATTGAGTAAATTAAGGGTGCTGACTATTCATTTCCTGTTATTATTTGGAGTTAAATGTTGGACGGGAGAGCTGGTGCCACATCCAGTCACACTCTGCCATGCCCCAGTTACACACTTGATAAACCCTCTTTTCAAGATTGGCTGGCACACTCACCCTGACTCAGGCATCTGTTCCTGCCTCGTCTGGCTGCTCTGAGGAGCCTCATAGAGCTTTTTGGTGCAGAGCACATCGAGTCGAACACAGCAAAGAGGATGTTTTTCCTCACGGTGCATTCATTTTTTTTCTCAACTAAATAAATAAATAAATAAATACTTTAGTGCCAGTGTGCTATCGAGGACTTAGTGTGTTAGTTGAGAATTAAATGAATGAATAGAATATTCGCTGAGACATAAAAAAGATATTCATGAATTTATATTTGGTGAGACAAATGTATAATATAGATTTAGGTATAACTATTTATATTTATTCTTATTTATTAAATACTGTATTTATTTTTTATGCATTTATTTTCAAAAAAAATTTTATATTTAAAAATATTTTTTATGTTTATTTTCGATGTGTGTGTAATTCTTCTATTTATTATTGTATTTTCACATTTATCTATTCATTTATTTCTGTGTTTGTTTCAGTTAGTTATAGTATTATGTTTTTATCGATTTAAAAAAAAATAGTTTTTGTCTTTTTATTTGTGTTTTTATTTTACTAAACTTCAACTTAAAAAATGAAAATTTTCATCATATATTTCTATTTTATTTGAGCTTTTTATCCATTACAGAAAATGATTATAATAGTTTTAGTTGTATTTAACCGTATGTAAGATTGTGGCCAAAACTGGTACTGCAATCACTTTTAAATTACTGTAGAGCAGTGTATCCCCCCCCAAAAAAAATCAAGGTTGCCAGATAGGCTGCAGGATCCAGCAAAATCTTCTCTGTTTTCAGCCATCGCCATCTTTCAAAGGCATCTCCTATTCAAATCCTTGTTTTATTTCGGACTTTGTCACAAAGTATTTCGTAATCATAACAGGTTTTTTTGGATTCGTATCGTTAGACATTTTTTTATCCGACACGTTTGTAGCTGCAGCTGTGGTGGCAACACTACTGACTCTGTGATTGGTAGATCGGTGGAGGGTGGTGCATTCTCAAAATTGACTTTGCTGACTCTGCCGACTTCAAACAGGTGTAGCTCAGTAATTAACAAATTTTAAGTAATTTAAAGTAATTTTAACTAAAATTTGCTCATTACGACTTTTGCCAGTACGAGTCACATATCTCTGTGCAATTATGGGATTCACTACATGCAGTGTTGAAATCAGTCTTAATTTGCCTGTGGGTTTGTGGGTGGGCGATTTTAGCACTTCATCAGTCTGCAGTGTTGGGGGTGGAACAAGTGGCAGTCTGGTGCCGCAACGTCAATATGCTTTCTCAGATTGTTGCCCATTTAACCGACTGTGATATGGATTGTATGGGCTGACTCTTCTCCATATACCTCCTCTCTGATTTCCTGCACAAGCATTTGCATCTTACACTTGATGCTTGAAGTGATTTAGTGGTCGATTCTTCCTGTCATTCCAGCATAAATTACTCAAGTCTGTGCAGCGAAAATCATTACAGTCAATGCTTGAAGCGAGTCTGGTGTAAAAAGAGAAGCAACCTTTCTCTTCTTAAAAATCTATTTTGTGATTGATTATAGCCTACCGAAGTCACTGACCACATACCCACCCTCTTTACCTAGTCAGCAGCACATGGAGCAACCCCAACCCCCTTTTCCCTATTGGGAAAATGTCAAACTGACCTTGCTTTATTCCCTTCTCTGGTTTGGACTATATCTATGTAAAGAAACAGCATTGGATTTTCATGTTTTCATGTCTAAATCATAATTATAGGCATACAGCTGTTATGTCAATGTTTTATACAGATGCAAAAAAAAAAAACTCATCTTCAACTAATGGTGTATTTTCATCATTTCTACCCCAGCTGACTGCAGTATTTTTGTTTGTTTGTTTGTTTTTGTCCCATGTGAGCACTGTTGTTAATTACAAGCCATTTCACTTTTTTTTAATGATTTGGGCATACATAATTCTCTGCAGTAGAGATTTAAAAAAAAACTTTATTACTAGAGAAAAGGAGGTACTGCCATCTGCCATTAAAGGTGTGTGCAAAACTTCTTAAAATTATGCCACACATAGAATAATCGTTTTGTTGTCGCAAGAATTTGTAGCTAGTTTAATTTTTCATGCTTGAGTCAAATACTTCACATTTTATGCATTGCTTTATGGATAAAAGGTTTAAATGTAAATGTACACCTTTTTACTTTACTTTGCTTACAGAAGTGGTGGGCGCCTTTAAGCTGTTTTATATTCATTGAAAACTGCAATGAAACCACAAACTGCCATTCTTTCCTTCAATAAATTAGAATGATTTTTTTGCTTTAGAATTGGTCATCAGGAAAACTAACCTTTAATAAAAAAAGAATGAGGTGTTGCTTGAGATTTTAGTGTCAGTAAATCTAACCAAAAATAGACTTCAAATTTAAAGAATTTAAACCCTACACATTAAATAACAGTACAGCCCATTGAAGAGATGCATGTCTATCCCTCACAGCCTCGCTTTCATTCTCACTAAAAATCAAAGATGGCGCTGCTGTGAATAAGGCGTATTGGAATAGTTTGTTCTGATGCTTTCTCTGCACTGTTAACACAAATTTATGTCTTTTCTTCTTTGCAGGTTTGGCACCAGATGAATGACCAAGGCATTTCAAGATCCTGAAAGCTGATATGATTTCATCAAGTGCATTGCCCTGTTGAGAAGCAAACAAATACAGCTCTCTCCTTTGGTGGTATCTTGGAGTAGAAATGAAAATAATGTGAAATGATGTTGTGATACTGCACTCCATCCAAATTGCAAAATTTTTTAAGGACAAGGTGAAGGCAAGTGAGGGAACAAGACCTTTGATGGATCCAGGATTACCGTGGAGCTTTTGAGAGAGAAGCTCAGACTGATACAACATGAATGAAGAAAATATACAAGCCGGTGAAGACAACCAACTAGGAGAAATACAGAATGACGACGGGCACGAAGAAACTGTGGAAGACGCCAATGCCAATCAAATCACCAAAGAGAAAAATCATTCAAATAACAGAGAGCATGGCAGCCCACTACCCCCTCTTGTATCACACTCTGAAGCCCAGGAGAGGATCATTATCTGGGGAACACATGCTCAGAGTGAAGACCCTGAGCTGGAAGAGTTTGAACTGCTTGAGTGTCAAGAGTTAGAAACTTTCATTGTGGAAGAAGAAGGGATAGACATGTCAAGTGTGACAAGCAGAAAGAGAGCAAGGAAACTCTGTGACAGGACATTGACAACCACATCTGTCAGCGCTACTGTTGGATCCCCTTGGAAAGACCACAATGAAAACCACAGTGTGGATGGAGATGCAAATGAGAACTCACAGCCCCTTGACCTCAGGACCTCTAGCTCTCGCTCTGGGGTAAACAGGACCCTGAGAGAAGCCCGAAGTGGTTCTGAAAGCAACGTTTTTTCATCTTCCCTTTCTGCAGTGACCAATCTCAGTGGAAGTTTAGCCAGTGCCCTGGACAATGCAGGCCGCACACAGCCTCTCTCTTCCCAGTCCATCAAGTCTACCTCAGGCATAGGCAGGAACCAGCAACCCTCCTACATCCACTCAGAGAGAAACAGGGAGCTTCCCAGGGATTTGGACCAAAACCATAACTCTACTACACTGCCTCAGGAATCACAATATGACCGAAGTAAGCTGATCACTCAAAGTGGAGTGTATCCTTCAAATGGAGCACTAAAAGTGCAAAAATTCCCAATGGAAGCAGAGCAGAATGGCAGGCAAGGGATGTCAACCGAGGCGCCGAAAGGTATGGTGAGGGTGCTACCTTCTTGTAGGCAGCTAGTCCGCCCTCTTTCTACTGAAAAACGTATAACCTCAGGATATCCCAGCTTAGACACCCAGGCAGACCAGCAACAATACCACTCCTCAGAGACAGATCACAGCCATCAACAAGTGCTGCCGACTACAGAAGTCTGCAGTAAGAAAACAAGCACAGAAATGCTTCCAAACCAGACTTTCACCCGAGAGTCCCAACACTTGAAGAGGCAGAGCTCAGCAGATCGTGCTGTAAGTCCCTCCAGCCTAGAAAGGAAGACTCACTTCAGTCGGCGGACCTACAGCAGTCCCACTAGACCTTCGACACCTCCGTCCCCCAAGACCACAAGGTCTCCTCAAAGACAGCCTCCATCCTCACCCATCAAGACTTTACCTTCTCGAGCTCCTCAGTTGGGTTATGCTGGGTACAGCTCAGGCTTAAGAGCTCCAGTCAAAACAACTATCAACACAAGCATCCACAACCCTCTTCCAACAACGGAGGCTTCAATGGAGACCTCCCCTCCAAGCAAGTGCCCGCCAAAACCGAAAAGTGTCCGACCCAAAATCATCACGTACATTCGAAAGACCCCGCAGGTGAAACCACAGTCTCTCGAGGGAACTTACGAGGTGTCATCCTTACCTACGAAACTCTCAACGTACAGCAACACACAGGCCAAACCAGCGGTAGGAGACCAAGGGGAAGCCGCTGTGCTGAGTGCCTCAAATTTACTCTACGATAAGTATCGACAAGAGATGCAGAAGGTTCGGTTCTTCTCTCCTGGACTCATGGTGTCTGGGATTAAGCCACCCAGCAACACCCTGCCCCAAAAAATGGCAGGCCGAGCAGACAGCTTCTATGGTTCTCTTAACAAGCCTCTCTCTGCAGCTGTAAGGAATGCACAAGACATTTAACAATATGCTGTTCTTTAACTATTTAACCAGCATTTAAGTATTTAAAATGTAACACTTGTTCTCTTCCAGTAGATGAGTATACGTACTACTAGAAGAGTTCATTGACTGCAGCTGCAACGTGTGGTAATGTAATGTTTTTTGTTTAGGTGGGCAGGTCTCCAGTCACCCTTGGATCTCCTGTATCAGGAGCTGAGGATCCTTCCGGCCCCCTTTTTCGTCCACCACGGGGCCTAAGACCCCAGCTTGGCGTTGGTGCTGTAAACAGGACTCCCTCTGCAGCTGCGAAGAACAGGATGGTCCAAACAGGCCACCCGAAGTCACCATTGACCTTCAGTCAACCAATGCAGGCAGTAAACCCGACCACTCAAACCCCTCAGGAAGCACAAGGTAAGACGGTGACAATGGTTTACTTTGCAAGGCAAAATTAGTCAAAAGACTTGGCTTTTATACAATTCACACAGATTTTTAGTAGTAAAATTGAATGCTTTTCATAAGACACTGGTTTGACTGATAGAAACACCAAGGCTTCATGCTAAGGGTGGAAGTGACTCTGGAGTGTTTTGAGATGAATAGATTTAAATAGAAAGAAGGAAGATAACACCATAAGTCTTCTCAATCCTGTCAGCTATGCATTTGTAATTGTTACAGATAAACTCATCCCAGCCACTAGTCAGTGTAAAATACACTTTACCTTCTGGCATACAGTTAAATATAAATAAAATTCACATTCATCTTGTGCCATGAGGGAGTTCTGTCTGAGCTTAAAAGTTCCTTACCATTTCTAAAGCACATTTCATTTCCGACAACTTTGCCTGCCAAGGTGAAGATATGAATTATTTCATCTTTAAACCACTACCAGCACTGCCATCATCCAGCGTGTTTTTTTTTTCTAGAGGGCATCTGTCTATCTGCTTATACCGTTATCTCACAGCAAACCCATGACAGTCTCCATTAATGCGGATGCCGATTTCTTGCTGCTTGGCCCTGTTTGTGATGCTTTGAAGTGCAAAGCAATAAACAATTAAGTCATGCCAATATTTGTAACTACGTCTGGTCACAATTTATAGATGTATTTGAAACATTGTATGATTTTTATGGTGTAAGGATGCTACAATAAAGACACAGGCTTTTGCTACAGAGTTTTACTCTGATAGTTTGACCCCTGAAATGGTATAAAATATGTCAAGAGAAAGGTTCTCCTAAAGATTAATACTATTATTATAGAGAAACTGCTATCTAACAGTTTGTATTACACTCTTCTGGTATGACTTGAAAATGCTTGTCTGATTGCACTGAAGTTGGTAATTATTAGTTATAGATCATCTCACGTCACATCATTTTTCACACTCTCAAACAATTGATTCTAGTCGACAAAAATCAGTTAAAATCTTTGGTTAAAATCTTCTTGGAAATTGTCTAATGCACTGAAGTAGAAAAGAATCTCTGATTGCTTATTAGGTTTTGTTACGTCCTTAGATTGTAATTACTAAATAGCTGTCTATGGCGACCAGCAGAGTACCTTCTTTTGGCATTGTGCAATGTATTTTTTGTGTTTTCATTAACATGACATATGTCACAGTTATGTTCAGTTAGTTTGTTTTTAAGGACGTTCAGTTTCTGTTTCTGTTTTGTCACATTGCATTCCCTTGGTTGAGTTCCCGCCTATCTTCCGTCTCCATGGTCACACACCATTATTAGTTATATAATTTGGTTCAGCTCTGTTTAATTATCACCATTGTGTATATATGTTCTTCCTGTTCACTAAGGCCCTGTTTACACGAGAACACTTGTGGGTGAAAACGTAAAAATATTTTATCAGATGTGCCTTTCGTTTACACGGCGACGGCGTTTTGGGGGCTTAAAAACGCAAAAAAGTGAAACCACCCTCCAGAGTGGAAATCTTAAAAACGCTCCACCGCCGCGTTTCCGTGTAAATGGTAAAAACGCAAAAGTCTGCTTGAAAGTGAAGGTTGTACACAGGTGCGTGGACTTGGTGTTGTTGTAGTATGCACTCCTAGCCGCATACAGTGCATACTACATTGAATCTCACACACTTTTGCGTCACCATTTGCATGCGGATTTCCAACACAAAACGCTCGTCTAAACAGACGCAGAATAAAAAGTGATGGCGCAACGCCACTTTTGCGTTTTCTTTTCAGAATCGTTTCAGTGTAAACATAGCCTCAGCGTTATTCAATCCTTAACAATACAGTTAAGTGTTTATCACTGAACCACTGATGGCTTGTTAAAAGAGCTCTAGTAATGTATTCATGCATTTTAACTCTCAGTAAGAAATCAATCAGTTCTTGAACATCAATCCATAATTATAAATTTGCATACAAACACACACACGCATGCGCACACACACATTCCTTTTCCTTTTTATTTATTCATAACACTTTGAGAAAATGACTACACTGTGGTGTTAAAGGGGCAGTTCTCCCAAAAATGTCTCGTTGGCAGAATTTCCAAGCTTCCTTTTCCATATAGTAAAAATGAATGGGAACAGCTGTGGTCACCATTCACTTTTTTGCGTGGAAAAACAAAATAAACATAGAAAATGCAAAATCAAAGCTATGATGGATGACTAATGATCTGGGCAATCCGGAAATATCGGGAAGTAGGAACAGGAAGGAATAAAAACGATTGATGGTGAATAAAAATCACGGAGAGAGAGAACAGGAACACATTTATCTTTAATGACCACAACCCTCAGTTGAAGCAGAAGCTGCCTGCAATTTCATTAAAGACCTTGATGGCCCGGGGTTGGGGTGGGAGGGGGCGCTGGGGGAAGCGGTTGAGCCAGGGAAACTTTGATTAGAGATGAATGGATGAGGGGGTGCTTTGTTGTGTGCATTTGCTTGAGTGTGTATGTGTGCATGTGTTTTCATTTGTGAAGAATGCGTCTTTGAAGCATACTGCTGACACTGCAGTCTAATAAACGTCTGAGAATGCGACAGACAAAATGAGAAACGCTAGATTGTCATTTAGTATGCGCTACGGTTTGCTCCAATCACAGCGTATTGGGAACAGGGAACTCGAGGTGCTTTATCTCCAAGAGCAGGAGGGGATCATTCTCTCCACCTGCCCCAAATAATGACCTTAGGTGGGAGGAGACTGCCAGTTCAAAGCTAGCCTGGAAGTGGGTCCCAAAATTCACCCCGCAGTAGCTCTTTGCATGTGCATATTTTTATGCGATTTCTCTCTTCTTCTTGTGCTTCCTAAAATCATATTTTTTTATTTGACAGCAGGACAGTTCCCATGGTCCCAGCAGTAAGAGTTATCTGATATGACAACCCGATCTCACGGGAATTCGTACGAATTTTACGAGGTGGCTAATTCGTAAAAATTCGTACGACCTCACTCGTACGAATTAGTATGATTTTTGCAAAATTGCACACATTTTACGAATTGGCCTACCCCTGACCCCGCCCCTAAACCTACCCATCATGTGGGTTTAGACAAATGTACGAATTCGTACGAGTGAGGTCGTATGAATTAGTACGAATTAGCCACATTTTAATCACTCGTTCGAATTCGTACGAATTGGTCGTGAGATTCGTACGCGTTGGATGTGAATACCTACAGTACAAAGAGCGGGGAAAAAAGATAATGATCCTTATTAATTGCATGTAAACAGATTTTATCATCTTTACTGGTGTAAAAATATGCAAATCCATTAAGAAAATCCACTACTCTATTCAGTTGAGGCCATTATTAAGCACTGATATCACAATCATGTGTGCACAACTGCTTTTAGAGGAATCGATGGCCTCTTTAACAACTGGCCTCTTGGACTAATTAAAAAAGAAAGGTCTTCTGCTGGAGACCTGCAAACTCCTGTTAGGCACCAGACGCTGTCCAATCAGAACCACACAATTGCAAGTACACCCAGAAACCATCCATACACTTTTATTGCACATAATTAATAGATTAGTGAAATTCTTAATCATTCATATTAAAGCTTTTTGAGCTCATATAGGGGCTTTATGACATGTGACTCATCGCCCTTCTCCATGTGAATATTACAGTGATACAGTATGTATGTTGATGAATGCCCAGTCATGCTGTGGGCAGAGGAGGCAGACAGCCGCCAACCTCTTTATGATTCTTCCAGGAGTTTTTTAAAGCGATTTTTACCTCTCAACAGAGAGAGGCTAAAAAACACCACAGTCTCTCTCTCTCTCTATCCTACCGTGAGTATCTTTAAAGCCAGTCTGCCTAGAAATAGTTCATTTTAGGACACAACACTCAACATTCTCACACAACATTTTTTTATTGTGTTTTGTGAATTTCTTTGAGTTTCAGTTGCGACAGTCATGTGATGATGGATCAACAGAAAACATTTCTATGCCTTGTTTTGTCACACTATTATAAGAATATTTTGTGCAAAGTTGACCTCCGTGGACTGTAAAAAGCAGTATGTGGTGGTTTTTATTTCTATAACTCTCTTTTTCAGTGAATTTGAGTACTAATCATAGTCTTATTCACCCTCAGATCAGAGAAAGACGGTGGCGACTGGTTTAGCTGCTAAATCCTTCCTGCCGAAGCCAGCTCAGACTGGCCTCCGTCCTCCTGGGTACTCGCGCCTCCCGCCGGCTCGTCTGGCTGCCTTTGGGTTTGTTCGGAGCTCTAGTGTCTCCTCCGTGTCCAGTAACCACTCGACCGACAGCACACGGAGTGACCCCTGCCGACCCGCCTTCCGTGAGTCGCTGAAACACAAACACTATGCAACACTATAAATGTAGATATGTCCAGTGGGGCCTGAAAATCTGAAACCGCATTAAAAATATGTGTTAATGTTTTTGAAAAAAGCACACAGAGGCTGCAAAAATACAGTAGTAATATTGTGAAATATTATGATTAAAAATAACTGTTTTCTATTTTAATAAATCTTAAAATATCATTGAATTTTCAGCATCATTACTCCACTCTTCAGTGTCACATGATCCTTCAGAAATCATTCTAAAATGCTGATTTGGGGCTAAATAAACATTTCTTATTACTACAAATGTTGAAAAGAGTTGTGCTGCTTAATATATTTTAAAACTGTGAATATTTTTTTTTTGTGAATACCATTTTCGTGTAATTGTTTGATGAATAGAACGTTCAAAAGAACAGCATTTATTTTTTGTATATTGTAACATTATGAATGTTTTACAGTCACTTTAGTAGGTCTTAAAGGAGTAGTTCACTTTTAAAATAACTTTTGCTGATAATTTACTCACCCCCGTGTCATCCAAGATGTCCATGTCATTCTTTCTTCAGTCGAAAAGAAATGAAGGTTTTTGATGAAAACATTCCAGGATTTTTCTCCATATAATGGACTTCAATGGGAACCAAACGGTTCAAGGTCCAAAAGACAGTTTCAGTGCAAACTGTTCAAAGGGCTTTAAACGATTCCAGACGATGAATAAGGGTCTTATCAAGCGAAACGTTTGTTTTATAAACGAAAGTTTTATAAGCTCAAATGCTCGCCTTGCTCTGTTCTATCATGCGCGTCAAAGAACGAAATGAACAAATTGACTCGGGAAAAGATTCGTTCATTTGTTCGCCGTTTGGTTATCAGTACATCATAATTTCATCAAAAACCTTAATTTCTTTTCAACTGAAGAAAGAAAGACGTGGAAATCTTGGATGACATGGGGGTGAGTAAATTATCAGCAAAAGTTTTTTTAAAAGTGAACTACTCCTTTAAGTATTAATTTCTTTCAAAAATAAAATTAAATCTTGTGGACACCAAACCTTTGAACGGTAGTGTACGGAAATCTTTGACACATACCATGTGAAAGGCTTTGTTCAAAATGTAACTTGTCTTTAAAGCAAAATGAATTATGAAATTCATGTTAATATTTCACTCAAATTTTTGCACTAAAAATCTATTAAAATAGAAAAATGCTAAACAGAAGCATTTTCAATTGAGTTCTCAGACTTTTAGACCCCACTAAACACCTATACACACTACAATTTAAGATGCCATCTAAAGTACTTGTAGCTAAGTGCATTGTTATGTGAGATCCCTGAGGTACAGTTTACATAAAAGCATAATGCTCCACTTTTTAGAGTTAATTATAATGCAATTTGCATCATTTTATTAACTCTGCCTACAAGCAGTGTGCAGATCCCCTTTCATTTACATATTCTGCTCATAACTGTGTGCTCTAACATGGAATCATGGGATATTAAGCATAGCAGATCAAAAACACAAAAAAAGTTGAGTATTTGTTGTACAAAATCTTTTCTTTAGTTGGCTTTTGTTTTAGGTCACAGAAGAAACTTTGTGTGCTTCTTTCATAACTAGCTCCGTCAGTTAACATGAAAGATCCAGCGTATGATAAGAGCCTGCTGAAGTAGATTCCAGTCTGCTTTTAAAGGGGGCCGTCTTTGAAAATTGGCATCTGTGTGCGGCGCCGCATGTGTTTTTAATGCGACCTACATAAGTGATGTTGGCCGGGCTTCTCCTGGTAACAGTTGACGTAGCTGCAGATTCAGGCATCTGTTACATGCGTCACTGGATGAGTTATGTCATCAGGTCTTTTTATCATGGAATCACTTGGGAAGAGGAATCCCTCCGTGTTCACAGTCCTGTTTGCATGGAGCAAAAAGATGCACTGAGAAAATTAAAGTGGGAAGGTGTGTTACAGTAGCCCCAAACATTATTTTATAGACAAGAGTCCTGAAAAACATTAATTTTAAAGGCAGACAGCAAACTTTTGAAGTTGTTTTTAATTATAAAACAGATCAAATGTTTTATTAAAAGAATTAACAAAAAGGATGTCTTCGTATATTCACTTCGTATAAATGAAAAAAGGCCAGTTAAAGATGCATTAAAGGGATAGTTCACCCAAAAATGAAAAGTCTGTTATCATTTCCTCACCCTCATGTCATTCCAAACCTGTATACATTTCTTTGTTCTGCTGAACACAAAGGAAGATATTTTGAAGAACACATTTTGACAACACAAGCACATGCACAGCCCAAACACAAGGCCATGTGCCTGCACACAAAACATGGGTCTGTCATGATCCTGCCTCAAGACTAGAGAAAGATAATGACAAGAGGGAAGAATCATGACAGTTTTGTATCTGCAAAATGTCTAACATCATTTCTCTCACCATAGTCATGTCCTGACAGACTGTGTGTGTGTTATGTTAGAACTCATTACTGAAATTTGCATAGCAAAGTTCATTATTCCTTGTTGAAATTAGGGCTATATGATGCACCCAGCATGGGGTGTGCATAATATTTATTACAGCCGATGCTTAATGCATACATTCAATGTGTGTACGTATGAGATCTATTTATAGTCATTGTATTTTCACATTCCTTCAACACTATTTAATATGTAAGTCAGAGGTGCAAATGAGTGTCTCTCTCTCTTTCTCTCCTCTCTGAAGTGTTGAATGTGTTACAGGGCTGATTGCTGATCTGATGGTGTTTCGAGTGCATATTGACTTTCTGGAGGCCTAGAACAAACACAAAAAGCCGTCAAACACTAAATAAAATGAATAGTCTTTAGCTGTCACTGAGAATATGGCTATTGTTGGCAGATGTTAATGATTTTTAGGTATGGAAATGGTATGTGGAATATAATGGCACAAGTGTATGTATTTTATGAAGAACCTTTACCCCCTGAGAGCATCCTTGTGTTGTGATCCCCTGTCCTCTAGGTAAACAAGGGCATTTGCTGGTCGTGTGTGTTGTACTCAATGTCTTTTGTCATGACCGACTGTTGCTTTGGGCTTGGTGGCGAATCGGTGTGAAATATTGACCTAGGATTCCTGTTGATTCCAGAGGCCTCCCTGCGGGACTGGACGTCACATATAGTTGATCGATTTCTCAGGTCTGAACGATTGAGGCTGGTCTACAAATAATTGGAGAATGTGAATGATGACGGCAAATCCTACTAGACTTATTAAGTTGTCATTGTGTTAGCAGCCGGATAGGTAGAGCAGCAAGTCAATGTTTGCGTCTCATTTTCAACCTTGTGTAGATTAAAAGGTTATGCTTTAGGAGATACAATCTGTCACATGGGCTTTGTTAGGCTCATGTCAGGCTTGATGTTGTTTAAAATATCAGAGAAACACTTAAAAAAAAAAAATGTTATTCTTGTCATTTCATGTTGTTCATTTCTCACATGGAGCACAATAATAGATATTAGGTGGAATGTTAATCCAGCTCTTTTTCATACATTGAAAGGCAATGGGAACTGGGCATTTAAACTCTAAAAATTACAAATTGGTGAAATGAAAATGCCATAAAAGTAGTTCGTATGACTAAACCCACAGGATAGCTGTGTATGAGGAAAGTGAAGTCTAAGTCTTAATTTAGTTAAAATTGTAACATCTGTCATTGTTTAAGGACGCAAATTAGATCTGTGAGCTGCAGTGGCAGTTGATTTAGTTGAATACTATTATAGTATTAAATAATATTTTGAAATAATTGCTGTTCTACATTTTCTTTTTCTTTTCCTTTTGTCATTTGTTTTTTTATTATATTTTTATGTATATATGAAGAGTTCAGATGCAAAAGCCTCTAAATGCCATTTGAAATTTTCTTCTTTAATGATGATAACGATGAGTTCAGTAATTTCACTTAAATAACAATTAATACACTCTAAAAAATGCTGGGTTGTTTTAACCCAACTTTGGGTCAAATATGGACTAACCCAGCCGTTGGGTTAAATTTTTACATTACATTTTTAACCCAACATTTCGGGTTTGTCCATATTTGACCCAAAATTGGGTAAAACAACCCAGCATTTTTTAGAGTGTAGGTAATCATAATTGCCATTTAAGTGAAATCACTGAACTTAAATATACAAGCTTGACAAAAATGATCATTCTAGAAGAAAATTTCAAATGGCACTTAGAGGCTTTTGCATCTGAACTCTTTGTATATATATATATATATATATATATATTTACAGTAGCTTTGATCTGTTTGTATTTGTTTTTAGTTCTTTAGTTTAGTCATTTAAAGTTACACTGTGTGATTTTTACCCCCATCTAGCAGTGAAAAGGTATATAACCATCAGTGAATATTAGTTTCTGTTCCTCTCAATTCCGATTTCGTTTTAACTCCTACGGTGGCCAATGTAGTCCAAGATTAACATGGCTTCCAGTTTGACCTCGTCCTTGATTGTTAACTCAAAAGTAAATGCGAAAGGCGAAGCTTGAATTAACGGGTATGTCCCTCTTTGGTTAATGTACTTTCAAGATGGAGGGGCAACATGGCGACCGACATTAGAACCCCTTACCCGTATGTATTTTCAATGGCATATTATACACTCACGAGAATACTTTATTACTTGAACGAAGTAAATATACATTAATGAGCACATATATTTTTTAAAGAACTAAGTGTTTTTAGCTAAGAATAAACTAAAAGAGTTACACAGTATAGCTAACAGTGGTAGTTGTAAATGAATTCAGCTAAAGAACCAAATGAAACAACAATTTATTGATAATTTTACACTTAAATCTATCTTTGTCTCTGTCTGTCTACAGTATGTCCTCTATGTCTCAGTAGGGGAGTGAATAGCTTTAGCAGGCTGATATTAGCCACTGCGCTGAAAGGCAACACTCCGTTTGAAGCTGTTGGCTTCTGACTGTGAGCTTCTGAGATTCCCAGCATCGTCTGACCTTAACAAAGACCCAGACTGAGTTTCTTTATATAGAGACATCACAGCCCCACCTTCACTCTCAGAGAGGGCGCAATAAAAGATGCAATTTTTCAGTGATTTCAAATATCACACATCTCATACCCCTTTCCGGCTGGGGCAACATATCCTCTTCTTTATCTTTTTTTTTTAAATCTGTCTGAGTGTAATTTATCTTTGGATATTGCTAACTGTCAGTTTGTTGGTGTGAGCTCCCAGCTTGCATGCAGCATTGATGGATGCGATCACATGCCACGGCCTGTCGGGAACATGCCAAAATCTCTTAATTCTTGCGTTTTCTTCTTCATCTCAGTTCATTGTCTATTGGGGTTTCTTCAGTGACATTCGCTCTTTGAACATGACTGGTCTCTGGGATATTTCAGATCTCCACAAGTAAAATCATCAAGAGTCTGGAATTCAAGTCACAAGTTTGAAGTTGTTCTAGTTTTGTTCTAGTAAAATAGATTTCATACAGTGTGCAGTAACACTTTTTACTTGAAGCACTAACAACTTGAACATATCAGATGTGACCTTTCCTGTAACAGCAAAGTATATGGCGAGGGGATTACGGATACACACACATTCACATAGACAAGAGTCAATTTGATGCTGCTTTCATTGATTTTCATTCTTAGATGTGTTTTGTTATGTAAAGGTCTAAAGGTTCTGTAAAGGTATTGGTCTTGCCCAGAATTGTTTACATGAAATGGTTAAGGGTCTGTTCTAATGTTCTATACAGTGTTGTAGTCGAGACCATCTCACTCGAGTCCGAGTCGAAACAGAGACCAGAGAGAGTCGAGTCCGAGTCAAGACCGAGTCCATAGAGAGTCGAGTCCGAGTCGAGTCCGAGACCAGAGACGGTCGAGTCCGAGTCGAGACCGAGACCAGTGAGGGTTGATTACCTAATTTACTTTTATTTACTTAGAGAAATCCTTTATTTTTACTGAATTTACTTAGAGTTTTAAAAATATGATCAGTTTAGGGTAAAAAGGCCACATAGTAGGTGGTGTTAAAAGTAATTTTATTACAATTTGTCATGCACAGTTGCGCACTAGAAAATCACAAATCACTGGGCGTGTCAATCAATTTAAAGAAATGTTTTATTAACATACATTAATAATCATGAAAAATATTTTGAATTGAACTCGAGTGGACTCGGGAATAAGTCCGAGTCCTAAAAAAAAAAAATGTTCGAGTACGAGTCAATTCCGAGTCCAAATGCACACGAGTCCAAGACCAAGACCATTAAAATATGGTCTCGAGACGAGTCCGAGTCTCGAGTACTACAACACTGGTTCTATACACTAAGTATGAGCAACTATATATTAGCAACAGCGATACCTGCTTCATTAATAAATAACTGCCTCTTATTCTTTAGTAATGCATAATACAATACTTTTAAAGAGAGCAATTGGTACAGTAATCACACTGTTTAATATGGGACTAGTAGCTAGTAAGTAATTACTTTTTTAGAGTAACTTACCCAACACTGACTATATATTCAATTTGAGTTACAAAACATCCAGCTCCCTGGACAGATATTAATCTGGGAACAATCTCTGAGGAAAACATGTGTGAATATTGTCTGAGATCAGCGTTGTGTTCTGCACTTGGGAACTTGCACCACTTACACAGCTGTTGAGAAGTAAGAGAAGAGAAAATAAAAGGAAAAAAATATCAGTACAACAACAACAAAGATATATTTTAGTCAATTTTCAGTTTTTAAATCAGTTCACTGTTAAATCAATCGACAGTCAAACAAAATGCTCCACTCTTCTCCACAATGGTAACCCACTATAATTTAAATGGTTCTATTAATTCCAATGTAATTTTACATTAAAAACAATTACACACTATCAAGTAAAAGCCTTATCCTTTTCTAAATTTCTCTAAAAAAGATAAAATAACACTTCATTTTAACATTTATTCTCTCTTAATTCAACCATATGCAAAGCATGCTGGGAACTAACAAGCACCGCCCAGTTTCAGTTAATGCAACACAAATCAATCATGTAATCCAACACAAACGGATTAAGTAAACTTAAATTGTACATATATTTAAGCAGATTAAACAAAATCAAATCAAGTTCGGGCAAAATGGCAGTTGGCTCGCACTATACTGCCACCCTATTCAGTACCCTGGATGTACAGAATTTTTTACTTAACATAAATGTTTTGGACAACGCGTAAGGATTTTGTACTGTTAAGTTGAGACCTTAATAGAAAAAAAATATATATTTCAAGTCAAAAAACACAATTATTATATGTAAGCTAAACATAAATATATTATGTAAAGTGCCAACCTTCCTAGTTCACCTTTTTGAGCATTTTTCTCAGCTCGCGCACCACAGCTAAAGTAAATCATCCAAGCACAATTTGCATACCATGCTATAATTTAGGATGTGCTCATTCTAATCTCACATATTATTAAGGAATACACGTCTCATATTGTAAAACTACATAGTATGTTATTCACTGCACTACACACTATCTAGAGTACACTTTTCATGTAGTTTGAAAAGAAAAAATCATGGAAGAACAGGATAGAAAAAGAGTTGGAAAAGAGGAATGGGAGCGACAGTATGGTGTTATAGAAAGTGTGGAGAGGGGGAGGTGTGAGAGCACAGATGCCATCGCTCCAGCCCATCTCTGACTCATGCTCACTGCTGAGACCAGATGGTTCACCACTGCGCACATGCACACTCACACGCACAGGAAACATTCTCACACACTAAACATATAAGCTTTCACTATAGATTTGTTGCTCTAGATTGCTAGAAGTATTTGTCTCATTGGTATGGTTAATAAGTACGCTTCTAAATCCCACATCTCTCTGTCCGTCAGATTTGACGCTGGACAGTCTGTTCTCTGGGTACCCTATGCTGACACACTCACAAAACCGCTGAGCTCTGGGTGATCCTACTGCGCAGAGAGATGCTAATTAACTTTTTCTCTATTTTTACCCCTAAGGACTGTCTGTTTCCTGCTGCCTTCACAATCTCAGCTGTACCGAGTAAAGATAGTTCTGATTCTAATATATGGGCTAGCACTAGTGAGTCATGCATATATCATAAGCATCACTCTTGAATATTAAAATGACACCATGATGATTTAAAATTACTTTAAATGTGCCAGCCTGCATAGAGAGCCTAAGTCCCCCCCTTCCGGTCGACCACCATGGGACCTTAATTCAGAAAAATATTATATGGTGGTCAATGGTGAGAGACAACAAATATTTTGATCTTGTTTGAATTGTGCCCTGAATTACACATGATGTTTGTCAATTTAAAAAATACATTTGAAAGTAAAGAAAGTCGCAGTTTAATGTAAAACTGTCGAGGTATAAGACTGAGAAAAGACGTAATTACAAAGACTACAAACCCCAAAGGCGCACATTTTCTCTCAATGAATGAAGCTAACTTTAGCTAACTTAAGCTAACAGCTGTCATTGTTTCTATAGTCTTATGTTATAATCGTAACGTTATGCCGTCATGCGTGAGTGTTTTGTACCAGACTGCACACACACGAGCAGCGCTCGTTTCACTTCCCGGGAGATGTAGTTCATCGAGCGATTTTCACTTAAAACTAAATGTTACTCTTCTGTTTTATAGAAAACTGCGGCTTTCTTGACTTTCATAATTATATTTGAAATTGACAAACATCATATGTGTAATTCAGGGCACAGTTCAGACGGAATAAAAAGATAAGTTATCTCTCACCATTGACTACCATACATATTTTTTTCCGAAATAAGGTCCCATGAACCGGAAGCGCAGGGGCGGGACTTAGGCTCTCTATTAGCACTGGCCTGCTCGCTCTTACCGATAACCACATGAGCCTGATTTACCTCACATGTCTTAATCCCATTCTATCTATTTCCCTGAAAGCTTTTGCAGGATTTTTTTTTATGTGGGTGAAGATTCAAACCAGGCTTTTATTCCTCAAAATCCCAAGCCATCTCCATCTCTCTGTTTCAGCTAACTTCCGTTTCCATTATCCCTCTTAAGCCTCCCAGAGAGAGTGTGTTTCTCAGAGTGCTGCCAGGCCTGTTTTTTTATCTTCTATTCCAATACCTCCATTTTCCCCCCTCTTTGTTATTTTAAAAACATTAATGTTTAATGTTGTATCATGTTCATCTTGATATCATGAGTTAGCTATTGTGTTATGAGTAGTTACAGATAATACACATGTAAAAAGTATCTTCTCAGAGTTTATCAATCGTTAAAAAAGGACAGAAATACCTAATCAGGTAGTAGGGGTGTCCAACTGGGGGTTTGGGAATTTTTAGTGGATTCATGATTGTGATTTCAGGGGGTCGACCAATTATTGTTTGATCTCTTTTTATAACTGCATAAGGTTCAAGAAGACCCCTGTGCCAATATGTTAGTGCACACTACACAGGTGTCCTACTAGTTTTGTATCTAGTGCACAATCTTATCATCATGTACACCACTTTGGGATTTCATAATTTACTATGCACACTAATGTATACTGCACACTACTTTTTGTACATTATTGCACATAATGTTCTGGCCTAGTCCATATTACATAATGACCAAATGTTGTCCAATTGCTGACTAAAATACTAGTTTGTTTTTCCTTTTGGCCCATTGGTCCACTTCCTGCAAGCAGTGCTGAGCAGTGAATCAGTATTCCACAGGTCCGTTTGGTATTAGTATTGGAGTGGCACCCGTCCTGCCATGTGGCTGTGAGTGGAGGGGTTTCATTTGCATAATGTTTACTTCCAGGCATCCTCAGGAGCACCTCTGATGCTCTGTGCTTAATAATGCATCGCAAGCGCCATCTCTTAATGGGTCACTGCTGTGTTCACCGGGCCCGATTTTTCATTCGGATTTTTTCGCTGTGCCATCTAAATGTTGGTAGATGGGAAATAACCTTCTGTGCTGGAATAACATCCGGTCCCATCACATTTCCTCTGTCACTTTTAAGCCATCCCAATCCTTATCCTTAATGTGAGCTCTTTTCCCCCAGATATTTTCACTCCTCTTGCATGTATTTTCTTTCTATTTTCACTTCTTTGTCTGTCTGTCTCTCCTTTTCTCTATAGTGGTCGTTTCAGTGTTGATTTAACTATCTAGCCCGTCTTTTATCTCCTCCCCAGTTTATCATTTATTTCGCTAATAGTGGTGCCCAACGTGAGGTGCATTCATATTCTCTCCTTCCCGACACATTGTTTTCCTCCATCTCTTGCTTTTGTACTATCATTTGTCTTTGTTGGCCAGAAGGCCAGAGAAGAAGTGCTGATTATTTGGTTCTGAATTTTATCCCAACCAGAACTGCATTAAATTAATCTTCTACTTCTACATTCCCTTCTGGTGCATTGTTTTGATAAATTATTCAGCTCAAACTGAATTGTATATTTGTATTACTCATATTAGGCTGAGAATTCATCTTCATTATGATTGAAATGTCAGCAGCATTGTTTTTTTTTTTTTTCAATTTCAATTCAGCAAGTGTGAATTGCTTCTCCGCACTGCATTTCCAGGACTGTGTGTGCGTGCATGCGTTATAAGCTTAATTTTATATACGATTTTTCTTTTTAAAGGAGATTAATGTGATCTTAGTCTATTTATTCCATATTTGTCAAATGTTCACTAACCAAGTGTACACTTTTCTGAGCTAACTAAATTCATTAGAGATTTCCCTTAATTAAAAACGCATTTGTCAACCACTCAAGCACTAGAACAGCATAAGAATATAAACACACCTGGGGTTCAGTATGTAAAAAGACTGCTGGCTGCAACACATTCTCATCCCAAAAAGCCATATAAATGACGTCTTGGGACGTCTTTTGACCATACGTCAATATCCGCCTTTTTAGGGTCCCCTTAAACGTCGGTAGATGGCGTTCCCGGGCCGTCATACAACTGACTCTTTACCTTTAACGTCAGTTAGGTGACGGGTTAGGTTTAGGGTTAGGTTTAGGTCTGGGGTAGAGTTAGGATCCCATAACCTCATCCACCGACTTTTAATGTTTAAGACGTTAAAAAGGCGAATATTGACGTATGGTCAAAAGATGTCCCAAAACGTCAGTTATATGACGTCTTGGGATGAGACTGCGCTGCTGTATGGTGTGTGTGAATGGAAAAGTTCAGTGAACTAGAAAGAGACAGAGGTTAAATCATTTGGCTTCAATCAGAATGTAAATCCTGTAATGCTATGCCATACAGTGCACCCTGCCAGTTATTTCTATGACCGATATTATAATATTTTTTCTGAGTTAAATATCCGACTTTTGTCAGATTTTACTGTTGACTGCATTTATTAATCTCAGCAATTGTGCTACCTGAGTTTTTGAAATAAAAGTGTTTTTTGTTTTATTCTATACCAAGTATAAATGATTCATTTAGGCTAAATCTTACAACCTGTTATGTACCCATTTTATTGTTTT
Source organism: Pimephales promelas (assembly GCF_988280905.1). Classification (NCBI taxonomy): domain Eukaryota; kingdom Metazoa; phylum Chordata; class Actinopteri; order Cypriniformes; family Leuciscidae; genus Pimephales; species Pimephales promelas. The sequence continues at coordinate 7,748,147 of NC_142791.1, read as the reverse complement.
ATTAATGAAAATAAGATTTTCAACTGTAATATTAAGACATTTTCCAAATGTTTGCAAACTTAAAGGGTTAGTTCAACCAAAAATGAAAATTATGTCATTAATGATTCCCCCCTCATGTCATTCCAAGCCCGTAAGACCTCTGTTCATCTTTGGAACACAGTTTAAGATATTTTAGATTTAGTCCAAGAGATTTCTGTCCCTCCATTGAAAATATATGTACGCTATACTATCCTTGCCCAGAAAGGAAATAAAGACATCATCAAAGTAGTCCATGTGACATCAGTGGGTTAGCTAGAATATTTTGAAGCATCGAAAATACATTTTGCTCCAAAAATGTACAAAAACTACGATTCTGTTGTCAAGCTACATTCAGTGACGCTGCTGACGTGTTATCTGGTGCGCCAGAGCTTCGTTTACAGTCTGAGGCAGACGCACATTGTAAACAAAACAATCATTTTTTTGCCCAGCCATATTTATTTGAACCCAAAAACATGGACCCACCAGATATGCATCAGCAGCATCTTACGTCATCAGCGTCACACTGCGGACTCGTGAACCCGGATTGACAACAGAACCGGAAGACAAAACAATGCTTAATAATAAAGTCGTAGTTTTTGTTATTTTTGGACCAAAATGTATTTTCGATGCTTCAAAACATTCTAACTAATCCACTGGTGTCACATGGACTACTTTGAGCTTGTCTTTATTTCCTTTCTGGACAAGGACAGTATACCGTGTATACTGTACATTTTCAATGGAGGGACAGAAAGCTCTCGGACTAAATCTAAAATATCTGTGTTCTCGAAGATGAACGGAGGTCTTACGGGCTTGGAACGACATGAGGGGGAGTCATATAAAGACATAATTTTCATTTTTGGGTGAACTAACCCTTTAACAGATGTCATTTTTAAAGGAAAAAAAGGTTTCAGATCATATATTGTACTTTGTTCATTAAAAAATAATGTGTATATGTAGAGCGTGATGCTTTACTGACTTTTAATGGTAGATATCCTAGGTGCACAATGTGATCCAATCCACACAAGTATAATGCTCCCATTATTTGGATGATTATGTAAAACCAGAGAGCTGATGAAACAGTAACAAATCTTAAGGATTGAGTCTCTGTGCTACTAACCCAGTTACACACAATGAAAGCAGTTAGCTGGTTCTCACATTTGGAGGAGAATCCACCAATGAGCAGCGAGGTTTACTTCCCAGCAGCCAATCAAGTGCGTCTTAGCTGCTCTGCACCTTAACATATCCTGCTGTGAGAGCTGGAGGGCTGTGGCACTTCCTGCTGTTTCCGAAACTCCATTTCTGCAGCCAGAACTTTCCAGTTCTTTACCCTTTTCAGATCACCCTCAAATTGCCTTTACTGCTGAATATTATTCCCATAGATAAGTGATTCTGTTAGTATGGTTATGTTTAATGCCTAGTAAAGGATATATATTTCAGTTGTTGGCTGCTCTACTCTTCATTACATGGGAATTACAACCCCAAATCAGAAAAAGGTGGGACATTTTGTAAAATGCAATAAAATCATGAGTCTGTGATTTGTTCATTCCATTTAACATTTTATTAGCTGACAAAAGTACAAAACGTTTTCCATTTTCTTATTTTGTGAATATGAACAAATTTTGATTTTGATGGCTACAACACACCCCAAAAACATTGGGACAGAGACCAAATACAAGTGTAAAGATTATTCAAATGAGTTTATCCAACTATTTTAAACAGTCCACAACGAGCAGGTGAACTGGTAATAGTTGGGGTTTTTGGGTGTAAAAGTGCTTCTCAGTGTTTTTAAGCAAAGATGGGTCATGGCTCACCAAATATCTTGAGAGAATTGTCAAACAAAAAAAAAAATCACATTTCTCAATGCAAGATTGCAAAGCATTTATGCCTTTCATCATCGTCCATACGTAATATTGTCACACGATTCAGGGAATCCAGAGATATCTCAGTCTGTGTTTCTAGACAATCAGAAGGGATGTGCCTGCCTGTTAACTGCAGTCCAGATATATCTCTTATGGAAAATGTATGACCTATCATGAAAAGGAGAATCAGGCAATGATGACCACAGACTGTTGAGCGGCTTTGATTGGGCAAATTCCATTAGCAAATCTCCAATAATTAGTATCCTCAACTCCCAAATGATTAAAAAGTGTAATTAAAAGGAAAGGTGATGTAACACAGTGGTAAACATGTCTCTGTCCCAACTTTTTTGGGGTGTGTTGCAGCCATCAAAATCAAAATGTGTTCATATTTACAAAATACAATTATGTTGGTCAGTGAAAACATTGGAAAATTTTTCTTTGTACTTGTGTCAGTTAAAAGAAAAAGGTTAAAAATTATGAACACATATCAGATTCTTGATTTTATTGCATTTTACAAAATGTCCCAACTTTTTCTGATTTGGGGTTGTATAAAATATGGTATTTAAAAACACGTTTGACAGTACTGTCAGCATTTCTGCATCTGTCTGCTCTTCTCTGTTCCTGGAATACTCTCTCAGCACTTCATAAATCATAGAGATAGCACAGCAGCAGAGCAGCGTTCTGTACGGGCTCCCGAGAATGGTGTCGCCTTACAGTCTGAAACAGCTAAAATACAGAGGAAAGTGTCTTTCAAAGGACCCGTTATATAAAAGTGCCTATGTGATTTGTGAAATCTGTTATGGCTCTTTGAAGAGATGCTATGTCTTGTTCTTTTTTTCTTTTACATGGCAAGCAGTTCTGATTTTATTGCAGCATTTGTTCATATTGAGCTGGGCTGCGGTTATTGATCAAGCCTAGAGTGGGATGAACGGATGGTCTGGGTTCAGTTGTTGGGGTTAATGAGCAGTTAGATGAATTCTCATCCACCACAGATGATGAATAATGTGCTTAGACAGCAGCAGAGTAAGACAGTGAAGGTGAGAGTGAGATCACAGTCTGATTAAGCATTCACAGTAAATCAGAGAACAAGAAATTGACCTGCTGTATTCAGTGTCTAGACTACTGTATGATGCACAATGAATTCTATGCAGCTCAATTGCAGAGTACAAAAGAAAACATTTTTTTTCTCTTTTTTGGGGTGATTTCAGGGCCCAACAGTATAAATGATGAGCCACCATTTCACCGTGTCACCACGTCGCCGCCTGGAGATGGATCCAGAGCACCCTGCCGCAGCAATCCTCAACCCCCCAACACTCCTGCACCCACACGCCGCTCAATCCTGCCCCCTTCTCGAAGCTCCCCTGTGGGTAAGTGGACCAAATCTCCATATTTTCAGCTAGTATGCTGCACTTTAAGAAGTATGCTCTAAACAAGATGAAATCAAACCAGAATGTGGTACAAGTCAAATGCATCACTAATACAAACAATGATTCAGTGCTACAACAAGCATGTTTAAGCATGTGCTACATGAGGTATGTATTACTTCAAGTATTTTAACTAGCATGCATCACACAAATATGCTTCAGCTAGTATATACTATAATGGTGCGTTCACACCGCACGCGAATAGCGCGTTAGGCGTGAATGATTTAAATGTTAAGTCAATGCAAAGGCACGTTACGCACGTAAAAATTGCGCGAAAAGGCGTAGAGCGCGGCGCGGTAGACGCGAATACGCCTCATTTGAGCGTCAAGTCCGCGCGTTTGACGCGAATTCGCGCCTGCCGCCCGAGTTGAAAAATCTGAACTTTGTCGTCAATTCGTGCCGCGTTAATCAATCAGGTGCCTAGCTGCTTGCTCACGTGGTGAAGTATCTGGATGCTTCAATAAATTATTTTGTAATATAACTAAATGCCTGCGTGCCGTGCGTGGTTCTAATGCACAACAAAGCAAATAATTTTTCACTTAAAACTTTATTTCAATATGTGAGACATGTTCATTTTGGTTTTCGATTCTGACGCGTGTGACGCGTGTAAATTTTGCTTCAAACTTTTGTTTTTATGCGCGTCAGTTTCACTCTTGACACGCAAATTAACACAAAGTCAAAGTGGTCAAGTTTGACGTGGATTTGACGCGCTATTTGTGTCCAGTGTGAACGCACAGTAAGAATGAACTTCAAATAGTGCATATATTACTCTCTGTTGCTCTCTGATGCACTTAGTATGCACTACGAAAAGTATGTGCTTCAGTAAGTGTACACTTTAAAACGTATGGACTACATACTGTATAGCTTGTATGCGCTTCAACATGCTCTATTAGTAAAATGAAATGTATGCATTTCAATTAAAATGCACTCTAAGAAGTATGCTCTAAACAAGACTAATTCCATTGGAATGCACTACAACTAGAGTGATCTGCAACCAGTACTACAACAAGTATGTTTAAACAAGTACGGACCGCAAGAGGTATGCACTTCTTCAAGTATTTGTTTCAACAATTTGTTTGCACTTCTTCAAGTTATTTGTTCAAAGAAAGTATGTACTTAAGCTTGTATACACTTATGTTATAAGAATGAACTTCAAATAGTTTATATTACAAGATGCTCTCTGATTAGTATGCACTACAAAAAGTGTGCTTCACTAAGTGTACACTATAAAACATGGACGCAGTATGCTAGTATGCACTTCAATAAGAATGTACTTTGAGTATGTAAATCAGCTAGTATAAATTTCAAGAAGTATGCACTACGAGAGGTATGCTCTAAACAAGGATAATCTTATTAGAATGCACTACAACTAGAGTGATCGGTACAATAACAAGCATGTATTTCAACAAGTACGTGCTATAAGAGGTTTAGACAACTAGAAGTATGTTTCAACAAGTATGCATTATGTAGGCCCTACTTCAACTAGTATATGCTGTGTGAATGGACTTCAAATAGTTCACATTAGAACTACTGGCATTGTCGCTTGTTTCTTCATAATTCAGCATGAATTTACTTCAGTTGGCGTGTTGAGATATCGAGGTTGCATGCTTCCTCCAGTGCCAAGTGACCTGTCAAATGTCATGATGAATTCTCAGACAGAAGCTCCAGTTTGAAGACAGACCTCCTCTGATCCATGGACACAGAGCTGAGAGCGTACTTGTCAGGCATAAGTAAACAGCGCTACCTCCCTGTCCATGTCATCTACAGAGTCATTAATCTCCTCTGTGTGTGTGAATAATGGGACAGGTCAGTTGGTGGGTGTCGCAGCCTATGTTTAGTCAAGACTGAAATGTAGACTTTTCCTTGAGAGAGAAAAAAACAGCCTTTCTTAATATTCAAGAAGTAGGCCATTCAGACTTATTCATTTTAAGCCCAGCAAGGGAAAAGTGGCTTGTTGTCATGTGCTGTGCACAATTATTGACGCACATACTTTTTATGGTGCATGCAAGTTGAAGTGCATACTTCTAGAAGTGCACACCTCCTAAAATGCATACATGTTGTAGTTCTGGTTGAGGATCACTCTAGTTGTAGTGCTTTCTAATGTGAATAGTCTGGATTAGAGCATACTTCTTGTAGTGTATAATCATTGAAGTGCATTCTAACTAAATTTCATACTAAATAAAGTGGATTCTTATTGAAGTGCATGCTAAGGCTATATGTTTTATATTGCACACTTTTTTAAGTGCATACTAATTGTAGTGCATACTGATTGAAGTGTATACTTATTGGAGTCCACCAGTCGTTGTAATGTAAAGTATGTGAAATCTAGTCTAAATACAAATCTTGTAGTGCATATGAAACATGCTTGTTCTAGTATTGTTTGAAGATCACTTTTAGTTGTAATGCTTTCTAATGGAATAAGTCTTGTTTAGAGCATACTTCTGCATACTAGTTCAATTGTATACTTTATATGCATTTTTATTAAAGCCGATACTAGCTGAACCTATACTTTTTATAGTGCACACTTAGTGAAAGTGTAAATGTAATGCAAACTATTGGAAGTACATTCTTTTAGTGTATATTAGCTGAAGTACATGTTTGTGTATGCATGCTAGTTGAAACGATTACCTCTTGTAGTGCATACTTGTTGAAAAGTATGCTTGTAGTACTGAAGATTACTCTAGTTGCATTCTGTTATAATTAATCCTGTTTAGACAAGCATACACCTTGTAGTGGAAATCCATTAAAGTGCATACTAGCTGAATTTCATACACTTGCTCGCAATCACCTATTTATCTCAGCTCAGTTAGGCCGATCATTAAGAAGTAATCATCCGATTAAAGCAAGTGATAAAGCATTGTGACATTACAGAATAGCTTATCCAATCAGAACCCATCTATGACCATTTAACCAATCCTTTTCCTTTTGCCTAAAGGATAATGAGGCTATTAAGATGCCTTGGTCCTCTTCTTTCCTACTCATCCTCCTCTTTTTATTATAACCTGTCCCCCTCCGTCTCAAGTGTTGTTACCAGTTCTGTCCCATTTTCAGCGTCACGTTTTCTGATCCTTAGCCACAGCTCTATGAGCATATAGCTCTGCCTGCTGCTTCCCTCTTTGTCATCCTGAAAAAATCTCCAGAACCCTGGAGGGACCAAAAGGCTGCCAGGGCAGCTGGCTCACCATGAAGTACTGATTTAGGGTTAGCATGCTGTCAAGGTAGTGAGCGATGACATCATTCATGAGACACTGCTGTTAAAAAACATTTCAGAGATCATGTGCAGCTATCATATATCTCATTCTCGCATGGATCTAAGGTAACCAAGTATTTATAACACACATGCAGGCTTTAGGGTGCCATACTTGAGTTAAGCATACTCACACGCAACCACCCATGGTGCACCGGTGCCTCTGATGCCGTAGGTGCTGTCTCAGCATGGGGGGTGGGGTAGAAGTGTGGTCCTAGGGAGGAGGGAGTCTATTGGGATTCTAAAGGGATGTCTATGGCTGTCTGCTACATGTCGAAATGAGCTGGCAGTAATTAGGTGCCCTGGGACGCCTGATCCAATGTGATGTTTGTGTGTGTGCGTGGTGTTGGGTAAAAGTAAGCCAAAAGCAGCAACCCCAAAAACATAAGCACCCCCTTCTGTTTTGAAATGGGAGATTTGAAACTAGCTCCAACCCAGCAGTGTCTTCAGTCTTTTCCTGTTATTCCACAGACAGTGCCAGTCTCTTCTGTTTGGGTGATATCACCAATAATGATGATATAGTCAGTTGTACATGTAAATACTATATTTATAATTGTATTGTAAAATCATTGTTGGTATGTAAATTTTAGGCCATAACACAACAAATAAGGGATCACACAGTGGTGGAATTCATATATATATAGTCTCTCATGCTCTTCAAGGCTGCATTTATTTAATCACAAGTATATATAAAATATAACAATATTTATTGGTATTGATTATATATAATATATTATTTATTTATTTTATTTTATTTTATGTTCTTTCTCGATTTATTGATGTAATTGATCCTTCCAAAATCATTCTAATATATTCGGATTTGTCACATAAGAAACATTTCTTTGCATTATCAATGTTGAAAACATTGTGCTGCCTAAAATATTTGTTTTTGGGATTCTTTGATGGAAAAAAAAATTGAAATAGACATATTTTTTAATTATATTTAATTATAATTAACAGGCCAAATTATAATAATAATTAAAGCTGCAAGCAGCATTTAGTGGTGTTCAGGCCTTCAAGGCGTTTAAGCACAAAAGCATCAAAATACATTAAGTTTTATGTAGTAAGCATGATTTACCATGATATTCCACATTTCCGTGTGATATTACATGATTAACCATGTTCCAATACGACTTACCATGTTATATGATGATTTATCATGATTAACCATGTGCCAATATGATGATTTACCATGTTATAGGATGATTTATCATTATTTGCCTGCATGTTCCAATATGATTTATCATGTTCCAGTGTGATTTACTATAGTTTATCATGCTTTACCATGTACTAGGCTGGTTTACCATGATTTACCACATTCTAGTATGATTTAATATGAATGTTATTAATCCACTGTCACTTTTGGTCGATTTAATGCAACCTTGCTATTTGTTGACCATTTTATATTATTATGAACATCAGGGTTATTTTAAGAAATATTCTCAATTTTTTTTTCACATCAATTTAGGCTGACCACAGATCTGAGATTTGTGAGATTGATTTTTTAATATATTTATACTGTATTCTGTACTGTATGTGCACGGATGCCTGCAACCCCTCAGAATATCATATCGTTCAGCCCGTGTGGCAGCAGTGTTATTTTGTGGTTGGCTGCCTCTTATTGGAATCGATCCATGGACCACTGAGACCATATTATGACTCCGCGGAAGAGGAGAGCGATACGAAAAGAGATAGAAAGGGGGTGGTGGTTACTTTTACAAATGCATTCATGGATTTGCAGCAGCATACACTGTATATGTGCCCCCCCAAGTGAATGTCCTTGAACTCAGGAAACCTCCTACACTGCCATTAACTCACCGATGTCTTTCTTTATCTATAGCATCCCGTAAGGAATTCCAGAAGAGTTCTGATGGCACCCGTTCATCTCTCTCATCCCCTAAGAGACTCGCTGTAGTGTCTCCTAAACCACAGTCTCCAGGTAACCAACCAAAACGAAGATCAACCCAAGATTGCTTTCTTTTCATAGCTGTCCCCTGCTGCTCTACAGAGTACAGTGCTTCCATTAGAGGATGTCACCCTATTGGATAAATCTCATCTGATGCTCTGAAAACCTCTTTTATTTTTCTATACACACACACACACACACATAAACTTAGAATGAAAGAGTACTACATTTAAAATGTTATCAGTGTGGCCACTGGGGTCACTGCCCAGCTGTCATGTTGAACAAAATGAAACAATAATCGAAACAATACCCAAGCTTCAGCATTTGATCCCCACAGTACTGTCTGTATCCCTCCTGGGGTGCAAATTATGGGTTTTGGGGGTCAGAACTCACAAAATTACAGTTTGAATCCCCCTGAAGGACATTAAAACAAAATGTTGGGGGTTCTTGAGAAACATGTTAGGAGGTTTCAGAGTGAATCTTTGCTCTTCTTGCTTTCTTTGTCTTCTGATGAGCAGGGAATCTACCTAACATCAGTTTCGCCCACCTTACTACCTGAAAAGCATTTTTTCTCTTTGTTGTCATAGAGACTAAAGAATAAGCCGCTTTAGGAGGATGGTGTCTGTGTGTGTGTGTGTGAGGAATGGATTGTGTATGAGTCAGCATAATGTTTTAAAATGTACAGCTGAACATCATTTTGATTAAGACTAGCTCTTTGATATTGTCTAACTTTATACACTATCGTTCAAAAGTTTGTGGTTGATCAGATTTTTAAAAATGTTTTTTTTAAAGATGTCTCTCGTGGTTACCAAGGCATTTATTTGATACATATTTTGTATAATTTACGATGTAATTTATTCCAGTGATGGCAAGGCTGAATTTTCATCATCATTACTCCAGTCTTTAGTGTCACATGATCCTTCAGAAATCATTCTAATATGTTGAGTTGCTGCTCAAGAAACATTTAATATTAAAACGTTTTTTTTTTCAGGATTCTTTGATGAATAGAACAGAATTACTTTGAAATAGAAATCTGTTTATAACATTATTAATGCATTTACTGTCTCTTTTGATCAATTTTATGTGCACTTGCTGAATATTTTATATTTTCAAAAATCTCCAAACCTTTGAACGCAATGTATCTCAGCATATCAATACAGTATACAATGAACAAGGACAGCCGTAGCTTGCTAATGTGTATAGAGGTTAATTCAACACCTAATACGTCAGTAAAGGGCATTGAAAAAATGTGATGCCAGTCATTAACAAACAAATTGCTTGCATACTCAACACTGAGGACAACAATGACTACAATTAACAGAACATAGCAATTAACAGCTCTGCACAGACAAGTCTTTTTTCTGAAGATTACGTTCTACAGTAATGATGGCCGTAAATCATCTTGTCATTCCATTTGGCTCATTGTGTTTATCAAATTCATCAAGAGATGAATGCTAACACACAGCTGCAGTAAGAACAAAAACATTAGCCGCTATTAGCATTAGCATTAGTAGTGCTTTATATTGCCTGCTTATCTTGAAGCACATTTTGCCTTGGTTTTATATTTTAGAATTGAAAAATATTTTACTTTTATGCTAGTTTTTGAGTTTATCTCTATATAGCATAAATATTTTATAATGTCTTTATGTAACTTCCATGAGTGTCTTAGTGTGACTAATCTATTGCAAGTAGCTATTCAATAGTAACTATAAGATATGATATGGTTTGTTTAGCCACTGTGCCATAAGCTGTGGGTCACATACCTCATTTTAACATTACAATGAAACCAGTCTAGTCTTTGAATAGTCCATTTGCTTTACTTATAGAGTATTCAACTAATCCAGTTAGGTATAGAAATTATGGTAAAGCTTCATGTAAATTGTTTCATGGTTGTTAAGCGCATAGTACTCCCTGGGGTGTGTTAGCATTATGGAGGCTGTTTTATTCACATGGGGCAGTTCTGAGATGAGTTTAATGAAATTGATTTTTTAGTGCTGTTTCTTTTGTGTTTCCCACTTTAGTGCTTCAGAGGCAACAGAAGGCAACAGTGGCAGTCCGAGGCTCAAGCATTCAGATTGTGCCTCGTACTGGCTCCCCAGGTCCAGAGAAGAAAAGAGAAGAAGAGCAGAAGAAAGAAAAAGAGCTAGATGAAGTAGAGAGACACGAGGAGTTGCAGCTCTTGCAGGGTCGCTATGAAGAACAGGCCAAGCAACTGCAGGCTCTCCACACAGAACTAAAGAAAACCAGCCTGGGTTTGGAGGTCTTTGTCATATGTACTCAGCACTTCTCCCTCAAGGTATGTTATTGCAGACATCTATACATCAAATTTTCTTTCAAATGTGATCAATCATAAGGCTTTGGGCATACTGTACTAGTTTTTTATTTTATTTTATTATTACCACTTTACACATTTTAGAATCCTAATAAAGTCATCAAAACTATTAAAGGTACAAAATGCAAGATTGTTTCGCCACCAGGTGTCAATAACAAAAGTGTCGCTCACGCTGTTGAGTACGCATAACGGGCATAACCGACCCAGTTGTCCACGTCTGTCGCCATGGTTACTGTTGCAGTACGAGGTCAAACCTGGCGAGGAAAAAAAATCACAATTTTCTTACAATTTACAAATAGTTGGAAACATTTGGGATATTGTAAGTAATCAACTAAGCAAAATGTATAACATTGGCCTAGTGTTTTTTTGATATTTTACTGCAAAAATCCTACATATTGTACCTTTAAATTAAACAGCAATTTTTATTATTATTATTATTATTCATTGGTAAATGTTTGGCAACAGTTCTTCTAACCCTAATTGATGGAGTGTGTAGCTTTTCATTTCTTAAAACAACCATGTAGGATATGGCCATATTTCAGGATGACAATGTCAAGATTCATCAGGCTTAAATAGTAAAATGGTTGGGAGGGAGCATGCCATGAGGAATCATTTAAACACATGAATTGGCATTTTTCACACATGAATTGGCAATAAAATGATCTTGTTTTGACAATGAAAATGCAAGAGTCGAACACTTTTGTACACACTCCATCAATTAGGGTTAAAAGAAGTGTTCCCAAAAATTGCTGTAAACATAATAATCACAATTTTATTGTATTATATTTTTAGAGAATTGGTCATCCCAAATATGCTGTTTTCTAAATGTATTGTTAAGCATATAATTACGTTCAATCAATCATGCTTCACAGTACACTAACTCTAGTGACATTCCTCATGGCACAAACCCTGTGATCAAATGATTTGCTCAAGGGCACAATGATGTTACGGTCTTCACATGTCATCACCACATGATATGCTTCTATTACCATGCCAAATCGCCTCAACCACTAGTTTACTGATGAACTGTTACATCCAGTCTATATCAACCACTGCAAACTGAACACTCAAAAACCAAAACCCAAAACTCAAATAACAGCCTTTATCTAATCTATCATAAATGAGGTAACTGTGTGCAAGAGCAGACCGTTGAGTCACTGTTTGCACACAAAAACACAACAAGCATCACTGTATCTTTAGGATGAATCATATATGTTATCAACCTTATTTGTAATCACTTTAGATAAAAGCATCTGCTAAATTAATAAATAATGTAAATCAAAAATTATTTTTTAGAAGCACAGTGCCCCCTGCTGTTCATCACGAATGATTGCCTAAATTATACATCATGAAAAAAGAAAAAAAACATTTGTCCCATAGCCTCTAAAATACCTATGCATACAGTACTAATTCGAGACAAACTTAAACAAGTCAGTGAGGGGTTTGAAACACGATGGCTTAAAATATACACCCATTTATTCAATATGTTCCAGCCTAATGCCCACACATACATTAATATTAATTGCACTCCTGTTTGTCTGTTTAGCAGTAAAAGGGTTTACGGATAGAAGTTGTGTGTCAGTAACCTGCCAGTTCCTCCCACGCCTGGCAACTCTAACATAAAGCAATCCACATTTTATTAGTTGTTATAATGGATGTTTCATTTTTAAGTGCTTTTCATTATCAGGTTGGTATACTGCAGTAGATTTTCTGTTAAATGCACACTAGAGTGTTAATGCTTCTGCAGCATTGTATCAAATTATTTCTTCCTCGTCACCTTACACTTACAGACATGTCTTTTGTGTTTGATTTTGTTTAGTCATAATTCATAATTACATTTTATTTAGGCCTTAAAAGTAACACTAAATGCAGTATGCAGTAAGTAGTCAACACTAAAAAAGTACATTGATTCACTGTTTATGGATGTGATTACTGAACTATTAATTAGTAAAACTGTTAACCATGAAGAAATTGTACATACAGTTCATGTAATGTTTTATTTGTTGTTTACCCTGATATTTCTGCAACCAAATGTCCCTACAAAAATGGTTAAACCTGAAATCACCTACATTATAGAAACTAGCCACGAGGACTGAAAATGTTCTCCATGAGGAAAGAAGCTAAATAAACTTCATATAATTCAAATAAATATTCATAAATAATACAATAATCCTAGAATACATTATGAAAATACACTTGGTTTTCCGGTTGGGTTCGAAGATAGATATAGATGTCAATGAAAAACTAGCCTTGAGTAGCCTAATATAGTAGTGGATCAGAATAAAAGCAGATGTGTGTTATTGTTTGTTTCAGTGTGAAAGTGCTGAAGAGAAGGAGAGAGAGTTGTCACAGGAACTCAGTCGGATTCAGCATGAAGTGGGTGAGTGTCCAGATTGAAACTTCTAAGAAAAAAACAGTTTCTGGTTGCATAAACGGCTTCGACTAGTCTAACAATTTAGACAAAGCTTGTCTAATTTTCTGCTACACACTCAATAGTATGTACTTTTTCTTCACAAAAAGAGTACAAAGATTTAGTGCATAGTTCGAGTAGACGAACTGAGTCGCGCCATTGGTCTTTTTTTCTCTACTGTGACATATATCCCAGACAGTTAAACGGCTTCACGAAAAATGTAGGGCGGGACTTGATTTTGTCTATCGGGAATTGATTGGATGGTTTGCTATTGTTGTGATGTCATTTGAGTGACAGGTTGCCACACCCTCATGCCAGTAAACACATCATCAGAGAAGAGAAAAGATGTCGCTGCAAGAGGGAAGGGAAGTTAGTGTGATTGATGTATTGTTTTTTTAATAAACACTTGATCTGGTTTCATTAAAAAAAAGCCAGATTTTGAGCAAAAAGCGGAGAAAATTGCGCTTTTGTCAAAGACTACGTGTGGATCGGATTCAGAATGATATTTAAAACACAGATGTAGTAGATCGAGTCCATCAACACACCTAATGTTTGAACAGTCCTATATCTCATCCCGGGTCAAGATTTAATGTTAGGCAGTTTATTAATGTTGATGATCGGGTTATTTTACAAATCGTTGCTTCTTCACCAGTGTTTTGATCAGGAGATACAGTACTCTTTCAGAAGATGTGTCATAGCGCCGCCTACCGCATAACAGTGAAAGCACGGAAAGCCGTACATTTCCGTCAATGGCTGGGAAAGAGTTAAGCTTGGGGAAGCTTAAGTACTGCAATATTGCTTTAAAAAAAGCATTGTCAGTTTTAAATTAATGGCTTCTTTAACAGTGGCTACATTTTTCCAATATTTATATCCATATGCTCTGTTTTTCATACCACCCAGCCTTTAACGCAGCTCGCTGGGAGCGTCTTCAGAAGGAGAAGAGAGAGCTGGAGGAGTGTTTTGAGAAGGAGCTGAGAGAGTTACAGGTGCAGCAGGAGTCTGAACTCGTAACCTTAGAGGAGAACTTGAGATTGCGGCACGCTTCGGACAGAGACCATCTCAGAGCAGAGCACCAGTCAGAGGTGGAGGAGTTTCACACCCAGCACCAGGAACAGGTTGGATCCTCAGGCTGAGGATGGATCATGGGAGATAGATTTAGGATTGTATGAATATGAAAACTCAACTGCGTTTTGTGTGTAGATCGAAGAGTTGACTGCCAACCACGAGGCCGCCCTTGAAGACCTGAAGACCATGCACAACATCACCATGTCAACACTGCAGGAGGAGCATGCCAGGACAATGAGAGGTGAGGGTGCCATTTTTAGTACCACTACTAACCAGCTGATAGAAGAACGTAAATTCTGTAATCCTTCTCGTTTCATTTCTCTTAGACTTAAGAAAAGCCCATGAGCAGCAAAAAGCCAATCTAGAAGAGGACTTTGAGAAGCTGCGCCTCTCGCTTCAGGTGATTGTTTAGTGACTTAAAGTTTTTTTGCTACTCATCCAAAGGGCTTCATTAGTAACAGTACCGTTTCTTTCAGGACCAGGTGGACACTCTGACTTTCCAGAACCGAACTCTGAAAGACAAAGCCAAACGCTTTGAAGAGGCCCTGAGCAAGAGCACTGATGAACAAATCGTGGTATATATAAAGGGAAATTTATAAAGGCATACTAGGATTTAGGCACACAAATACTAAAAGTAGGGATTGTACTGTAAATGTATTTGCAGGATGCACTGGCCCCGTATCAGCACATCGAGGAAGACCTGAAGAGTCTAAAGGAGGTTCTGGAGATGAAGAACCAGCAAATTCATGACCAGGAGAAGAAGATCTGTCATTTGGAGAAAGTGGTAAGCTACAAATGAAAAGGTGTGCAGGATAAACACACTGTCCATGAGATGTTTGTGAGATAAAGTATCTTCCTGTATTCAGTTTAAAGTTAAGAAAAGAAATCAAATTGTTGCCCAATTTACTAATTTGTTCCTTCGTTTTTGTTGAATCAAAGGAGGGAATTAATTAGGACAGCATAGCCACGATTTATTAAAACAAGGGAATGAATTAATAAGTCAAGGCAGTGTTGTAGTCGAGACCAGCTCTCTCTAGTCCGAGTCGAGACCGAGACCATAGAGGGTTGAGTCCGAGTCGAGACTGAGACCAAAGAGGGTCGAGTCCGAGTCGACACCAAGTACCAAAGAGAGTCGAGTCCGAGTCGAGACCGAGACCAAAGAGAGTCGAGTCCGAGTCGAGACCGAGACCAAAGAGGGTTGAGTCCGAGTCGAGACCAAAGAGGGTTGAGTCCGAGTCGAGACCGAGACCAAAGAGAGTCGAGTCCGAGTCGAGACCGAGACCAGAGGGTTGAGTCCGAGTCGAGACCGAGACCAAAGAGAGTCGAGTCCGAGTCGAGACCGAGACCAGAGGGTTGAGTCCGAGTTGAGACCGAGACCAAAGAGAGTCGAGTCCGAGTCGAGACCGAGACCAGAGGGTTGAGTCCGAGTCGAGACCGAGACCAAAGAGAGTCGAGTCCGAGTCGAGACCGAGACCAGAGGGTTGAGTCCGAGTCGAGACCGAGACCAAAGAGAGTCGAGTCTGAGTCGAGACCAAAGAGGGTTGAGTCCGAGTCGAGACCGAGACCAAACAGAGTCGAGTCCGAGTCGAGGCCGAGGCCAAAGAGAGTCGAGTCTGAGTCGAGACAGAGACCAAAGAGGGTTGAGTCGAGAGTCAAGACTGAGACCAAAGAGGGTCGAGTCCGATTCGAGACCGAAACCAAAGAGAGTCAAGTCGAGACCGAGACCAAAGAAAGTCGAGTCCGAGTCAAGACCGAGACCAAAGAGAGTCGAGTCGAGACCCAGAGCAAAGAGAGTCGAGTTCCAATTCGAGACCAGATAGGTTGTAAAACCTAAGGTTGGGTCTGAAGCCATTAAAATATGGTCTCGAGACTGAGTCCGAGTCTCGAGTACACAACACTGAGTCAAGGGAACAAATTCTTAATTTATTGTCATGATATACTGTATACTGTATATTTTTGTCCACGTCATGTATGGGGCTCCATAGAAAACAAGTAAAAGACATTTTTTTGATCAAGGACCACATTATATTCATTGCAGAATGTTAAATAATGATGATTTCTAATAAAATGAATTAATTTTATAGTGAATATATATATACATTCCTGACTTTTTACAACCCCCTAATAAAATCAACAAATCACACAGGGTTGTATTATTTATGATTTGGAGGTTGTATTATTTATGATTTTGGAAATAGGACTGCTGTCCATTTTGAAGCCTTTTTTAACTCAATTTTCCTTTCAGCATTTATGCTTCTCATTGTTTCGTCCTCAAGTAAAACACATTTCAGTCCACTGTTGTCCCGGCAGGGGAAGTTTGTGTAAGAATTTAATGTGGAGCTCTGTGTTTGCTTGATCCTTCGAGCAGGCCCAAAAGAACCTGCACCTGGAGGAGCGGGTCCAGGTGCTTCAGCAGCAGAATGAAGACCTGATGGCCCGCATCGACCGCCACCTCTCAGTGTCAAGGTCAGGTTTTGAAATAGGATCAAATTAGTCTTGCATAGCCAATCTGGCTTTGACTAATCCTGACCGTTTCATCCTGGATATTTAGACAACTGTCTGAGGAGAACGCAAACCTTCAGGAGAATGTGGAGAAGGAGACCAGCGAGAAGAAACGCCTGAGCCGCAACAACGAAGAGCTGCTCTGGCTCCTCCAGACGAGTCCCCACCTGTCGCCTTCCTCTTCTCCCATCCACAGAGCCTTCTTCCCTGGCCCTGATATTCCCTCTTACCCTTACTCTCCTGGCCCTGGTACCCCGACACACTCCTATTCTCCTGGCCACTGTACGCCCACTCACAAGGTGGCTTCTCCGGGACCTGGGACGCCCACTCTGAGAGGCTCACCAACAGCGCGCTCGTCCCCCGCACGGATCCCGAACGCCAACACTTTACCCAGATGAGATGTCTTACTGAATCTCAGCTGCCTCGCCATATTCTGTTACTGTCCGTCGTGGACGACAGTGCTTTGTTTTTATTTGCGGGCCATGACTTCCTTTAAAAAATGTGGCAAATTTTAATAGGACCCTAACAACCCCAACTGCCAGACAGAGATCTAACAGCCTCTGTTACTTCCATTCTTTGAATTTTGAACTCAAGTAAGCTCAAAGAATTTTTAACCGGAGGATTGAACTCGTAGCATCAGAATGAAATAGCTACTGATGCTAATGCTAATGACGTGCTGCCGACAATGCTTGGCCTGCACAGAAGCAGAATGATTTTTGTGTACAGAAGTACAGAAGTAGCTCGGCTTTAGATATGAATCTAAAACATGCTTTTGGACTCCAACACAAATGTCTGTAGGTTCTCCTGAATGACATACAAGAACTTTATACAACAAAAAGCACTTTAGGTTTCTGCCCTACCTTCTTCCTACAGATAAATGCACCAGCATTTTTGCGGTCTGGTTTATTTTTTTATAGGATATGTCTTCTAATTTTTCAAATCTCCCAGTGTTTGAGTTTCGATCCAGAATGTTTCAAATTTGTCAAGACATATACACTGCAAAATTTCATTTTCTTAATATTTTTTTTTCTTACATTGAAACTATCTAAATTACACAGGATATGACTTGTGTTGAGGCAATTTTATTTAATTATTTATGTATCCCAGTTTGCTTTTTTAAAAGCATAACCTAAATATTTATTATTCATACACTACTGTTCAAAAGTTTGGGTTCGGTAAGATTTTTTTTAATGTTTTAGGAAGTCTCGTGCTCACCAAGGCTGTATTTATTTGATCTAAAAATACAGTATAATAGTAATACTGTAAAGTATTGTAAAATAAAATAACTGTTCTATTATAATATCTTTTAAAATGTAGTGTATTCCTTTGATGGCAAAGCTGAATTTTCAGCAGGCATCAATCCAGTCTTCACAGTCACATGATCCTTCAGAAATCATACTAATATGCTGATTTGCTGCTCAAGACACATTTCTTATTATTGTAATGTTATGGGTGACTGTATATAAAGTGCATGAAGATGAAGAATGCAAGGAAATAGTCTTTTAGTTCAATAATAAACAGGGCAGAAACATGGGGTAACAACCATAGATATCCACAATAAAGACTAGAGATCTTACGGCGGAGTTTCTATCATCATCACCGGTGGCCATCTTGTCACAGGCAAGCTGAAGTGAGATGAGTGATCAGCACGAACACAAATACTCTTATCTCGTTGAAATCTTGACGGATTTACTAACGGTTTGGTTTCTTACAAACATTATTAACGTGGCTATATAACGTGGTTATTTAAAAAGTACATGCACCATTAAAACACAATGTTACGAGTGAGCGAGCTGCCTGTGACAAGATGGCCGCTTGGTGCAGACGTCGACCACCATTGACCAGCAGCGCGGATGAGATATCTAGCCTTTACTGTGGATATCTATGGTAACATCCACTTTACACAACCTAAACAAGGTAATGAATGAACGACAGGTGAACAGAATCATTAATTAAACACATGAAGGAACTGGGTGAAAAGACAGGACACACAGACAAACAGGATCAGAACCATAAAACACAGTGAAACTCGGGATTCTTTGATGAATAACAAAGTTTGAATACCAGCATATATATGAAATTTGTAACATTAGAAATGTTTACTGTGATTTTGATCAATTTAATACATCCTTGCCGAATACATTTTTATTTAAAAACAAAAATCTATTAAAAAAATAACAGTAGTGTATAATAATAATAAATAAAGCTTAAATGTTTTGATGTTTGTAATGAAAAACAAGAAAATTATTTTTTGCAGTGTAAAGGCCTCTTCACTTTGTCTTAAGCTGCGACGCCTCCCACTGGTGCATGGGTAGATGATTTCCTGGACCCACCAAAAGACTAATCCAGCTAACCAGCTTTTCTTCATACACAGTTCAGTTCGCCTGCTGACATGATTTTGAGACCTTCCGTGGCACAGATTCATTGCGCCAGCTCGGTTTACTAGGCAAAAAACTCTTCAGCATCAAGTCTGTTCTTCATACTGTATCTGACTAAACAAGAGCTCTCACTTCATGCATGACTATAAACAGGAAGATCAAGCAAATGTAAAGGTACCGACTACATGAAATGTTGTAAATTGTAGTAGTCATTTTTATTAGTAATTTGTATTTTAATGGGCATTTTGCTACTTGATGTGCATGTGATGTAAGTCTTCCATTCTTAAAGGGATAGTTCACCCAAAAATGAAAATTACCCCATAATTTACTCCATCTTTCAGTAGGTGTATATGATTTTAAAATGGCAGTGAATGGAGGATGATGTTTTGAAGCCAGAAAAAAGTGCATCCATCCATGATAAAAATAAATCTACACTGCTCCATGATGTTAAAGGCCTTCTGAAGTGAAGCAATGCGTCAGGTCAAGACCCTTATTCATCGTCTGGTGTCGTTTCAAACCCTTTGAAGCTGCACTGAAACTCTCATTTGGACCTTGAACCATTTGATTCCCAATGAAGTCCATTATATGGAGAAAATCCTGGAATGTTTTCATCAAAAACGTTAATTTCTTTTCAACTGAAGAAAGAAAGACGTGAACATCTTGGATGACATGGGGGTGAGTAAATTATCAGCAAAAGTTTTTTTTAAAGTGAACTACTCCTTTAAAGTTTTGTTTTGCTCTGCGCTTCAGTGTTTCTGCAATACGTCATGCGTCAGGTCAAGTGTTACTCTTTCACCGTATATCGGAAGCTAGTTATTTTACTTTATAAAGTTTTTTTTTTTTATTATTATACAAACGTTCATTTTTACATAAACACATCACTTCAGAAGGATTTTATTAAGCCCCCAGAGCTGTGTGGAGCACTTTTATCATGGATGGATGCACTTTTTTTGGGCCATTATGAAGCTTGGAAGAGCCAGGGCATTTTTTAATATAAGTCCAATTGTATTTGCTTGAAAGAAAAAAAGTCATATAGAAAGACTTGAGGGAGATTAATGGGGTAATTTTCATTTTTGAGTGAACTAACCCTTTAATGTGAATCCTAGGATAGTTGTCATGTTAGGGTAGACACATGGACTCCTGGGGATGATAGCTTCCACCTCAGATTTTTTCTGTAATGTTTGAGGACAATATTTTACCCATAGTAATAGGACAGGAATATATTAAACCGAATGTCACACCTGTCAGAGTGTGTATAGGTGTGCAAAGGTTCACGGAGGTACAATATGGTGGTTATACGCGTATTTGGATTTAAGCTATCTTTATTGTAATGCTGGTTAACTCTTGTATTACCTCTGTAGAGTGTAGCATAACCTAGAGAGAGTTTTCTCTGTACGAGTGAACTAGAAAAGAATGTAACTGCGTCTTTAAATGTTGTATGATAAAGTTCAGGGAAATTATTTTGCTCTGTCTCTGAAAAGGCAGTTTTCTGATTTTTTTTTTTTTTATATAAAAAATACGCCATTCCTCATGCAAAGAAGGGTTTTGATATTTCAAAGAAAAATTTTTTCGGGAGGGGGGGGGGGGGGGTTAAAAAATTGGATTTGCTTTGTTTTTACAATTGATACATCTTTCAATGATCAACCTTCTACACTTTTGATACAAAGGAGAATTTTTGTAAACTCTTGACTGATAATATTTTTTCTATAGTATTATCAGATGGTGCTTGTACAGGGTATCGTACACAGAAGTACAATAATCTGATATTCAAGACCAGCAATCTACAAAAATCCACAAACACAGCAAATATGTGTTTGCAGATGTTTTTTCTTCATTTGAGACTATTGTTTACTGTTTATAATGTGTTTTTTTTAATTACTGTGAAATTTATTTTATTTGAATTCTAATGCATTTTCAAAATATGTAGCTTTGCATTATGAATTAGTTTAATTTGCTTCTGTCACTGTGATAATAACATGTTGTTGTTGACTTTCCATTTTTGCTACTCTGGCACAGATGCTAATGAGTTTTCTGGATGTTTCCGGTCAAGCACAATAACATTATTCTGCCCTACAAAGCAAAAAGGCAGTAACTGCAGTTTTGGTAAAGCATTAATTATTACAATTTTCATGACATTCAAGCCAACCGTTGTTATATGACAAAACATCTTATCTTAAATGCATGTCGTTTTAGTGAAAAATTGTAGTCGTTTGTACAGTAACTGCAAAAAGCCCTAGCAAAAGTCATTTTTCTCAGCTCTGCACTCTGCGTAGTTACTGCCTTTTTGCTTTGTACTACCACTTTATTTATAAAAAAATAAAAATAAATAAACATTTAATTAAAATGTAAAACAGCAACAGATTAGATTAGTCCTTTATGTCTAAAGTAGCAAAAATGAAAAGGGTTTTCACATTACAGCAGCCAGTTAATATGCTTCTAATATCTGGATTAATGCAGGAAAATAAATGCATCTTTTTTGCTTATTTTTTAAATATTTCTAAAACTATTAAGTGGTTTCCCTTGTAATTAATTTGATTCTTTGCATATTTATGTTCTAAATTTATGTCTCAACAACAAACCTCAGCAACCACAGTTTATCAATCATACGGCACCTGCTATTGTTTATAACCAAGTGGAAAATTGTCACTAATCCACGTTTATTATAATAACCATGTATTTACTTACATGTAAATGGTTTCTTTCCTTTCTGCCCTCAAGACAGACTTCACTGTGGCATTAGTCCATAGATGGTGAAAAATGATATAAAACAACAGAATCAGGTTCTGAGACACACTGACTCTTTGTCCTGTGGACATCTAAACTACTGAATGTTAACTTAGCCCTGAAAATACTGACAGTCAATGTGCACTGGAGAGTGGTGGAGTCACTTATTGTACTGAATGAAATTTGTCCATCTGTCTATTTACTAACATTTGACTTCTCATGTCTTTTTTTTACTGAACTTTCAGTCGCTTGTAAGCTACTATTAATTGTGTTGTAGTGCACAGTAATTAATGCATGTTTGTCTTGGCGGATCATTCCTTCCCCATGTACGTTTTCAACTTGTGATGGTTCACTCTGTAACTGTAGCATAGAACATATAATAAGGAATGGAAAGAATTTATATATAACTCATTTGTATTCACTATGGGGGGAGGGGATGAATATTAAAATGTTTCAAAAGACAGTGCTCATGTGCTTTGGTTTATTTGTGGATGTTGCTATACAATGGCCACAAAAAAAAACTATTTAAACGATGAAGACACCATGCAGTGTTCACACTTGAAATAGTTAACTGGGTCATTGTAAACTGTGGCAAAACTGAATCCTTAATCCTTTGCACACCATTTTTTTTTTTTTTAAACCTTAGAATTGGTTGTGCGTGAAATCCCAGTAACTGAGCAGATTGTGAAATACTCAGACCGGCCCATCTTGCAACAATGCCATGCTCAAAATTGCTTAAAGGGTTAGTTCACCCAAAAATGAAAATTCTGTCAGTATTTACTCACCCTCATGTTGTTCCAAACCTCTATGTGTTTATTTGTTCTGCTGAACACAAAGGAAGAACACTTTGGAAGAATGTTTTAATCAAACAGATCTCATTCCCCATTGACTGGTAGTGTTCAGCAGAACAAATAAACACATAGAGGTTTGGAACAACATGAGGGTGAGTAAATACTGACAGAATTTTCATTTCTGGCTGAACTAACCGTTTAAATCACCATTCTTTCCCATTCTGACATTCAGTTTGGAGTTCAGGAGATTGTCTCGACCAGGACCACACCCCTGCACTGAAGCAACTGCCATGTGATTGGTTGATTTATAGTTGTATTAATAATAAATTGAACAGGTGTTCCTAATAATCCTTTAGCTGAGTGTTACGATGCTGCCATACGCAAATATTGCATTGCAATATATTCATATTTGCGGTGCAAGTGTTCTTGTTTGGCAACGTCGTTAGGATATCGGATGAATTCCGCTCGCATGTTTATAACTAAAGCAGGTTCTAGCACTGCGACCTCACATTACATATTGGCAACTAAACTATCAATTTTATCCAGAATGGCCTTTTTGGATTATAAAAGGTAAGAATTGCGGTCTCTTCATTTCATTTGTGGCGTTTTCTGTCTCCTTTTGACATTTCCCCCCAAAACTTCCCTGACTTATGAAATGAATAAATGTGTGTTTAGAACGACGATAACCCGAGGTTAAGCAAAGTCTTAAAAGCCTTAAAACATCTGTGTAAATGTCTTTAACTCTGAAACTGCAAACAAACTTTATTTTTCTAATGTTTTAGCTTGCTAAAAACCGTAGGCTACTTGTTAGTGCCATTTCTCGGCACTTTCTTTTTTTTTTTTTTTTTTTTTTTTTTTTTACAAAGACATTTAACATTTATAAACGGTAGGCTACTGAAATGGCAAAATGCATCTTGAACTTAGGCCATACCATCTCTCTATTGGTTTCCACTCCTCTTTCTGCTACACAAACACTGACGGTGTTCTGAGGGTGTGTTCCTTTGAGGATTTGTAGTCTTGACAAACAGACGTAACGAGTGGAAGTGTTTGTCTTACAGGTTTCCCAAACGAATAATAAGATCAGTGCATAATGTGAAAAGATGGGATCTTTCTGTTCTCAGTGCCCTGCGACTTTTCAAGTGGATTTGAAGGCAAAGCCAAACATGCTTTAAATATGGAAAGATTTCTCCCATTGTAATTTACAGGTAAGAATCACCAGCTCTATTAAAAATAAAGGTTCCTAAAGGATGTTTTTGATGCCATTATGAAGTTTTGAACTATTTAGTTTTCTATAGATATTAAAGGTTCTTCTCCTTTGATGTCAATAACAAAGCAGGCTGTCTGTCTGTCTATCACTTTAACTAACCAAGAGACTTAATATTCACAATAGATAATTGAACTAATTTTTTGTCAATATAGTTTAGTCACTGTTTTATGTCTTCACAAACATCTCTTCTGTTCCTTTTGCCTGATATAGAGCAGGAAGCATGATGGGTCGTGTGTCCCTAATCGAGCCGGCCATTGGCATGTATGCGTTTGCCATGTTCATGATCTACCCTCTGCTCCAGCAGTATGTGTACCGTAGGCTGTGGTTTGAGCTGAGTGGAACAATCTACCCTGCAGAGAGTCTGTCTCACTGCTCAAACAACCACAGCTATGTCACCATTCACCAGGTGAGCGGTCACAGCCGTCAAAGAGACATGATTTTTTTCATGATTCAGTCATGGCCACTTCTGGATTCTCTTTTAATCTTTTAATCTCTTCTTTAACCTTGTGTATGTGTTAAGGCATTTATCACATGTTTAGTGAAGATATGAGTCTGGTAATGATATTTTTTTAGTGGATGGCAACACAGGTTAGCTACCAGTCAACTAATCTATAACTTGTTAATGTATGAGAATGGATTGTTTCTGTGTCAAGCTTATGGAAAGTTGTTGGGAAAATGATCTAAATGCTAATGGCAATGACTGCTGCATTAAGGATGGCAATTATTTATTTTTTATTTACTTGCATTTTGATTTAATATCAGTTTAATTGAAATTATGGATATTATTGTTTATGTTTCAAAATGCATAAATTGATTATCTAGGGAAAATTAAATGTCTGGGTATAATGAAGCTAGAATAAAATAAAGGATACAAATTAGGTGAAAAGCTTGAAATGAAAATGAGAAATGTTGACTAACTGAAATAATCTTAAGTATAGAGAAGCACTAATATGAAATAAATCCTAAATATTTTTATTAAAAATAAAATAAAAAAATAAAACGACAAAACGCATAGTAAAATCACCAACACTTTATATAAAATGAAAACTTTAATAGTACATAAACAATGCTTAAAAAAAATTCTGGTCCAAGCCCAAAATTGCAACCTTCAATATAAAAAAAAAAAATTAAATCATAAAAAATCACTTGAAGCTATAATTTAATATGTATTTAAATTCAGAGATGAAAACCTTTGATACAGAATCAGGTTTGACATTAATTGTATTTATTCAGTGCATTCAGATATTAAACTGTTTGCTGCGCCACTGTAAAGTTTACATTAATATTCTTATCTCAATAAAAGAGTTCTAGAGAACCGGTTATATTAGGGAAAGTTGAGCTCAAGTTGTGTGTGAAAGAAAATTGCTTTACAATTCACAAGCCTTTATTGTTTGCTTGTCATTTGATACATTCAAAATACCATTATCCTATTTCTAGTTCACTTTCACTATCTACTCTTCTTTCTAACTAATTAGTCAATCAACGAAGCTTTACAGGCATAACTAGCAGAATTTGTGGGTGTGAACCTCCAGTTCTTCTCTCCTCTCTCAGGCAGTGCAGAAGGAGACGTCTCTTTTCCTCCTCAAGAGCGAACTGTGCTTCCTCATTCCCAGTCTCATATCCGCGCTGCTCCTGGTCTCGTACAGCGACTACTGCGGGCGTAAAGTTGCCATCGTTCCTCCACTGGTGGGAGACGCTCTGTATTCCCTGAGCTACGTCCTGGTCAGTAGATTCTCCTTCAGCCTCAATTACCTGCTAGCTGCCTCCTTCCTAACAGGCCTGATGGGCGGACCCACCACTCTGATCGGCGGATGTTTCGCCTATGTGGCCGATCTCTGCGGAGAAGATCCAGAAGGACAGAGGACTGTCCGAATGGCTCGACTGGACATGATTTTAGGGGTTTTGTCTGGCTTAGCTTCTCTGTGTACTGGATTCTACATTGAAGCTGCTGGCTTCACTTGGCCCTTCCTCACCGCTGCGTTTGTGCATCTGGTAAACCTCCTCTATGTGCTGGTGTTCTTGAAGGAGTCCCTGGTTCTTCCGAATCCCATTCTGTCTACGTCCAACTTCTCAGATTCAGAAGCCCCTCGGCTGCGGCAGTCACAGGCTCTTACCGGCCGTCTGCAGGGCGTCTACCTGCTCTTTGCGGCCTCCAAACGGAGAAGGAGCGTAGTGCTGTTGCTCATGCTTGCTGCGTTTGCCTTTTTTAGGGTGATTATGATAATTCTGATCTTATTCACAAGCTCCATTAGTTGGAGGAACATCACACTGTAAATAATTGTTGTTGGTTCAACTTAAAAGAGTAAGTGACCTGCTTGCCTTAAATTTGAGTTAAAACAACAAAGGAGATTGGTTTAATTAATAGGAACTCAAAATTGTGTTATCTTAACCACATTAATTAATTAAGTTGATTTGACAAGAGATAAAACAAAAAAAAGAAAAATCATCATGTTTCTCTATTTAATGCCTAATGAATTTCATTATGTCCATGTTTTGAATTGTTTTTTTTTATTAATATATAACAATTTCCACAATTTCTGTTGGAATAAATATTAAAAGTTAATTTGATACAGTCATGAATTTCATGTATGTTTGTGTAACACTGTACAAATGTGAAGGACGTGGAGGTAAAGTTGTGAAGAGCTGCCACTGTAAAAAAAATATTCTCATGATTTGTTATCACAACATTTTTTCTTTTGTTAAATCAACTTAAATAATTTGTGTGGTTCAGATAACATAATATTTTGAGTTTATGATGATTAAATCAATCTCCTTCATTGTATTAACTCAATTTTTCCATTTCAATGAACTTCAAATTTTAAGGCAACCAGGTTACTTCATTTTTTAAGTTAAACCAACAATATTTTTTTTTACAGTGCATAAGTAAGGGTGAAGTGGGTACACTTTGTCCCTCTTGTGGGGAAAAAACAGAATTGCAAAAATAACAATCTACATGCTGAAGTCATACGATACTGTACAATTGACCCATTTCAGCTTCAGAGTAAAAATTTTAATTAAATGAAATTACACATTTTTTAATTTTTTTCAAAGAGAAATATATACTTTTCTGCAAAAATGCATTACATTAAATGGAAAAGACATTTATGATCTTACAAACAATTTCCATTTTCAAATAAATGCTGTTTTTTAACTATTTTATCATTGTCAGCATTTATAATAAGAAATGTTTCCTGAGCAGTTTCCTGTTTTGCCTTCACTGGAATAATTGTTCAATATGTTAAAGCAGAAAATAGTTATTTTAAACTGTAATAATATTTCATAATATTACTGTTTTTCTATATTTTTGATCAAATCTCTTGGTCACTTCTATAAGAAACATTCCAACCTATCGCAAACTTTTGAACGGTAGTGTATATGCAAAAATAAAAGAAATGTACTTTTTGTGTGTGTCCCTCACAGATAGCTCTGCAGGGTGGCATGTCCATCTTCATCTTGTATGAGCTGAACACTCCTCTGTGCTGGAGTGAGGTGTTAGTGGGTTATGGTTCAGCTCTCTCCACTGCTATCTATCTGGTGAGTTTTGCCGGAGTGGCACTGCTGTCCCGCTGTGTGCCTGACGCCTACATCATCCTTCTGGGGTTGATGTCTGTGGCAGCCGGCCTCATAATGGCAGCGTTTGCGAAGTCTACCTTGCTCATGTTCCTGGGTAAGACTGAGTTTGGACATTGATGGAGTTTCTAATGGGTGGATGGATGGACTATTTTCAGGTGAAACAATGGTGTATGTTTTATTCATTGCAGTGCGGCTGCCTTTGCTGCTGTCCATCATGCCGACTCCTGTCCTACGATCCATGATGTCCAAAATAGTGTCTGGATCTGAGCAAGGTAAGAAACTTAATAGTTTAGAACATAATAGAATACCTTTTCAAAATATTTTTTATCATTCCCACATTAAATCCAGGAGTTGCACAAAAAAAGTAGGACATTCCCAATTCACTGTTTCTTGTGCCTGTGTGTTTGTGTACAGGTGCCATGTTTGCTTGTGTAGCCTTTGTGGAGATGTTGAGTGTTGGCATTTCATTTACAATGTTCAGCAGCATCTACGCATCTACACTGTCCTGGTTTTCCGGGTTTAGTTTCCTGCTGGCTGCAGGCCTCACTGTCATACCAGCCACCCTGATCTGGTGAGTGTCCCACCGCTATATCCTCAATTATCCTTGTGAAAACATGTTTTTATTCAAGAAATAGTTCAGCCAAAAATATAAACTCTGTTATTTATGGTCATAGTGTAACAAAACCCAATGCAAGGCCTTCATTTTTAAGTGCATAGCAAATAATTTCCAATGATGATATTATATTTAATTAAGTTGACCATATTTTGATTATCAAAAACCAGGACACTCGGCCCGGCAAACAGATGCTCAAATGATACTCAAAGATTACTCAAAGATTCCTTATTAATTTCAATATGCCTCCTCTGTGTGGATAGAAAATTGTTATATTACAAGACACAAATTCAGATTGGCTTATTATGACACGTTTCAAAAATAATTAATGAAATAATGTCTCTTGTATTAGAAAAATACATATATAAATAATAAATAATTAAAAGAAATACCTCCAAATGAAACAAAAATAGCTCTCACAAACTTGCAAAAACAAACTAACAAAATATATTAGGGCTGTCAAACCAAATAAAAGTTTGTGTTTACATAGTATATGTGGGTGCACTGTGTGTATATATATATATATATATATATATACACACACATGCTTGTATATATTTAAGAAATATTTTCATGTACCTGTATGTACTGTATGTAGATTTATATATAATTTATATTAAATATATATATATATATATTAAATATATATATTTATATATATACAAAATAAAATAAGTATACACAGTGCACCCACATATATTATGTAAACACAAACTTTTATTTTGGATGCAATTAATCGTTTGACAGACCTAATATATATATATATATATATATATATATATATATAGTTTTCTTCCTCTTTATCCTGTTTTTCTTCCTCATTCTCCTTGTTTGCCCATCTATATTTTGCTGTAGAGCTGATCTTTCCCAGCAGTTTTTTGAAAGCCAGGACATTTTTATCACTTTATAAAAAACAGCCAGGATGGCCAGGACAGGATGTGAAAACAGGACATGTCCTGGGAAGACAGGACTGTTAGTCACCCTAGTTTATTTCTATTTAAAATTGTCACAGATTAAATTTTGAAATGTAACTTGTACTGTAAATCTACCCTTTAGTGTTATTCTTTGTCTCCGTCTGGATGTGTATGAAGAATCTATGATACTGACACAGGAGAGCATGGAAGACCACACAGAAATCTTTGAGATTCCACCATGACATGAACACCGGGAAGTCTTTGACACGACAATGGTGTCCTCTAGTGGAACGGTAGGATATAATTATATGAATGGAGAGGTTACAACTCTGGGACTAAGAACTCTGATCTGAACATCCGAAATATTGATTTCTTCTTCTCCTAAATGAATGACTCTTTATGATTAAGAACAGCTTGAAGACCTCCATTTGGAAAAAAATTACAAAAGCAATTCTGTTTTTACTTTAGATTTTAACTAATTTCATGCATACTTGTAAAATTAGCATTTGAAAGTTGCATTACACTGATATACTTTCTGAAATATGACACTTATTTTTTTTAAATAAAGTCATTTGTAAACCTTGATTTGCATCACAATTTTATGCTTATATATATATATATATATATAAAACATCATTCCTACAACATGCAATAAACTGAAATGTGTGTAAAACATGGCACATAAGAAAATAATGTAATACTTATTAATAAATGACTAGCAAACATCTGCAGACTTTGTGAATATTCAGCGATCATTTCTTCATGAAGTGACTGATAATGTCCATGGGCAGAGGGAAGATGATGGTGGAGTTCTTCTCAGCTGCGATGGTGCTGAGAGTTTGGAGATATCTGAGCTGAAGTCCGGATGGAGACTCTGAGATCACCAGAGACGCCTCCTTCAGAGCCCTGGATGCATTCATCTCTCCCTCTGCTGAAATGACCTGCATTATCACAAAACAGTATTAAGGTATGGCATCCCACACAGAAACCAAACGTTGCTTGAGGTAGGTTTGGCTGTAACGCTCACTTTTGCTCTAGCCTCACGGGTTGCTTCGGCCTCGGCCGCCATAGCTCTCTGCAGCTGCTGTGGTAGTTTAACATCTTTAATCTCCACCCGCTCCACCTTGATTCCCCACGAATCTGTGGCCTCATCTAGAGTCACCTGTAGCAGGGAGAAGTATTGTTGGACAAACAGCACTTATAATTGGGGGCACTTTTGTCTCTTGTTCTAAAGCACACCTGCATACTGTGGGAGATGCTTTCTCGGTCAGAAAGAACCTCAGCCAGGTTCTTGGTCCCCAGGACGTTCCTCAAGGTGGTCTGGGCCAGTAGGCGGGTGGAGTAATCCGCATTGGACACGTTTGCCACTGAGGCAACAGGGTCACTTACACGGAAGTACACAACACCATCCACAGAAATTGTCACTGAGTCTTTGGTCAATATCTAAATGCAAACAAAAATGAAAATATGGAAACTTGGTAGGGTAAATGCTTAAGTTAGTACTAAGTGTGAGTCTTAAACTGATAAATGTAGGCTACATTTTGTATTAAACGTTGTAGTCATGTAGTCTTTCAAACTATTGTTCAAAAACACTGATTCATTTAGGAATAAAACAAGGGACATCTTCATTAGTGAGTCAGTGATTCACTTAGGCTGAATTAAAAATTGCATACTGCTATTACTATTTTTCCCATATTTTATGGCCCAATAGTAAAAAATGACGCTAATATTCCTAATTCAGCCTTAAACTTTGCACTCAAAAACAGTTTCATTCGAGGATGTAACATGTGGCTTTCCTTATGAGTGAGTCATTGAATCATTCACGGAAAGAATTCATTCGAAACACTGATTCGTTAAGGAACGAAAGCAGTTACTGTATGTCCACTTTTACTTCGATTGGAACTATTTTTGTTGGTGGAGCTAAATCAGACATATTAATAGGCAATTTAGTTTGTTAAATGTAAGTAAGGCTACTCAATATTAACTTCCCGTTTATTGCGTAATATATCTATATCTAATATACATCTATTTTTACTTGACCTCTTGGGGAGGGATGTCAAACGAGATGGTTCTGAGATCCACTTTGACAAAAGAGTCCGTGCAGGGGATAATGAAGAAGATTCCTAGACACAAGTGACAGTTTTTAATTATATTTGTTATATGATCTGTGTTGTACACATTGATTCATTATTTGTCCTAAACATGAGTTTTGAGTTGTTTTAAGAACAAGTTCTGTAAAAGTCCTCAGCTGGTGTAAACTGAAACAGGAACATATAAGTATGCATGCAATACTCCAGCATTTGTTTAGCCGAGGGACGGAAAGTTTCTTACTAAGTTCTAAAGAAGATACTTAACGTTCTTGTTTACCTGGTCCTTTGGCTTTTCGATCTGTTATTCGCCCCAGTCTAAATATGACAGCACGCTCATACTCTTTCACAATCTATAAAACGAAACACATAAAATGGGTTATAAAACATCTGAACAACATCTGCTTCCTGTTCAAATGCAAGACTTGTTACTTATAGATCGGGAAAGTGTTTAGTGTTTAGTATCTTATTTTATATCAACGATTTTAATTAAAATTAAAGTATAAATAAGTGAAATACCGATATGAGTTGGAATTTTGAATTGTTAACATTTATTTAATACATTACTTTTATTATTTGAGATGAAAAAAGAAGCTGTATAATACAAGAGTCACGAAACCAGTACAAAACCAGCCGAGAATCAAGTGTCAATCACAGTGACACTAAACATTGAACCTCAATAACAGCCCATTCTCACCCCCAAGGCGTCACTTAACTGGGAAGCATTTGGACATGCTTCAATATCTGACGCTTTAGGCGCCCTTTAGCGTCAGTAAGATGACGCCCTAGGATCGCGTGTACCCTACCCCCACCCCACACCTAAACCTAACCACGTCCTCTAACAGACGCTTTCCTTTAGCGTCAGTTAGATGACGCCGTAGGATCGCGTCATCTAAGTGACGCTAAAGGGCGCCTAAAACGTCAAATATTGAAGCATGGTCAAAGGTGACGCCTTGGGGTGAGAATGCGTTGTCAATAAACAAAACTGCTTTCAGAGAGCCTAGTAATAAACACTTTCAAGATT
Organism: Pimephales promelas; assembly: GCF_988280905.1. NCBI lineage: Eukaryota > Metazoa > Chordata > Actinopteri > Cypriniformes > Leuciscidae > Pimephales > Pimephales promelas. The sequence goes on along the minus strand of NC_142791.1, from coordinate 7,716,013 downwards.
ATCGGTTTTCTATTGTGGTTCGTACCTTAATGCTTATGAAAACGCTGATTGGAAATATTAAGATGCTGAAAAACGCTGAGATAATCACAAGGATCCACCCACAGCAACCCAAACCCCCATTATTTTCACCTGCAACAACAGAAAACATTATCACAAACAGCACATGACTAACATGAAGTTAAATAAGAAGTCAAACCCAAAGTGTAGCAGTTGACTACTAAACTTAAAATGAGCATTTTATTTAGATGGTTTTGTTTGCATCCTATCCATGACACTCAAACCGTGAACCACTTCTTATCTTTTACCCTTAATAAAGCACTTTACACCATTACAATCAATATCGGCCCCTCACTGGATCAACAGTATACTAGCTCAGATAAATGTGTCACCAGGAAGACCCTCATCATCATAAATCGATTCTTGGTGGCCCTTTATGGGTAGGTGAACATTGGCCCACAAACCCTCCCATTACTTATCATATATGTAAGTGTGATGGATAAGGCTACACTAATTTTTCCACACACAATTTGAAACTAAGGCCATGGTTTATTTGCAGTCTATCATACTCATTTAAGAGAAAAATAAGTGTGTACATTTTGACTTATCTTTTTCACATGTAATGTTAACGGTACGACTCACTGTACTGATTACAGTCAGGAGTCGGACTATTTTGTGTCGAAATGCTTAGAGCAATCTATTCACTTAAAATAAGACATCATGAAACTATAATACACTCTCAAATACACTTTCTCCAATCTGATGTAATTATTCAAACCAGAATAATGGGCCAACTCAAAAACTTCAAAGTGCTGAAAGGTTCTCTATCTGCCACCTTCTCTTTTTCACCTATATTGAGAATCTTAATATTACAGAAATGTATGTTTTACATAAATGTATAATTGCATTGTAATGTTAAATAAGACTGTAACAAATGTTTAATTACATTTTTTTTACACTTTTTTCAAAAAGAATCGCTACTTTTTCTAAACGAATAATGTAACAAAACAATAACTTGAATAATAATAATGTAACAAATGTATAATAACACTGTAATAAATCTATAATTACATTCTAATAAATGTATAACACTATAATTTCTTATTACAATGGGCCAACTCAAAAACTTCAAAGTGCTGAAAGGTTCTCTGACTGTCACCTTCTCTTTTTCACCTATATTGAGAATCATTTAATTTTATAGAAATGTATAATTGCATTGTAAAAAAAATGTATAACACTGTAAAAAAGTAATTACATTGTAATAAATGTATAATTACATTGTAATAAATGTATAAGACTGTAACAAATATATAATTACATTTTTACACTACTTTTTTCAAAAAGAATCATGTGTAGCCTAGGCTATTAAGCAAATCAAACATACCAAACAAAAAATTACTAAAAACACACAAAAACTGATTTTGCACAGGCATTGCACTATAGTTTAAGCAAATTACTTGCTCATCGAATGCTGCCATTGGATCGATTGAGCCGGGCCTTACAGGGTCAAATGACTGTGTAAAATATGCTCATTTAAAAAAAGTGCAAAAAACTTTAAGAAAAAAATTGAATGCCACCATGATTGAGATCAGTATTTTACATTCATTTTATGTTTTCTGCATGGCAGCTATTGCTGACAGTCAGTTGACTGTTTTTTCAATGTTTTTTTATTTATTTATTTATTTTACAGTGTTTGATTGTAATATTATAAAATAGAAGATTGTAATATTTTAAATAGCAGTGTTTTTTCTGTAAACGTTTTCACAATTTATTTAAATTTTACTTTATTTTTTATGGTTTTTGTTAAGTAGCCGTATAGCTGACAGTCATTTGCTGTTTTTTAAACCATTTTGTTAGCTTCCCTATATTGTGACACACTATTTTGCGTGTAATACCATTGACTTCAAGCTTAGTTAACCTTTCTTGTCTGTTAATTATATATAAACATCTGACTAGGAATACTAAAACTAAGTACAACAGTACTTACTACGTATTGTATATTTCTTTCTCTTCCCTCATGCAGGAACAATATAGTGAACCGGTGTAGCAAATTGACCACTTTGCAAATCAAATATTAATGCAAATTATATAAGCCTAACAGATGATAGTTAAGGAACACAAACTCAGTCAACCGTAAACCATACTGTAGTAGTATAATTTAGGATGGTTACTATATTACTGTATTATTCTCAGCATGTTGCATGTTACAGTTCAAGGACAGAAAAAAATATAGAGATCTTCTTACTGATTAGATTCTGCTTGCTCTGGGCACCTCGCTCCACTTCAGACTCCATTTCCATGTGGTGGTGTTGCTACAGTGTGTGTAGAAGACAGCACTGACTTTGTGGCTAACAGAGATGTTTTTGTACTGCTAAAGCACTTCCCATGAAGGGTGTGGCCTTGCTTGCAATGCAATTAGAAGATCATTTACAGACTCTAATGGTCTTATGGCACCACTCACTGTATGTTATGCAGCCGATGTTTTTAATGAAGATTATTTCTCTGAAACACTTCCGTTCGTTTTAGCCAGTGTGCTTCTCCCTATAAACGTTTGAACTATATTTACTATATAAATATAACCATTGAATTGCTTATATCTAGTCTTATGAGGATTTCCATTCATTGTTTAGATGGAGGAACTAGCCATAGGTAGTATTGCATAAATCCAAGTAAAACGGTACTAAAGGTCAAGTGGAAACTAGTCGTAATGAAAATAGTCTCATGATTCATGACGTGGAAAAGAGTAATGCAGTGATGTCACGCCTGCTATGTGGGCAATAATCGTTCAAAAGCAAAGACCTCAATATTTACCAAGTCAAATTTTCTCTAACATTCAAAAAGGAGAAATCATTGATACAACGCAAACTTCCTTACAACACATTATTGGTGGTAAATTAATATAACTTTTCTGAAGAAATAATAGTAACTAACAGTAAGTTTTAGTAACTAAAAGCCATCTGTTTAACTACATTTTTTTAGGAATAAATCTGTACATGAATGCAGAACAGAATCCTGGCAGCCAATCTATTTGAATTTGGTTTTGTCTGCAGTGACTACTTGCATTGTATCTCATTTTAAACGGTTTCTGTGGGTTTATGGTCATTCTGGAAAGTCCTCAACTGACAAGTGATAGATCATACCACTGCTAACCAAAACATTCAGAATAAATACAAAAAAAGAAAGTCTAAGAAAAGAGCTTTTATTTCATTATGCTGTTAGAACATACTAGTGATTATCTACACCTACCATATTCTTTATTATATTTTATCATATATAATGGACACAAATGAGATCTACATATATTGTATACATGCAAAATTCATGGTTCTTCACAACTCTTCAATTCCTATAGAGACGTCTGTAAGTAGGGGGGAAATAAAAACCAGCTACAGTACAAAGAGCAAACATCTTATTTACCCAATCTCAAAGGGTATTTACATGTACAGTATTTGACCAACATCTGAAGAAAAGATCAGTTAACTCACTACTTCATGATACAAGGAAAGAAAAAAAAAATAGACACCCACACGATTCACAGTTCATCTACTGGTGTATATTTAAAATTAAAATAACCATAATGCTTAAACAGAGTTAAGCCCTAGTTACTTCTACACCCCCCCCCCATCCCCCAAAAATAATACTTAATTTTAGTATCCATTTCATCCTTTCAAATATATATGTCAATACCCCAGCTCTCAAAAGTGAATCAAAATGATGATCTGCTAATGCAGAGTACTATACCACAAGTTTATGTCTCGATCTGAGACATTTGAGTCTCTTCTACAGGGAATTAGTGGAGAGTAGAGCTGCCACATTAGTTTGCATTAAAGGGTTAGTTCACCCAAAAATGAAAATTCGGACAATTAAAAATACCCTCATGTCATTCCAAACCTGTAAGACCTTCGTTCATCTTCAGAATGAAAGGCCCAGAAAGGTAGTAAAGACATCATTAAAATAGTCCATGTGACACCAAATGTTATGAAGAGACAAGACTATTTTAAGTGCGCAAACAAAAACAAAAAAAAGAACGCAGAAGCCACGAGAGCACCACGACACAAGCGTGTGATGCTGAGGCAGGAGCTGGCCAATAAAAAGCCGGCATTCTGACATTGAACCCGGAAGCGCTGCACTGTTCAGTACGTCAACAGCGCAGGAGACTGACACAGAAGAAATTCTTCAATAAAGTTGTTACTTTGTTTTTTTGCACACAAAAAGTATTCTCGTTGCTTCATAACATTAAAGTTGAACGACTGTAGTCATATTTAACTATGTCTTTACTACCTTTCTAGGCCTTGAAAGTGGTTGTTGCATTTCTGTCTATGGAGGGACAGAAAGCTCTCAGATTTCATCAAAGATTTCTTCATTTGTGTTCCAAAGATGAACGAAGGTCTTGCGCGTTTGGAACGACATGAGGGTGAGTAATTAATGACAGAATTAAAATATTTGGTTGAACTAACCCTTTCAGACACGTCTTTTTCATGCAGAGCACAACCGTCCACAATGTTCTGCATTGTTTACTCACACCACACGCACACACCCACTCATAGTTTCCGATATGCCTGTCCTCTTAATGCTCTCTATTGCCAGCCCAGTGATGGGTGCAGGCCAGGCTGCAGAGGGAAGCTCGAACCAGCGGTTGCAGGGTAGTTAGTGAATCCATTCGGCTGGGGAGGGAAATTGTCCAGCGCTGATGCTGAGTGAGCCTGCAATCACGTGCAAAAAAACAAACATTTGATTTGAGTTGCAAATTCTTTTAAAAATCTTGCTCGTAATCATAATAACAGGCATAGTAATAATAGCCAGTGACCCTTTAATAATTAATTAGAGATACAGAGAAAGAGCATGTGTGCTCTACCTGCAAAATTGCAGATTGCATTGCGGAGTTGTGTAGACCAGAGAGGGCAACAGGAGATGCTGTCGTGGAGAAGCTGGGCATCCCTGGGGGGAAAGACAGCAACCCTGGGAAAGCTCCACCTCCAGGGGCCTGAAGACTTCCAGTTAGTCTGAGTAACACATTAAGCAACATTACAGAAGGCTATTCATAATGCAATTCTTTTGATTATGTTACTGTCAGATAAAAATACAAAAAGATTGAATTTGTTAGGTAGTCTCACCAATTCAAAGTCAACCGTGCAATCAGAAAAGAAAAGCTATTGCATATGACATATGTGCTCACTACAATAACACCCTAGGCCTTGACAGCACTAATTCACGTGTTATATATTGATGAGAGACCCACTATTCTGAACTTTGAGTCAATCAGTCATATGACCATAAAATACTTGGGAGGTTATGGTTTACTTTGACAGATTTTCAATTTCTTTGAGGAATCCATATCACTCTGATAATACAAAGAATTGAAAGTATAGACTTTGGACTTTGCAGAGAGCATATCAACTGGAAAATGTTTGACATAAGTTCCCAACCCAGTGACCTGCCCACTCCCTACATAATCCTTCAAAGGCAGCATCCTAACTGAGACGAAACCCCATAATACACAAGTTCTGAGTCCATTTGTGATTACATTGAATGGTTATTGATACGTTTCAGTATGTATACAAGCACTAAATGGTTTAGCTCCCCAGTACTTGAGCGAGCTGTTAACGCATTATAGTCCTTCACGTCTATTGCGATCTCGGAATTCCGTAAATCCTGATGTACTTGCTATATTATAAGAAGGATGGCGTCTACGCTAATATTAGTTTCTCTGTTTATCCCGAGGGACCCTCTTTGGTGGACCTGTGCCTGGACCCATCCCGACTCATCCTTAAGTGCCAGCCTCACCGACACGACAGCCATCGGCACTGATCCTCAACAACTCGTCTCCATACCGGCGTGATGGAAATGGACAAATACTCTAAATATTTCGATCCAATTTGTTTTGTAATGCTACCCGAATCACACACTGTTCTTTCGTTGGCTTGACAAGGCTTCCTACATTTTGGAAAAGCCTTTGTGTTTGGTAGTGCAACTATATTTCTGGCTAAGAGGAAGCTCAAGGTTTTAGAACAGTTGTTTCCATATCATATAGACGTCATGCAAAGTAATTAAACAGAAGAAAAAGAAAAAACATACCCAGCCTGGCCAACCAGAGCAGGGTTGAAGTTAGAGCTGAATGCAGAGGCGAATCCAGGAAGCACAGGAGAAGAGGAGGGGACTCCTGCTGCGGCGGCTGCCGCTGCGACTGCTGCCTGGAGAGGTGCAACGGTGGCTACTGAGGAAGAGGCACCTGGAAGCCCCATCAAGGAGGACAGCACTGGACTACCTGCTGAAGGTGGTCCAGAGCCTCCAAACCCTGGGAAGGCAGGGTTTGGGCCGGGAGGAAGACCCGGGAACACTGAGGGACCTGTGGTCAATCCCAGGCCAAAGGGGGAGTGAGTGGGAGCACTAGAGTGAGCTAAACCAGAATACACAGATGAGACTGGAGGAGTAGGAGTGGATGGAGAGGAAATTGAGGATTGGGCTCCGGAAAAAGGAGACATTGCTGAAAAATGCGGAGCAGGGCTGCTTCCAGACTGAGAGCCCAGAGCAGAGGAAAGACTGTGCAGTCCGGCTATGGAGCTGGGCAACGAAGACTGTGGTGAGGCAGCACCATGGGCCATGCCCACAGGTCGGGGAAGGACAGCTGAGTTAGGCATTACTAGAGAGCTAAGAGAAGGGGTGCCAGAGCGAGAGGGACCTTTGAAAGCGGAATGGACAGGACTGTTGCTTCCACTACCTCCCCCATGCCGGGCCATGGAGTTGGCAGTCTGCTCGCTAAAGAAAGCAGGGCTAATCATGGCTGCCTGGGATGTCAAGGGTTTAGGACTATGAGCAGCAGGAGCCACTGATAATCCTCCAACACCTTGCATGATGGGAGTAGAGCGTCCAGGAGTTAGAGAGGACATTCCTGAGGGGGTGTAACTACGGATAACTGAATGTGACTGGGTAGAGGTAGTGCTTGGGAATGGAAGTGCTGACTGGGAATCTGAGGAAGGTGGGTAACCCTTCTTTGAGGGTAATCCCACAGCTCCATGAGGAGTCGAGGGGTTGCCAGTCGCTCTGGGAGTAGGTGTGAGGCCACCGGAAGGTGTTTCGGCACGGGGAGCATTGTGGAACGGAGAAGGAGGGATGCTTGTACTTGGCCCGGGTGTACCACAGGGTGTTCCAGATGGGGTATGACTTCTGATGACTGAAGGGGTGTTTCTACCAGAAGGGGGCATGCCGGGGAATGGAGAGGGAACAGGTGTAGTGTGGCCACTGGAGTTAGAGGCAACTTGGGGAGAGCCAGCTGGGGCAGGAGGCCCTTTGATGACTGAGGGAGAGGGTGCAGGAGTAGGGGAGGGTGTTACAGGATTTTGGGATGGGACCATGCCTGGGAAAACTGGAGTGATTGGTGTGGTAGGATGAGGCTGGGGGGTGACGGGAGTAGATGGGGTGGAGCTATGAGGAGAAATAGCAGGTGTGCCAGAGATGCTGGAGGTTGGATTTTGTTGACTGCCAGGTCGGCTGTAACCTGGAAATATGAAACAATAAGCACAATGAAATATTAAAAGGAAGAAAGACCCATTAAATTTAGACACAGGCACCACATGCATCTTGGTTTATTAGTGTTAGACGCATTAGAAAGAAAGCAAGAGAGAATTCAGGAAATGTCCCAATCTTCTAGAAGCACCATAAGATGCGCAATGCAAAAGAGCAAGCACTCATGCTCAAAACATTGACTGACACTAAATGTCACAGTGCCCCCTTGAGGTAAAAGCAAGCAGGCAAAGTGTTCTGGGTTAAAAATGTCCACTCATCCCCTCGGTTTGTAAAAATATAAAAACTTGATAATACTAATAAGTTATATGCAATAACTCCTATAATGATAATGAAAAGCTGGTGAATTGTAAATTTTGCACAATTGTGCAAGGACACATTAGGACCATGGCATATTACATTAGTCTAAAACATTACTTTTCATTACAAAAAGAATTTTGTGCACATTTGTGCTTAACTTAACTATTGTAGATTACTTCCATTGCAAGTGCCTTAGAGTAACCTCAGACCTTTGCTTTTACACATTGATTCTGGAAAAATCAGTTACAATAATATGCATTTTAGAATTTGTGCTCCTTATAATCAGTCGTAGCAAATAGAAATGACAACATTAGCTCAGTTAGATCAGTAAAGAATGCCCTGGAGAGAGTTTTAAGCATCAACATATTGCATGCTATAGGTGCTGCAGATTTAGAGCATGCCGTGGTGAGGTAGCGTCTACATTGCCATCACAGCTGTTAAAGGCAGCACACAGTGCTAGCAACAGCAACTGCACGTTGTACCTGCCGAATTGAGAGTGGCTCGGTAAGGTGGGGGTGGCACAGTGGCAGTGATGACCCCACCTACTGACACCAGACCTGCGTTGTTGTACGCACCTGAGCAGCATCCAGAGAAGAGGGTAAGAACATTCTGCATCCATTTCCATATTGTACACAGACACTCTGCTGGCATATACATGGTCTACTCCATATTTCTTTTGTCCATTAGGGAGATCATTTTCCAGACAACTTATTCTTAATCATTCCTTTCTAATCTGAAGAAAAAGAGTCTTACTTGGAGCAATGGTGGCGTGTGGACGACATGGCGGAATAGGATATGGCACAGGTCTGTGTGGATTGTATGTTGATGGTGACTGTTAGAAAAATAGAAATATATGCAATGAAAGGACCAATAAAGATATGATATCAAAGAGACCTATCCATTATCCAAGATAACATGTTTCTTTGCCTTATTAATGAAGCATCAAAAGTTTTTAAAGTATAAATTTGTTTGGGAAGTAACACCTAGCCAGTAAAACATACCGGTTTGCTTGGTCCGAGTATGCGCGCAGCAATTCCCTTTCCATCCAGGGTTGCATCCTCTCCATCCTTTTTGGCAGAAATTCCCTTGAAAGTTTCGATAAAAGCCATAATTATTTTTTTAATAGTTAAATTAAATGATACACATTTAAATGTATTAAGTAAAGGAACTCACAGGGAATGTCCCTGTGACCTGACTGGGTTTGCCTTTGGGATAAGGGTTCCCTGGGATCATCCCACAGGATGAAATCATCGCCACTGGAGCTTTACATCCAACTTTACACACCTGAACAAATCACAGACATGGCTTGCATTAAAATCCTCATTCATTCAATACCATCTAGACTTAGCAAAGTTTGTAAATTCACTTGAACAAGTACGTTTTACCTGCTCTAGGATTCTTCTTGCATGTTTCTTCTCAGAAAGGTGAATACGAAACACATCCTCCACAGGATGGTAGTTTTGGGCATCAGAAATATTTCTATACAAAACACATTACATATTGCAATGCTTGATTATATTTGAATTGTTTGGATATTTTCTGATGCGTCTAATCATTTACATATCATTTATTTATGTAGACATTTATGAGTGCAACTTACAGAGCTATGAGTTCCAGTACAATTATTCTGTCCTTTGAGAACGTGAAACAATTAAGGATGTTTGCAACCTTTGTTGTTGGAATTGCAACCATTTTCTGCAGGAAGCAAACATGTGGTTAAATTGTGTCACAAGATTGTGGATAAAGAAATATAAAGAAGCAGAATTCTTACATGTTGCAAGGCTTTGACGGCTTTTATCTGGGGCTCTGCCCAGGAGAAGTATTTCAAAATGTCTATCACCTGAGGAAGGAAGTTTGACAGGTAAGCAGATGTAAAATACTGGAATTACTGTTCCCTGGTGTTACGATGTCAACATACCTGTTCACTGGAGAAATACCCATGAACCTGTTCTATAGCTTTGATTCGTTGATCTGTCAAAACACACTTCAGAACAAAGGAAAATATAATATAAATGTTATACTGTTGCTTATTCAATATTGATAATAATAATCACTCCAACTGATCACCACTCCCTACTTCCTTAACAGATAACCCATTTTATTTTGTAAATATAAACGGTACCTTTCTTATCTCGTCCAAAACGATATCAAATGATTTCTTGTCCATCTTCTCTGATCACTGTATTGATGATCAATACCTCTTACAGCATCTCAATGACAAGCCTTCATTCACCTGCTGATGGGAAACTTCATGCAGTAACCCCTTTCAATTATTCACAGCACTATTGTCTGAATTCATCAACTTTTTGCATACAATCTTATATATTTTTTTTTTTGTGAATCCAGAATCTTTTCGGACAGGTTCAGCGAATCCAACGGAAGGATGGCGGTCTCTTTAAGTGCCGACTGGCATCATTGACATGAGGAACAACAATAGTCCAGTGCTAAATCCACAATCTTCATATGCATCATTCTTCACAGACATGCAAGTCTTTTATCATGCTTGTACAATTAAAAAATCCGCTGAAGTGATTGAAGGTCATAGTTCACGCGCTAGCTTTAGTTTATTTTGATATAGTTTCGGTGTTTGTTGGGGTTTAGCAGAGATGCTAAATGCTGCAGTTCGTCTGCGACTTTCTTTGTCAGGACCCCGAAACGAAAGAGTCTGTTTCTAAATGCGCCTCAACTTGACATTTTATTTTGAAATAAATGGCATTTATTAAATCATTAATATTGTATTATCAATATATTGACTCAGTTGTTGTTTTTAGATGTCAAACATATTGACAATTGCTTGTAACAATAACAAACTAATTATGTATTAATATAATTCTCACAATATGAAAACGGAAATATATACATGTATATTAATTGTATTTGTATGACTTCATATAACACGTATTAAATATAATTTTGCGGGTTTCTTTGAATGGATTGTCATATTTTTTGAGACAGGCGTATTCTCGGACATCTTTAGCGGAAGTAAACAGCTGTAGCTTCATGTGTATGTTTAATATGCTCTAGTTCTGTTTTTCACTTTTGTTTTATTATTTTGATAAAAATGGACAGATTTGTTTGGACAAATGGGCTCCTTGAGATGAACGAAACGTTAGTAATCCAACAAAGAGGAGTGAGACTTTACGACGGGGAAGACAAGGTTAGATAGTTCATGTGGATTCAGCTAAAAGTTATAAAATGACATCCATGTGGAAGATTCTGTTTTGACAATAATGCATAAGATTATAGATGACGACAAATATATTTGAGATTATGCATTAAATTTGTTAAAAGGCGATCAAAAATAAAACATTTTAATAAAAAAAATACAGAAGACTAACACTTTACAATAAGGTTTCATTTGTTGAATGTTGACATTAGTTCACTACATAAGCTTCTAAGGCATTTGTTAGCCTTAATGTTAATTTCAACATTTACTAATGCGTTTTTAAAAATTAAAAGTTATGTTAACATTAGTTAAATGCACTTTGAACTAATGACTGAATAGAAAAATGAAGAATTGTACTTTTATTAACTAACATTGACAAGGATTGTTAAATGTTGTAAAGAAATATATGACTTTTAGTTCATGCTAGTTTTAATACAGGACCATTAACAGATGTGACCTTATTGTAAAATGTTACCTAGTAGATAATATAAAGATATGCTCTATTTAAATGGTGTACATTAGTGTTCAGTAATTCACAGATGTCCCTTTTTCCTCGTTGATAGGCTAAACTTGATGTTGGAGCCATTCTTCTCAGTACCCATCGCCTGCTCTGGAGAGACCAGAAGAGTCATGTAATGTCATCTTCAGTATATTTTCTCTGCACTTAAATTGATTTAAGACAGACAACCTTCTCTGTAAAGAGTTCTAAACTCTGGAACTCTTTACCTTTTGAAGTCAAGACTGTGTCAGACTTTAAGATGTTCATTTCCAGGCTGAAAAATTGGTTAAAAATAAACCAAAACTGTACTCATTTTTAACTACATTTAATTATTAGAGTTGTATATGATATGTATGTATGCTTAGTAGTATTTTTATTATTAGTATTTTTATTATTATTATTATTATTTATTATTGAAGTAGCTAATCATGTATATTTTATTGTGTATAAAAGCCCTTCCAGGGACAGGAGTTGAAAATTAGCTATAGCTATAAACTTTATATGCAACACTTCAGTGACATGCTTGATCTTGACACTATGTTTGTTTGCATTGTCCCTGTCAAATAAATAAAATAAAATAAATAAATTCTTCATCTTTTCTTCCTGTCCTTTTGCTTTAAACGGAGAACATTTGAGAGCACAGTGTATTTGCCTACATTTTTGATTCCTCTAATATGTTGTTCTGTAGGAGTGCTGTATATGCATACCCCTGTCACAGGTCATATACTTTGAGGAGCAAGCAGCAGGCATCGGAAAGAGGTAACATCCGCAAGCATGCAATTCACACATCTGACATATGGAACATGCAGTAATAATAATGGAAGCTACAACCTGTAAATCTTGTTATTAATCTATATATTAAATTAAGTTGTTGTCTTTCAAACCCTGCAGTGCCAAGATTGTTATTCACCTTTATCCATCCCCTGAAAATAAGGAGCCAGGCCCCTACCAGCAGAGCAAGTACTCTTATATAAAGCTGTCCTTCAAGGAACATGGGCAGATTGAGGTCAGTAACTGAAGGAGTGATGTCACAAAAATATTTCAACTGAGATGATGCATGGAGCTAATTACTCCACTAAATCTGGCTTAATACAGTTTGGAGCATAAGCAGTCATGACATTTAGACAGGAACGGAGCAGATGAGGTGTTAGGAAGGTGTAAATAAGGTAACTTGTGCTGTGTTTGATGTGTAGTTTTACAGACGTCTAACAGAAGAGATGACTCAGAAGCGATGGGAGAATACACCCGTTTCACAGCCGATCCCCACAGTAACAGGACCCAAGGTCAGCTCAGACAGACACTTTGAATGATGCTTAATGTTTTAATAATATACAGTACATGTTTTTCTTTCTATTTATTGTTTTGTGCTTATTTAAAGAGCTGTATTATTTTGTAAATGTTCATGTTGATGGCTTAAAACCCTTTTTAAATATATATATATATATATATATATATATATATATATATATATATATATATATATATATATACATATACTTGGTATCTAATCTAAGTTTTTTGTAATTGTTATGTGTTTTTGTCATAGAAATATTAAATAAACAAAAAAAAGTAATAATGTTAATAAATTTGCTGTTCAAATACACTACCATTCCAAAGTTTGGTTTTAGAAAATTACAATTTTGAAAGAAATGTATACTTTTTTTTCAGGAAGTATGCATTAAAGGGATTGTTCACCCCGAAATATAAATTTGGACGAAAAAATTCTTTCTATTCATCAAAGAATCCTGAAAAACATTTATCACAGTTTACCCAAAAATATTAAGCAGCATAACTTGTTTCAATGTTGATAATAATAAAAAATATGTTTCTTGAGCATCAAATAAGCATAATAAAATGATTTTTGAAGGTTCATGTGACACTGAAGACTGGAGTAATGATGCTGAAAATTCAGCCTTGCCACCCAGGAATAAATAACATTTTAAAAATATATTTAAATATAATGCAGTTATTTTTAAATTTTAATGATATTTTCCAATATTGCTGTTTTTATTCTATTTTTGATCAAATAATTGCAGTTTTGATGAGCATAAGATAAACATAAAACATCAAAAAAGTTTACCAACCCCAAACATTTGAATGGTAGGGTATGTTGTTTTCACATTTGTATGGCAGTTGTTTAAAAACTGTGTCTCATAAGGAACACGCCGTAGCCCTGAAACAGTGATCCACAGCCAAACCCTTTCCTTCCCGTTCCATTGTCGTTTGTTTGGATTTTTTTTTTTTTTTTTTTTAGTTATTGTTTGTGCGTGGTGTGCTTAACAAAGACTGAGGCTCATTTTTCTCTATTCTTTTTTCCTGTGGTTTTGTAGGCAGGAAGGACACGCGCAGTGGGCATTGTGGGTATTGAACGGAAGTTGGAGGAGAAAAGAAAAGAGACGGATAAAAACATTTCTGAGGTAAGAAAGATAAACAGACTGACAGGTAGTCATATCTAACCTAAAGAGCTCTGGGATACTAGTAAAGAAAGCTGTGGCCACAATCAAGCATTGGGTGCTGTGGCCCCCTTTTGAGGGGCCACTGATGTTGAAAGAAAACTGCACCCTGTGTTTAATGCTAGATGACCTCATAGCTCTGATAAGCTTCCTGGCACAGCTATAATGGAAGATAAAAAGAGAGTGCACAGCGGTGGGATATCCTGTTAGGTGTGGGCACACCCAGTGATTTACAGGTGATTTTGGCTCGTGATAAAGAGGTATTTTGGATATCACCTTTTTCAAGTTTGCATTCTAATATCTGTCTCTTCTTTCAGGCCTTTGAGGATCTCAGTAAACTAATGGAAAAGGTCAGTCACTCAGTAGGTCTGTGGGTCAGGCAGAATACAGCCAGGTTTATCGGCCTTGTTTCAGTGACTCATTATCTTTCCCTGTAGGCAAAAGAGATGGTGGAGCTCTCCAGATCCATTGCCAACAAAATCAAAGACAAACAGGGTGACATCACAGAAGATGAGGTGAGCTTAAAGGGATACTCCACTGTTTATTTGATTGGCTGAGAAATTTGACATAAGCCAATCTATAATCACATACTGGATTTTATATACTACCATTTAAATTTTTGGGGCAGTAAGCTTTTTTTATGTTTTGTTAAATGTTTTTGCTCACCAAGGATGCATTTATTTGATCAAAAATACAGTAAAAACATTAATACTGTGAATTAGTATTACCATTTATAAGAACTGTATTAGATTTGAATATTTTTTAAATGTAATTTATTCCTGTAATAGCAAAGCTGAATTTTCAGCATCATTACTCAGTCTTCAGTTTCACATGATCCTTCAGAAATCATTATAATTTGCTGAGTTTGTAAATAAGAAGCTTTTCTTATTATTTTCAATGTTGGAAACGGTTATGTTGCTTAATATTTTTCTTGAAACCGTGATCATTTTTTTCAGGATTCTTTAAAAAAATCGAGAGTTTTAAAGAACACAATTTATTTGAAAGTAATATTTTGTAACATTATAAATGTCTTTACTGTCGCTTTTGATTAATTTAAGCATTCTTGCTGAATAAAAGTAATAAAAGAACTTTTATCTTGCTGACCCCAAACATGTGATTTACTAGTGTATATACACATATGAACTTGTAAGTGGAGGTTGTTGCCTTTTTTATAAGGCTGTTTCCTCCTCAAAGTCTATTACTGCTTTTATCCTGCTTAAGTTAATAGGCTTTCTTAGATTACATGTAGATAACAGCTGCTATGTGTATTGTTATAGTTATCTATCTAGTTTTATTTAGCATATATGCACAGGTATGCCTCTAATAGGGTGTATATCAATCCTTCTCTTTTGAATAAAACATTACATTTGATCATGTATGTATATTTGTAATTTTCTCTGGCTCAGTGGAGTGTCTATAAATCCAAAGCTTGGAAAACATTAGAAGTGTAATCCACACAGAGCCCAGAAATCCCAGTGGCTCGCAAAATACTCTTTGCACAGGGATGTCAAGGGCTGGGAAATGAGACTGTGACACAAATAGAACTTAGAATCGAGCTGAAAAGCAGCCAGGATTGAGACCCACCAATCAGAGTGCATATGGTGCATGTTTCTTAAGTGCAGGATTGCATCCAAATGGAAACATATAAATATTTATTGGACAGAAAATGACCTGTTATTACAGAGGTCCATAATCAGATGAGGAAAAAAAAACTTTGGCACATGTCAAAATGAGTAGATGCAAAATGTTGAAGTTCACATGCTAAAACTAGCTGTTAGAAATTCCCAGTGTTGTTAGTAGGCTATATATTTAGTGTAGAGCTGCAATTAAATTAGTCATGTTTGTATTGTGTGCCTTCTGACAGACCATCCGTTTCAAGTCTTATTTGCTGAGTATGGGTATAGCCAACCCAGTGACCAGAGAGACGCACGGCTCTGGCACGCAGTACCACATCCAACTCGCCAAACAGCTGGGAGACATGCTGCAAGCCCCACTGGAGGTGATAAACCGTGTGTGTTTACATGCATCTCTATGATTTCTATGAAACATGCTTATCAAATAGTCAAATAATTTTTTCCTTGAATAAGAGACTTCAGAAACATCTTATCGACCCCAAACTGTTGCGAGGGTGTGTGTCTAGATCTATATTCTTTTTAGTACCGTAATTGCAACTGAGTTTAATATTTCATATCTGTTTGTTGATTTATTTGGTGAGAGGTTGAGTATTAATCATGATAATGTACAGCTCATCATTATCTCAAATATCTTAATTTTGTAGGGGTTTAATATGTGATAATGATCAGCTGGCTGTGCATCTTGTCTTAACATTATGTGAATTTTATCCTTCCTTCCTTAGTCTTCCTCAGCCTCTACTGATCTTTATTATGTCTCTGTAGGAGCGTGGAGGAATGATGGCCCTCACTGAAGTGTACTGTCTGGTGAACAGAGCCCGTGGGATGGAGGTAAGATGAATCTAGACCGCTATAATCAAGACAGACGCTGAATCAGTGTGTCGTTCCATAGAGTTAATCAGATCTGATCCTGATCTTCTTCAAGCAGCATTAAGAGTGAAGTCTGGAGAGTAGAGAGCAAACTAGCTCTTTTAGGTTAATCTCTGGGTTATGCTAACTTTATTAACATAAGAAAAAACCCAAAAAATTGATTTTAAACGTTTAAATTATTAATACGTAGGCATAAGGCTTATTTTATTTACTACTGTCTTTTTTATTTACAGAATATACATCTATTCATTTATTTATTTATTTTAATATTATTATTATTTTATTTACTATTTATTTATTTTTTTAGGGTTCTTTTGGTGGCTTTAATTATTAATAAAAGTTCAATAATCAAGCTCATATTCTGCAACCAACATCCTGGGAAAATAATTTAAAAGATAATTTGACCATTGTATCATCATAGAAAGGTTAGTTTAGGGTTAAAAATGCCATGTGCTGTGACTACAAACCCTAATTTTTAAAATAAAAAATTCTAAATATTAACAAATATTACTTTGAAATAAAAAAAGTTTGTAATTTTTTTTTTTTTAGAAAGTTCAAAAAAACAGCATGTATTAGAAATGCAAATTTGTAACATAATAAATGTCTTTACTTTTGATCAATTTAGTGCATCTTTGCTGAAATTTTTTTTTAATTTCTTTCAAAAAAATCATACTAAGCTTTAAGTGGTAGAATATATTTTAAAAAAAATAGAAAATAATGAGTAAGATGTGTACACGTGCAAGGAAAATATTTTCACCCCAATACATTTTTAGAGTCATTACATTTATTTGAAATGTCTCATATGAATTATGCAGAAAGATCTATGTAGTTCTATAGTATTTAAAAAAAAAAAAAAACATTCTGGATAAATCCTTTCAGTTTCAAGACGAAAAACCTATCTCTCTCAAATTTCTTCCCAGCTTCTCTCTCCAGAGGACTTGGTCAATGCCTGCAAGGTGTTTGAGTTACTGAAACTTCCTCTACGGTAAGGGTGTGAGCATTTATATTTAAATGTGTGTTTGCGTGAGTAAACGAATGTGCATGTGTCTGTACGAGCCAGGCTTTGTAGGCAGAGGCGGGTCAGCGTGGGATCGGTCAGCCACTTCCTGGCAGACTTCCTGTTTTCAGGACCCATGTCCGCCCTCTGTCTGTTGGCTGCATTTTACAACTTTCAAAAGAAAACAACCATTTGACTCATAAACCACAGTTAGCTAACACACAATTAGATTATGAAGTAGTAATGTCTTGTTGAGTTCTTAAGTATCCAGCAACAAAAAACACATTCTTCTTTCCCTGTCAGGTTGAGAGTATTTGACAGCGGGGTGATGGTTGTTCAACTCCAGTCCCACAGTGAAGAGGAAATGATTGCCTCAGCTCTAGATAACGTGAGTGTCATGCCATCATTTTCCCCCATCTGTGAAATCACTTACGTGGCCGTTCAAACATCATGCAGAAACTTTCTGTCATGTTTAATTACGGGTTATTAGTGGAAATTGGATCGGATCTATGACCACAAACTTGTACAGCCAATTTCGTCCACTTCTATTGAATGCTCGTGGTCAGAGAGTGAGAGAGGCTTCCCATCTCCTTCTCCTAGACATTGCATGAAATGAACCACCTTCTAAGTGTTTTGGACAAGACACAGCTAGCAGATGTGATTGGGGGTGGTGTTTTAGGTCAAAGAACTGGAACGTGAGGCGTGTCAGATTAGAAATTTCCATCTCTAAAGAGTCCAAGACAGATGCGGGAAACGAGAGGAATGTTCAAAAAAACAACACACATTTGAAGATCGTTTGACATGAGATGGCAATTATTGCTTTATTCACATCGTTTCAGTTATTAGATTTGGTATACCTGTCAAGATCATAACTGGGTCATATTTCACACTAAAATAAGAATCAGAAAATAGATTTTTGCTCAAAGAAAATGAAGCCTTTAAAATATTAAGTAACCATTAAAATGGTTTGCTTTGCAATGTCATTTTCATTATGTCTTCTCAATGTTTCCCCAAAAAATGGCCATTTCCGTAATGTAAATTGTCCGTATTTAAAGTGTAAAATATTTATATTGCATGGTTGTGGCTATTGTATTTTAGATTATTTGGACTTAATTGTATGTTTGTGTAAATCACAATTATGAATAAGTAAATAATAATTAAATTAAATTCTTCAGTCAGTGTATTGTGATAATGAGGATTTTGTTATAATCTAAAAACACGGAGCGGTGGTTTTATTGGGAATGCATTTGGTTTAATTGAGGTTTCCTTCTCTTTTGATTTTCCCAGGTGTCTGAGAAAGGCTCCCTCACTGCTGAAGAGTTTGCCAAGCTGTTGGGACTGTCAGTTCTCCTTGCGAAAGAAAGGTACAGGAGACATCTTTTTATTTATTTCATTAATAATTCATCCCTCCAGTGTCTTCACAGTATTTTGATGTATCATTCTCTTTTACAGGTTGTTATTAGCTGAAAAACTGGGTCACTTGTGCCGAGACGATTCAGTAGAAGGTCTGCGATTTTATCCCAACCTGTTCTGACGCAGGAGGCCGATATGTTATCGAACCTTGCTGGCTCTCAGCTCCTGTTGGCCCCAGATCCCTCTCAGAACTGCTAACTGATTAGCTCTCGCTCTGGACACAAGTGGGAACCCACTTTCCGCTGTGTTTGTCAATAGGGTCTTTCATGAACTGCATTCTTCTTTGTGTAACATGTTTAGTGATTTCCACAGCCTTTAATGAATAGGGAATTACAGAAATGACCATGCAGAGGATGCAGTTTCTCTTTGGAATCAGTTATGTTGATACTGTGTGTGATTCCAGCACATTCAATGCGGTTAGATGGTCAATAAAAATATGTCATTTTGCATTACATATACAGGTACATTAAGACGTGGAAAAGAAACAGGAAATCTTATGATTTTATACTCAGGAAAAAAAAAAAACTGTTAGTGCTAAAATAATTTGAAAATTCATCTGAAACTCTTCTTTTCCCCTAATGGAAACATAAAGTCTTCCACATTTATTTTGGAACGTAATATAAAAATAATTAATCTTTTTTTTTTTTTTTAAATCTGTCTTTGGTTTTTATTTCAAGTGTTCATTTATCTTTCTTGATTATTTCTGGTGTATTAGGTTCTGTTTCATTGGTGTTTTTTTTTTTTTTAATTATTTTGGCACTAGTTGCTATTACTGAGGGATTTAATACTACTGTTTTTCTATGGTCTATTCCACCAAAACATGTGAGCCAATAATGACAACTGAGATTACAATGAGTAGATTGTTCCTAAATATAGTTTAATATATTAATGAACTTCAAAGTTTACCTGAAATGTCAAGTTCATCTTGTGACAGACCTCCCTATTGTGAGGAGATTTATTGAGGAGAGGGTATTTTATATTAAGCAGATGATTCACTGCTTACTTCTGACATTTACCGGTATGTTTGGTAACATGAACTATAGTAGCGGATTGGCTGTTTTTGAGCAAGCAGAAACCTCTCACAGTTTTGTGGTGGGATTTCTATTGAAAATGGACGTGTGTACTATGCATTTCTTGGAATTAGATTTATACAACGCAGTTCTTCATAATTCGTCGGCCAGACGTAAATACTAAATAGATTTTTGTGGAGACCAGACCGCATCCTAACTTAATTTCCCCAATAACAACCAGTGGAGGAACGGAAGCAAGACATCGCGCGCTCACGGTCTCGCTGCCTGTGAATTGTGAGCGCGCTCACGAGAACGCGTCTCAGGACCGCTCTGTGACGTTCAATCATTTAACGCTCATAAACAAAACGGACGGTAATCTTTCTGGATACAAGAACAGAAGGTATTCATCCGCCTCAATGTCAAATGTAAGTAAACTACTTCTAACATCCACGTCTATATAGGTTATTTAGGCTACTTTTAATTTTAGCAGAATGGTAGAATGCACGATTTTTTTATAATACTTATTTTTACAGTGTCTTTGTTACTCACGTTAAATATAGTTCCTATAGTGATTAGCCTACTATAAATTATACATAGCCTAATTACATGCAACTAATCCTATATAAACCCTATAGTAAGTACATGTAGTATTAATTAGCCTAATAACAACCTACTCAGTACTTAAATGTATAATTACACTGTAACAATTAACGACACCTTAAAATAAAGTGTAATCGTAAAAATAATTTATTTTTTTGTAATAGATCAGTGTTATATTGGCTACATATCTGGAAGTGTTTATCTTGTGTTTTTTGTTCATATAGTGTCACAACAACAATTTAGCCTATATATAATATTTCTATTTTTTTACGATAAAATGTATTGGCTAATTAAGTAATTAATGAAAAATACTTATGGAATTTATACATGTATAAAAAATTCATGGTTGAAGCTTGCTCAATAATTTATGGACATATAATTTGAAAAGAAATAAAGAAAAGACATTGTGTGTACCGCATTTTATGAAATGAAAGTGTATACCTATATAGCCTATGAAGCTACTGAATAGTCTATGTAGTACTATGTGTTAAAATGTGAGATTATCAAGAAGATATTCAAATTCATTTTCCACCGATTGACAGTCCAATGAAAGAGTCAAGTGAAACTGTGGTATTGAGAATGAATGTATTTGGTTCATCCCTTGTGTCTGATTGAATTGTGTCTATTCCAGGACAGAGAGAATAATAGCGGTTTGGGGTGATGAGGACAAATAAGAGGCTGCATACGTCGGAATGACACAGGGTTTCCTTACAACAACCCCATTTGTGCTGCTCTTCCTGTTGGGATTTGGTAAGAAGGCTTTCTCTCATTTAAAGAAGTTCATCCTTCATTGCAAATCAGCTTTTATAGAGAATAATGTCCCTAACAAGCAAACTAAAGGTGACTGTGGAAAGGAAAGGAACTCCAAACAATGCAACAGGTGTAAAAAATATTTAGTTCTCATTACATCTGCAGGGATCATGACAATGGCACAAATTTTCAGTTATATGATCCAAATTCCCTGCTACTCATGCCAAAATAATGTTTAAATGAAGATCAGTGATTGTCAGTTTCAAGTGCACCGTGGTGAGTCGGGTTCAGTTGGAGAGTAAAATGGAGGGAGGGGGAAGGGAGGGTCACTGACTTTTCCTGCACTCTCTTCCCCTGGATGCATTTGTTTTTTCAGCAGGAACTGACCCACACACACACACACAAAGTTTGTAAATCACAATGCCTCCAAGTTCCTATACTCCAGTAGAACGTATCTTAAACTTATTATTATTAACTTGAGAACTTATTATTATTAAAATGCCTTCTATTTTCATCGGGCATTAAATGCACAACCTGAAATTAAAAAAAAAAAAAGATCTTTGGTAATGTCAGAGACAAACCATGAGGTCTAATCCAGGTCTGATAAAGGGACAGTTAAAGCATGGCCTGGTTGATGTGAGTGCTCCATCACAATAGTGCTGTAGTGCACCAAAGATGTACAAAGGTTATCACTGAGAGAGTACCCTTTAAAACAGTTCTAATATATAATTTAGGCACTTTTATATACACTTTTGGTACCAATAGCCTACCTTTGAGGTATATGCACTCTTTTGGTACAAAGATGTACATTTTGAAAGGATACCGCCCCAATGACAGCTATGTTGTTTTCTGAGTGTGTAGCAATACTTAGTAGCAATAAAGCCAAAAAAGTTACATTTGTTCCAGGCCTAGTTAGCAGCAGTCATCTAGCTGTTTTAGTGATCTGACCCAGAAAAGGGCCACTAGACCTAGTCTCTATCACTCTCAGAAAAAAAGGTACAAAAGCTGTCACTGGGGCTGTACCTTTTCAAAAGGTACACTTTTGTACCCAAAGGCTGTTTATTGGTACCTTAGTGGTACATATAATCACCTAAAATGTACATATTAGCACCTAAAATGTACATACCTAAATGTACATATTAGCACCTATTATGGACATATTAGCTCCTGAATGGACATATTAGCACCTAAAATGTACATATAAGTACCTAAAATGTACATATTAGAACCTAAAATGTACATATTAGCACCTATTATGGACATATTAGCTCCTGAAATGGACATATTAGCACCTAAAATGTACATATTAGCTCCTGAAATGGACATGCTATCACTTAAAATGTACTTAGCACCTAAAATGTACATATTAGTACCTAAATGTACATATTAGCACCTAAAATGTACATATTAGTACCTAAATGTACATATTAGCACCTAAAATGTACATATTAGGACCTAAAATGGACATATTAGCTCCTGAAATTGACATATTAGCACCTAAAATGTACATATTAACACTTAAAATGTACATATTAGCACCTAAAATGGACAAAAGTTTACCTTTTGAAAAGGTACAGCCCCAGTGACAGCTTTTGTACCTTTTTTTCTGAGAGTGTAGTGTTGGACTCTATAGTTTTGGACCAGTAAATAACCAAACCACACAACAGCCTTGTAATTGCATTGCAGCATGCTAGCAACCACTTATGCAATGCCTTAGCAAATGCATAGCAACACTCTGGCAACCACCCACTACAGCATCAGTGCAAGTTTTGCATGAGCAAGGTTTACTAAAAAAAATAAAAAAATAAGTAGAAAGTGTAAAAAATCTACTTGTAAGGAGAATATTCTTGACTCCTTGACACGCATTAATTACACAGGTTCATTACATTTTGTAGTCTATTAATTGGTTTTAATTGATATTTTCTTTCCCATAGCGATGGCTGGTATCAACCTCTGGCCATCAATGCACATTGCCTTGAGCAATGCCAGTGTGTTTGTGGATTACAACACCGAAAGCAACTTCACCAACCACAGACTGACAGTGTCATTGATTGACATTGACATGAATGTTACAGTGCTCTCCAGGTCGATTCTCTTTAACCAATCAGAAGGGTCACTGGAGTTTAACTGCTCCTGCTTCCTGTATGCAGGTAATTTCAGATTCAGACTGGAGCAGAAGCACAACCTTGACGTGTCTAACAGAAGTGCCATCTGGTGGTGGAGTCCTCTTCTGCATGTGCACTGGCCCACCTTTCACCTGGCTGTGGATCGTGGCAGCAACAACCAGAGTTCTAATGACATTAGGATAGGTGTGTACACTAATGACCACTTCCATTCTTGTTCTAGCAGCAAAACTTCAACTCTCCACCTCGACGTCAGCTACCTTGAACAAGACCAGATTAGGGGGAACGCCATTGAGAAGGTGCAGAACCGGACAAGACACGATATCAAAGTAGTTAGGTCACAACATGTGGAGATGCCATGTGCGTCCTCTCTGACAGAGCGTGGCTTCATCAAGATCTCCATAAAATCCCCTGTCACTCAGCAAGACATTAAATCCTCTGGTCCTCTTTACTTGTCCAAGATGTTCGCCTACAAGCTTCATGTGGATAACATTTACAAAAGTGGATGTGAGGGAGCAGTGTCTGTTCGTCTAATCGCTCCTCCCTGTACAGTTACAATTGGAAAAGTTCTGCTTTATAAAGAAGAGAGTAACAACAAGGCCATGTCTTCACACATGGCTTTCAACTTCCTCACGCAAGGGGAGAATGAGACTGAGTTTAACTGCTCCATCTTTGAACCCGGCAGCAATAAGTACTGCTTCAATTTCACACTCGTCTACAGTCAGGCTCCCAGTTTAGCACAAACTTGTGTGATTGTGCAAAGACATACAAGTGAGTCTGCTTTTACCTGTTGTGCAGGTATCTACAAAACATAGCTTTTTTAATCTGGAATTAGCATTACTTACATTGTCAATTAGAAAAAATGTGTTTATGTGTATAATATTCAGTATTTTTTATGTACTTTCTCTCTCCAATACCAATACATTGCCCTGAAGAAATGTGGGGACCGTGGCAGCCATGGAGTGGTTGTAGTGTGACATGTGGTGAAGGGGTGCGAGAGCGTGTCCGTGAATGTCTGCTGCCCTCTAGTGGTGGGATGCTATGCCCTGGCATGGTTAAGAAGCAGTCTCACTGTTCATTAGAAGACTGCACTGGTAA
The DNA here is from genome assembly GCF_988280905.1 of Pimephales promelas. Classification (NCBI taxonomy): domain Eukaryota; kingdom Metazoa; phylum Chordata; class Actinopteri; order Cypriniformes; family Leuciscidae; genus Pimephales; species Pimephales promelas. The sequence goes on along the minus strand of NC_142791.1, from coordinate 7,691,585 downwards.
ACATTTTACTTCCTTTTTTATCTATTTTATTTTTTGACATCTAAACAAACCTTTTTTTTTGTCTTTGTTTGTAGAGGAGCTTCCCTCTCCACCCCTCACTCCACCGCCAGCTGCAAGCACACCCCTAGCTGGGAATCTAGTGGTAGTGGCTGGGATTTCCCTGTGCCTGGCTGTGATTCTGGCCACCATCTTTATCACAGTGTGGAGAAAACTCTGCCGTGCTCCAAAGTGCAGCTCCATGCGCCGTGGCTCTCTGCACTCTCCCAGTGGCCGAAAGAACTCTGATGAAGCTTCTATCTGTGGTCACAGCATGCAGAGACCCAGTTTCTCCGAAAGTCTCCAGGCAGCTCCTCTACAGAAGGGATTTACCTTGCCTGCAAAGCAGGCACCTTCGAACCAAGGTGTGTTGGCTTGTCAACAGAGCATGTCCCTTCCTCTTCCCTTTTCTCAAGATCCAGAGAGAATGTCTCCTTCTGGCCAAAAGATCCTTCCCCCTATTTTTGGCTACCGCTTGGCTCAACAGCAGCTCAAGGAAATGAAGAAGAAAGGCTTAAGAGAGGCCACTAAAGTCTACCATGTGTCCCAGAGTCCAGTCGATGACACCCTGCTAGAGGCAACGGCTTCAACCCCTGCCGGTCTAACTCCCGCACCCCAAGAACTTGACAGCCCGGAAGAGTCAAGCAGCAGCCACTTCCGCATAAAGTCTCCCTTTCCAGAACCCATGTGGTCTCCCAAAAACAATGCTTTATCGGATAGACAAAAGGTGGACTTGTTGCTGGGTCCACCGAAGTCTGCGTTCAGTGCCAACATCCGTCGTCTCGAGCGCACAGCAGACTGGGTGGAGATGGTAGAGCGTAGTAGAGTGCCCTTCTCCAAGAATCCCAATTTCAGAAGATCCTCAAGTTTCCACGAGAACAACCCGCAGCAGTTTCCCCTGTCCCGACCCTACCGAGAAAGAAGCATGACCCAGGTGACTCCTCGCCAAATACCAGAGGGGAGCTGTAGAAGCAGAACCTGGGAGCATACGCTTCCTGAACTTGAGGTCTGGTCTTGCTCCAGTCCTAGAATGATTGATAGCTCAGTGGACCACAGGAGAAGACCATGGGTTGAAACTCCTCCATCTCAATCAAACTCGAAAGATTCAGTTCCGGTGACACCAACAAAAGAGCCCTTGGTGGATCGTCATAATGTGGCCAGGAGCCCATCTTCCCCACTGGATCGAGCTGAACGGGCAGAACAGAACTGGAGCAGAAGAGGTCCCTCGCCTATCCAGAGGAACATACTAGCGAGGAAGCTACGAGAAGCTAATTCATCTACCTGCCAAAGGCAACGCAGTTCCACATTCTCTACCTCAGACCAGCGCAGGGGTCGCTGTCGCAGCCTTCCTCTCTCTGCGGACTACAGCAACTCCCCATATAGTCTAACAGAATCAGAGCAGCACATGATGGACATTTCTGGATACTTGGGTAAGGATGATGGAGTAGAAGTTGTGACCATTCATAAACTTCATAACAATTCATAAACCATCGTGCATTTCTGGGAGGTTCTGACACTCTCCTGAAGCAAACTCAAACTTCTCAAAAAAAAGCTTTATTGGAATGAAGCAGGTTATTTTGCTTCATGTGGACTTTATATCCTTGTACTTCAAGTGCATTTAATATGATCATTTTTGAAATCATCCATACCACAAGAATGACAACCTTTGGATTTGTTTGTACACTGGAAAATGTGAATTCTCAGGTTTTTGCATGACATATGAAAATATACGTACAGTAAATGTAATGAATTTATTTTCAGAATGTTTCTTTTTACTGTTGACCATGTTAAAGATACATTACAAAAATCAAGACTTTCAATATGTTTTAGATGCTAATTTATTATGGTACACATACTTTTTTCTAAGACCGCTATTATATGAATGCATGCAAAGTTAAAATATTTATGATACTATTTACCCTTTTACACAAAGAATAATTATAGCATTTTGATTAATATCAAATCATAATCGTAATGTTTTGTAACGATAAGCCAATGTATGCATTGGATCGACCAAGATCAGTTAATAAGATGCTTTCTTGATTTTGGCAGTCCAGAAAGGTTTAATAAACTACAATAAGTCTTACAGGCACTGTAAAATACACAAATGTGATCGGTGAGACTGTTCAGCTGCCTTGCTACTCCACGGGTCCTCCTCCACTCCCTATGTTGTCCATGTAGGAGCTGGGCCGGAGCTTCATGGCCGTGTGTCTGAGAGAGTACCACAGTCCTCTCCATGTGCCCCACACTACACCATTATCATATTTGGCTTTGTACTCTCCACCTCTGTAAAACCTCCCATTAAGATTGGCAGCATGACATCTGTAATTAAGCAACAGGTAACAAAAAACAAGAGTGTTTAGTATATGATAAGCTGTATCTAATGATTTCAGAAAGCCCTCAGCATCACCTGTTATACCACCAGCCTCCCCTGTTCTCCGCAGCACAGCTTCCTTGCAGGTAGCGATCGTGATCTTGGTCCCGGGTGCTGAATTGCATGCCATTATGAGAGGCTGACCACTGCTCCACCATATTGGCTCCTCCGGACAGGGCATCTCCCGCCTGACCACTGTACATCCCGTAGTGCAGCCTATATTTATCCTGAGGACAGAGGAGTAATGATGAGAGCTAAGAGGTACGTGATGAAATAGGAGACTTCTCATCCATTTTCAAAGGCTGGAATTAAAGATTTAAAGGAGTTGTTCACTTTTAAAAAAACTTTTGCTGATAATTTACTCACCCCCATGTCAACCAAGATGTCCATGTCTTTCTTTCTTCAGTCGAAAGAAATTAAGGTTTTTGATGAAAACATTCCAGGATTTTCTCCATATAATGGACTTCAATGGGAACCAAATGGTTCAAGGTCCAAATGAGAGTTTCAGTTCAAATTGCAAACTGTTCACAGGGCTTTAAATGATTTCAGACGACGAATAAGGGTCTTATCAAGCGAAACGATCGCTTATTTAAAAAAAAAAAAAGTTTAAGTTTTATAAGCTCAAATGGTCGCCTTGCTCTGTACTGTGATGCACGTTCGTGACTCTCCTGTTCGAACTCGTTCATCAAAATGAACGAATCTTTTCCAGAGTCAACTTGTTTCGTTTTGATCATTGAACGAACCAAATGACACGGAAAAAGATTCGTTCATTTTGATAAACGAGTACGAACAGGACAGTCACTAACGCGCATCGCAGAACAGAGCAAGGTGACCATTTGAGCTTATAAAACTTAAACTTTGTTTTTAGTGATCGTTTCGCTTGATAAGACCCTTATTCATCATCTGAAATTGTTTAAAGCCCTTTGAACAGTTTGCACTGAAACTGTCTTTTGGACCTTGAACCGTTTGGTTCCAATTGAAGTCCATTATATGGCGAAAAATCCTGGAATGTTTTCTTCAAAAACCTTCATTTCTTTTCGACTGAAGAAAGAATGACATGGATATCTTGGATGACATGGGGGTGAGTAAATTATCAGCAAAAGTTTTTTTAAAAGTGAACTACTTCTTTAATGGTATAGGAACCAAAATCAGCATACCTTTTCATCTGATACTCTGATGCTACCATACATAGCATATGATCTCACTCCATTCCAGTCCATCAGTTCAATTTTCAATACATTTTCACCTAAAGAGGATTTGGAAAATATTATTGTAGAGCAGAAATGAAGAGTGATGAACTGATTATCCAAATCTTACCATTGCTGAGCAGGGCATGAATATGATCATTCCCAAGCCAGAATTCATCTTTACTTGACTGGAAATTACCAAATCCATTTTTATAATCTTCCCACTTTCTGTGAATAGAAATGGCGATTTGATTGTGAACAAAAAAACGGTCAGCAAAAGCATACACTAATACAGTCATTGCATAAGACTGTGCATTCTTAGGTTACCTGTCGAAATCAACTTTCCCATTGATCCGTTTCTGAATCACAGTCCAGCCACCGCCATCATCCATGTCGCAGTACACAAGGACCGGTTCAAGTAACGGTTTGGGTTTAATCCTGTAAAATCCGCTTCCTGGTTTTAGTCTGTCGTATAGTTCAGTACAATCTAACGGACATACAGTATAAATTACAGAAATAATACAAAGATTTAAGCATTTGGAGATTGTCTTTTTCCATCAAACACATATTATTAAAGCTTTAACTCTCTGTTTATCACACAAAGTATACTTTTCTGTTCCATTTAGGCACATGTCTGTTTAACCCCAGCAATAAGTTAAAATGCAAGAAATGCAACATGAGACCACAGACAGATGGGTTTTTAAAATGTTATAAACTTGACAATTAGTTCATAAAACTCTAAAATGTTTCATTATGAATATACATTTGCACACTTATAAGTGTTTAAACTTTACCTTTGTCATGAACTAATAATGAGCCTCCAGTACTTGGTAGGGTTGGTGAAGTTTCAGTGTGGTTTTCAGAAGTATTCTTGAATTCCTGTGATAGTTCCAGTTTGGGAACCAGCTTGAATCGACGGTGAGCACGCAGATGCATAACTTTCCATTCTCCAATCAACAATTTATTATTTAGCATACGAATCTCTTCCTTCAGCATTGATACTTCAGATGTTTGGCATCCTTTCTCTGCCTTGACAAATAGAAAACATTACTCTTTTGTTATTTATTTAATGTCCAGACATTGTGCAAACATTCTGGTAAAAGAGAGAACTTACTGAAATTTGAAGTGATGTAAGAGCTTGAAACACCAAGATAAAAACCAGCTGTGGCATGACCATTTTTTAATATTCTTCACATGAACATAGAAATGTGTTAATTTTGTAGTATAATAATTATAAAAACATCAAGCATAGCTTTCCACTTAATTTGCATTAACGTTAAACATGAACTTTTTAATGATAAAAAAGTAAAGTTTTTATAAGTGAATTCAAAAAGAAGCCTAGGCTAGCCTGAGTAAGTAGCATCAATTAAAAAATAGCTTAATAAATATAAATGCATACATACAGAACGTGGTGTTCTTTCCTCTTCCAGATTATGTCAATGAAATGCCCTCCAGACGTTCATTTCTAATATTTATAGGCTGTTGGTTCCGCCTGGTCCACATTATGGGTCAGATGCTTCCCCCATTCCACACATACCAGCAATGTAAAAATTTTGTTTTCTTTATAATTTATGTGGAACTTCTGTTTGGCATAAAACACAATCTTCAATTATGATTCACAATTGCGCATCAGCCATTTGGCATAGGTTAATGGTGCTTTTGAGACGTCACGTTTAAACCGTAATCAGGCAAGAGGGGAGAATGCTAAGCATACATTTATTTCATGAATCATTTTTCATGATTTTTAAAAAAAAATCTGATATATTTTGAATTTTATGAGTTGTGTCTCCTGAGTCACGTTGCCTGGTTAGGGTATAAAAAAAAAGACCAAGTCATTAATCTGTTAACTGTTACTGCAACTGCATGTTTAAAACAATTATATCCCATTCTTTATCTGATCTAATGTTGACAAATGATATATCATTTGAAAGCGAACTAAAGATTCAGCCTGTGAGACTTGTTTTGAAATTGGATGTTGTTTTACAACAGAAAAGGTAGGCCTACTCTAAATTCTTTTATCGGTCTCCTCCCCTTTCGTGCATTGTCATGTTTCATAATTTATGATCAAAACCTTCTCTAATCTTGACAAAACACATATTGCCAGAAAGGTCTGAGTATCAAAGGTTCCATATTTTGTGACAGAAGTGATATTTGGACAGCATACAGTTAAATTCAATGAAATGTAAGTCACCCAGTGGCTATTTTGTGATATCAACTTCAAACTTGGAACACATCTTGGTTAGATATATGGCTTTGATTAAAAAATATTTTGTAAAATACGTATTTTATATAAGAAAAGAAAAAATATTAGCCTGCTGCAGTATACTTGATTTACTGTAAGTTTAAACTTTCATTTTTTTTTAAGCACTTCAGCAATAATCTGCTGACTGTTTTCTTTAAAACAAAACCAACAAACAGTAGGTCTATTCCAAAGCATTCTTGATAGTGCTACTGGAGATTTCCAAGCGTGCTTTGTAACATAAGCAACAAATTCTTTTAATTTTCTCCTTCAGCAACTTAAGACAATGTTCACAATTAATGTTAGCAGTATTCTTACTTTTTTTTCAGAAGAAAAGTTAATTTAATACATATTATTTACTTATCTCAAAATCTAAAATGTTCTGAACCACTGGCAGCCATGTTGGTTAGGTCAGGCTGATTAATTGATCACAAAAAAATAAATAAATAAATAAATAAATTTAAGCAAATCATGTGACCAGCATACTTAAGACCAGGCTGCGGGCCATGATAAAAGGATTTGATGAAAAAAATCGTTCTTATGCCCCAAAAAAAGGCAATAAAAACGATATGTGTCACGTGAGTGAAGTGTTGCCTGTTTTGGGGTTAAAAAATACATGTGTGTTCTACGCAAGAAAGAAGCGTTGGCTATGTGTTTGGAAAGATATGAGGGCGAGTAAATCATAACATTTTCCGAATTGTATTTTTTGGATGGACTGTTCCTTTAATTATTACACGACCTACGTTTCTAAGCACTTTTAGTTTTTAATTAACTAATTACTTCGTTGCTTTACAAAGCTGTTTTCACTAAAAATAGTGCTATTGTTGAAAAAAAAGTAGAGTTGAAAGTATTCAGCCCGCGCACACACACTCACACACACTTTAACATTACGATGTTGTATAATGTCTCAGTGAGCCTTTTTGTTTTTTTTTATCACCTTTACCACTCGTCTAAATTGATTTTGTGTTATGGTTAACTTGTAAAGCGCATGAGGAAGTTAAAAACCGCTACGTCCGCATCAAAAGAGTGAGAAAGGGGGCGGTGTGAATGTGGATGGAAGACATAAGAAAACTAACGTTATAGGCTACTGCTAACCTTTGAACCTCCTTCCTTTGTTATCGCAGAAAATCACGGGACTGTCACTGCTCATAAAGACAATCATGGAGACATGAGACAAAAATGCTTTTTGAGGAATATGTGACTGGTCAGATAGCAGAAAAGCTGCGAGTCAAGCGAAAGGAAGGAAAACAGTTTTCCCGGATGCGCTTTCTTTCTGTCAGGTCTGTATCGCTTTTTTCCAAATGCTGGCATTCCTTTGCTATGATCTTGTTCAGATTGGAACAAACAATTGCTTGTTATATTACATTATGCGGTCGGATTTAATTTAGGTCTTCATAGTTGATGTAAAAACCTTGTGTTGCATACAACTTTTGGGATTAGTTATTCATGGGTTAAGAAAAATCTCTTAATCCACATCTGAAACCTTCCATGTGGATCCTCTAAAGATTTATAGATCTAAAGTAAGTACATTTTTGTTATGTTAGGGTTAGTTAGACCTGTCTACTTTATGTCTCAATGTCATATATTATTAAATACCAGCTTTAATTGAACTAAAGTTCCTCTGGAATGTTTAATTTCTTTTAATCTTTCAGAGAGACACTTTCCAGTAAAAATGACATCCGTACATTTTAACCCTGGGTTAGATTCCAAGGAAGTTAATGGGTAAGTGAATAACATTTAATTAACGTTACTAACACTTCAGCAGCATCATGACCTTTACTCCCCCAACTTTAAATGAGTAATTCAGCACTACTCCCAGCTCCTAAAATCACATGATCCAAGCAGTATGTAATATGTTTGAAATATATTTTACTATGTTGGCCAAGTAATGGGGTGAAAGAAGAGGCAGAGGTGCAGATCGATGATGGAAAGGAAGAGAATGAGGAGCCAGACACCATATACCAGTAAGTAAGCTTCTAATTTGCTGACAATGTGATGTCTTAAAGAAGTAGTCCACTTTAAAAAAAACTTTTGCTGATAATTTACTCACCCCTATGTCATCCAAGATGTCCATGTCTTCTTGTCTTCAATCGAAAAGAAATTAAACTTTTGATGAAAACATTCCAGGATTTTCTCCATATAATGGATTTCATTGGGTACCAAACGGTTCATGGTCCAAATGAGAGTTTCAGTGGAGCTTCAAATGGCTTTAAACAACGCCAGACGATGAATAAGGGTCTTATCTAGCAAAACGATCGGTCATTTAAAAAATAAAAGTTTTATAAGCACAAATGCTCGCCTTGCTCTGTTCTGTGATGCGCATTCGTGACTCTCCTGTTCAAACTCGTTCATCAAAATGAAAGAATCTTTTTTCGAGTCCATTAACCAAATTAACCAAATGACTCAAAAAGATTTGTTTTTATTTATTTATTTATTTTGAAATGACAGATCATTTCGCTAGATAATTCATCACCTGGTGTTGTTTAAAGCCCTTTGAAATTGCACTGAAACATTCATTTGGTCCTTGAACCGTTTGGTACCCAATGAAGTCCATTATATGGCGAAAAATCCTGTAACGTTTTCATCAAAAACCTTAATTTCTTTCCGACTGAAGAAAGAAAGACGTGGACATCTTGGATAACATGGGGGTGAGTAAATTTTTAGCAAAAGTGTTTTTTTTTTTTTTTTTTTTTTAAAGTGAGCTACTTCTTTAAGAGTAATATTCTTATGTCTCATTCTGTGTTTGATTTATTTTGCAGTCGTGTCCGGAAATTTATAACTCCTTTTGTGATGTCCTTTGGATTTCGGTGAGTGGGATCATTTAATTTAGATTAGATTTTAGGCTATGTTTTAATGATACAACAAGCGACTTATGTTCTTATTTGCAGTGTTTTTGGCCTAATACTGATCATTGTGGACATTATTCTGGTCATTGTGGACTTGTCCCTTTCCAACAAGAGTCGTGATGTTGGAAGTGCACTGGAGGCTGTTTCTCTTGTCATTTCCTTCTTTTTCCTCATTGATGTGCTGCTTCGCATCTATGTGGAGGGGTTAGTAGTTTTTCAAAACTATTTTGCAAACTATAAGTCAGCACATAATGTTTATGTAATGCTAACAACAACCAATAATGCTGTAGTGTGTTCAAGTCACTCATGATAGGAAATGATCTACAGGAAACACATTTTCCCGGCACTTTCTGTTTGTCCAAAATGAGGTTTTATCTCTCTGGAACATTTTCCTTGAGCGCAAGCACAAAAATAAATGAAATGGTCTGCAAGCTCTGCATTAATACTGATTATATATGAATGTGATTAAAACCTGGTGCAAAGGTATCATTTTAAATACTCAGGATCTAATCGACCATTTTTAAATCATCTTCTTTCTCAGATTCAAGGTGTATTTCAGCTCCAAACTGAACATAATAGATGCTTCCATTGTGGCCATTACCCTGGTGGTCACCATGATCTACGCATTCTCCGATTTCTCAGGAGCCAGCCTGATTCCCAGGTACATCAGATTTAACAGAAAGCATTCATGGTTGATGCTTAAATTTCATCCAATATTATACTAATGTTAATATGGCGTGTTTGCAGGGTGGTCACATTCCTGAGATCTCTGAGGATATTGATTCTGGTACGTATCTTCAGACTGGCATCTCAGAAGAAAGAGCTTGAGAAGGTCACCAGGAGAATGGTGAGTGACCTAAACACAAAGGAAATTGTCTCATTTTGTATCTTTGTTTTTGTATCTTTTCAGCCAATCAGATTGTGAGTGTTTTTTTGGTCTGTTTTACACCACATTATTTCAATGTTTATATATACTTTCCATTCCTTTTTATACTTTTTAATTCTTTTTAAAATTAAAGTACCCCTATTATGCTATTTTAAAGGTTCCCAATTTAGTTCTGAAGGTCTCCTACAATAGGTTTACATACATCCATGGTCAAAAAACACTTTCATTTTACCATAATATACATTGCAGCATCATGTCTTTTGTCACAGTGTCTGAAATGGTTCAATAATGATTCGGTCTCTCTAAACCCCTCTTTTCCGAAAACTTACTCTGCTCTGATTGGTCAGATGGCTCAGTCTGTTGTGATTGGTCTTCTGCTTACAGTGCGTGTTTTCAGTGCCGTCAACATAACTACACAAACTTAGTTCCGGTCACGTTGGAAGTTACCGAGCTGGGGACTATTTTCAGGCGCTGCGTCATATCATTACGCCTGCTGCACTCATGGTACTGCAGGAAAGTTTCTTGATGATTACGCAGGAATTAGAGTAATAGTTCCTAGTCATATTAGTCTAGAAAATCGCAACTTTACATTTTCCGTCAGTCTTAGTGCACGATTAACTACAGAAGAGTCAAGTTTTAAATAGGAAAAATATCAAAACTCTTTGGTCATTTTTTTTTTTTTGAGAAATGCTAATGGTCCTGTGCACTTCAATGATGTATGCTAAGCTATGCTAAAAGTGGTACCGCCAGAACCAGAGTTTGACTGAATGGATTTAAAAACTATAAAACTCAACAGTTTAATTCTGGGGGAGTGGTAAAATGAGCCTATTTCCAAAAAAAAAAGTGGAGTATCCCTTTAAGGTAATATCCAAAAAAGCATAATAAGGTCACAAACTTCGATCTTTTTCTTTTTGTTGCACTGGTTTTCATGTTTTTAGATCATTTTAAATGCTTTTTTCATGTTTTTAATCTCTTATTCATATAAGCAATGTATGGTGTTTAAAAAGTTCTAAATAAATACATTTTATTTAATAATTTTCATAGGTGTCTGAGAACAAAAGAAGGTACCAAAAAGATGGGTTTGATCTGGACCTCACATACGTCACAGGTTTGGTTGCTCTTTATTTTAGTCAGCAGAAATCTAGATATTTAATTCTTCTTGTCTGTTTTTTTTTTTTTTTTTGATGAGATCATTATAAACAACATTAAAATCAAGCAAACCAAAGTGATTCATCACTCATAGTGTCTCATCTCTCTTCAGAAAGAGTCATTGCCATGTCTTTTCCATCTTCTGGGAAGCAGGCGCTTTATAGGAACCCCATCAGAGTAAGTCACCAACATAAAACAAATGTTTAAGAAGTTTTTAATGCGATGTAAAGTTATTCAGAAAACATTGCAACAACTGTATGATCAATACATAAATTATACATTTCAGGAGGTGGCTCGATTCCTGGACACCAAACATCTGGATCACTACAAGGTGTTTAATCTCTGTAGTGAGTAGACGCTTCTCTTCATGATTACTTTACCTTAATTACCCTCAAATAATTTCTTCTGTTTCTAAAAGGCATGATAATAATGGTAGCCAATTCTTGTTTCAGGTGAGAAAGGCTATGATCCAAAGTTCTTTCACTATCGAGTGGAGCGTGTTATGATAGATGACCATAACGTGCCATCACTCGAGTAAGTATCTCTCGGCACAACTGAACATTAGAACAGGTTTCTGAAGTGGCAAATCTAGTTTCTAACAAGCATGTTGTCATGAATCTCTCTGTTCTCCTGTCAGTGATATGCTGCGGTACACAGCCTGCGTTAGGGAGTGGATGGCGGCAGACTCTAGGAATGTGATCGCCATCCATTGCAAAGGAGGAAAAGGTATGTTGTTTGATGGTGTTTTAATGCTGTATATAAACACACTCTAAAAATTTCAATGGATTGGATTTTGTTCAACAGGACGAACTGGGACGATGGTGTGTACATGGCTCATCGACAGTGACCAGTTTGAGAGTGCGCAGGTACAATCTGGTCATGAATGTTGACATGTAGAGACTTTCTCATTCAAGATTGTATTTAAATTTTCTGTAAACCATCTTACAGGAGAGTTTGGACTACTTTGGCGAGAGACGGACTGATAAAAGCATGAGTTCGAAGTTCCAGGGTGTTGAAACGCCCTCTCAGGTGTGTGAAACTGCATTAGAAGCCATGGATCCATTTTGGAGCAATGAATATATATGATAATTTTTTTTTTATTGATGTATGTTCTGTTTGTTTTTGCACTTGCAGAGTAGGTATGTCGGTTATTATGAGATCATGAAGAATCAATACAACCGCCAGCTACCACCTCAGAAGAGCCTGAAAATAAAGAGCATTCGAATCCACTCCATCGCAGGTCAGACCCAGTCATTAATCACGATACCTAAATGAAAATCAGCATTATAAAATGACAATGTATATATACAGTCACGTGAAAAAGAAAGTAAACCCTTGGTGTACAATTCTATGTTTTTACATATCAGGACATAATAAAAAAATTATTTGGTCATTAGCGGGTCTTTAACCCTTGTGCATCAATTAAAAAAAGTTACACATAGGTAAAAAGAGGACAAAAATGTCCATGTCAAAAAACTGTCATAAAAATGTGACTCTTTGGAGCACAGACTTAAGTTTGTTATCATTTTAAAGAAGACCCTTTGCAGATTATTGCTGAAGTAAAAAAAAAAAAAATAAGTAAATCCAAAAAAAGTTATATAGGTATAAGTTTATGAAAATTATTTATAAAAAATATTTTATATAAAATATATATTTTATAAATCAGGTTGAACTCAAAACTGCAATAAAATCAAAGCCATAAATCTAAATAGGTTGTGTTCCAAATTTGAGTATGATATCTCAAAAAAATGAGCTTTCGGTAACAGTTTGTTTGGGCGTAGTAACATATTTTCCCCATTGGGTCCCAGCAAAACCCCACTGGTGCTCACAGTGATTGGATTTGAATTTGCAGTTTTTCTCTTTCGGTATTACAAACACACACATGCGCACACACACACATATTTTTTTATAACACACATACAAACCACACTCTGACATCCATACCAACACACCCACACACATATTGTTGCAAAATTTATCCTGTTGGCTCTATAATATGCCGAACCAGAAAACAGGAATAAAGCGATATTTGTTTTATAGGCCAAACTTAAAAAACATGACACCATCTGATAAAAAATAGTAAAAAATTACATTTTGAAGCCTTGCCATCAGAATGAAAGCCTCTTAACAAAGATTGCGTAATTTTATAGTCAACTGAACCGGGGATTAAAAATGGCCGTTTTAATGGGTTTCAATGGGGACATTTTTGTCCAAAAGGTGCTGAGAGGGAGTATTTTTTGTACCTAATGCAAAAAATATTTTTTTTAAGAAAATGACAGTGAAATAGTAAAATTCCAATAAAAAATACACACCTGTGCCAAGTTTTTTGCAGTTAGCTTTAACACAGGCAAAGTGATCAAAAAAACAAAACTGAAAAGGACAAAAATGTCCATAAGGATGCACAAGGGTTAAATTGAGTGAATACAACCTCAGATGAACAAAAACATGCCATATTACACCATGAACAACAAAAATAAGGTCAAAATGGAGACGGCATGTGTGACAGACTAAGTACACCCTAGGATTAAATTGCTTTTAGAAACACCTTTAGCAGCAATAACTTGAAGTAATCATTTTCTATATGACTTTATCAGTCTCACACATCACTGTGAAGGAATTTTGGCCCACTTTTATTTAGTTCATTGAGGTTTGTGGGCATCTGTTTATGCACAGCTCTCTTAAAGTCCCACTGCAACATTTCAATCATGTTGAAGCCTGGACTTTGACTGGGCCAGTGCAGCACCTTAAATCTTTTCTTTTTCAGCCATTCTGTTGTAGATTTGTTGGTGTGCTTGGGATTATTGTCCTATTGCATGACTCAATTTAAAGGGATAGTTCACTTTGAGATTATTTTTTGGCATGTTTTAGCTTACCTCAAGGTTATTGTTCAGGTGTGGGGAGGAGCAATGGCAGTGACCTGAAGGTGAAGATCATAGTGAAGCGAGAGCTCGTCTTCGAGGGTGTTTGTGCTAAACAGCAGAACTGTACAGTAAGTATGCAAAGCTGGAGAGGATTGTTGTGTTCAGTGCATGTTTCTGTTCTCTAAAATAGGCTCAAATGCCAATCATTTCAGTCTGATCATCCTGTCGTGTGTGTGTTTTTCAGGTGTTTCCTGACACTGGTAGTAATGCTGTGGTCATCAGTTTGCAGGAAGGGCCTGTTGTGACTGGAGATGTGAAGGTCATGTTTGAGTCCAGTGCGGTAAGCCTCCACTATTTTTAAGTATTTAATTGACCCATGCGTTTTATGAAGTGCTGTTGGCAGAAAGTTTGAATGAGGTTCTGGGACTTGAACTTCCCCTTTTCTCTCTGTCCAGGGTCTGCCAAAGGGTTACGAGGACTGTCCATTCTATTTCTGGTTTAACACCTCTTTTGTTGAGAACAACAGGTGGGTTTTTTTGTCAGTAATTTAGGGATTTTATTTTTGGGGTGACTTTTGCATTGATGTTTTTGTGTCTAGACTGTATCTGTCGAGGGAGGAGCTGGACAATCCACACAAATCTAAGACCTGGGAGATCTATAAGGAAGACTTCGGAGTGACAGTGGTCTTCACAGACCCTTGAGGAGAACATTCTCAGACAGCTCCGACCATTTTTGTAGTTTTTTTTATGAGGTGTACTGAAAAGCTACAAACTAAAGAAAATGTTAACACTTCACTTGAACCTATAGCTTTTTGAGATTTGAATGTGATTTTTGTAAAAAATATTTTCACTCCATTGTATTTCCATGTTTGTCTTTTTTCAGTGCTCTGTTCATGTGTTTTTCTTAGTTTTTACTGTGGTTCTATTTATGTTTGGCTAAAGTTTAAAATTCTGTCAAGGAAATTATACTATTAAAATGCATTTACATATTAAACACCTGCTTCCATGGAAAATACTTGACTATTTCTTGAATTTACATGCTGTCATCAGGCATTATAGCGACCCCTAGTGATTCTACCCTGTACTGCATGTGTTGAGTATTTTAAATGAGAGAGATGCTTAAGTTTAAGAATTTCTGGTTTGAGAAAGTTGCGAATGATTTAGAATAATTACATTGGATAAAACAATTAGATAATGTAAATATTTATTATCAAAATGAGGGAATCTTCTTTTGTGTCATTTAGTTCATTTAACGAACGAAATGAACGAATTGGCTTTATGCATAGCTGCACTAGTTCAAGTTCATTTTATTTATATAGCATATTTTATAGCAGCCAATGACTGACCAAAGTGCTTTACAGAACAAAAAAACAACAACAACAACAACAACAACAAAAGATTAAAAGACATTAGCACCATGTATAGCAGCACTACTTCCTGAACTTAAGCCAGCTCCTTGTTTGCTGTCTGCCATTATTGGACAAATTGATTAATCCAGGTGTGCCTGACCTCAGTAGTCACGGCAAAAATAATCAGACACACCTGAATTAATCAAGTTTGGAATTGACTGAAAAAATCGTTCATTTTGATGAACGAGTTCGAACAGGAGAGTCACGAACGCACATCACAGAACAGAGCAAGAGCTTATAAAACTTACATTTTATATACATAGATTTTTTTTAATGAGCGATCGTTTCGCTTGATAAGACTCATATTCATCGTCTAGACTCGTTTAAAACCCTTTGAACAGCTCGCAGTTGCCACTGAAATCGTCTTTTGGACCTTGAACCGTTTGGTTACCAGTTAAAGAATTATATGGAGAAAAATCCTGGAATGTTTTCATCAAAAACCTTAATTTCTTTTCGACTGAAGAAAGAATGACATGGACATCTTGGATGATATGGGGGTGAGTAAATTATCAGCAAAAGTTTTTTTTTTTTTTTTTTTAAGTGAACTAACGTTACTTCTAGTTAGTATCTACTAACAGAAATGCAATATGACATCCATAACTATGTGTTCAGTGGTGTATAAAGAACTTGCTTAATAAACCGTAATGTTTTTATTACCTTAGAATGAATCCCCTTCTATGAAGGTCGCCATATTGTGACGTCGAGTTTCTACAGTAGCCGAACGCGAACAAGCGAACGCGTTTCATCACTACCTTGAAAGAGGAGCAGCAGAAAGTTGGAAGCTAGTCATAAACTCCGTGAGTAGTGACTTTTCCCTTGTCAGTGGTGTAAAATATGTAGTTGGGATTGTTTCATGTAACTTAGTTATCCCTCGCTGTGTTGTGACTTTGCTATGGGATAAATGTGCTGTTACGTTCGTGAGAGAGCTGATTAGTACCTATGATTAGTAGTACTCATGTCGTTGACCGTAAAACATGTTATAGGGATCACTAACCATCTTGTAAGAGATCTAAGTTGATCGCGAATAGTTTTCAAAATCAGAGAAACAAAGCCTATTGTGTGTGCGCGCGCTGTTACAATCAATCATGTCATTTTTGCCGCGCGCACCTTTGGACTCTTGCGTAGTAGAAGCCTCGAGTGTAAACAAGGCTTTAACTAGTTCAGTACTGTCCACAGTAACAGCTCATATTAGCCAGCCAAACTGACCTTATGTAGCCCCGCCCCTTTTCAGCGCTGCGTCTTTTTACTTCCGGTCTGTATTTTCACAGCAATCTTGCATAGGTATGAATGAACTACTCGTAAAAAAATTCCCAGTCGACATTTGTTAAGACATCTGCTTTACAATGCTTATGATAAACATTACAATGCTCATGATAACTTTTGTTAACTCTACAATAAGTAAATTCACTTCACCAGCTAATTACTCCTAGACCGCGATGCCATAGAAATATACAGAGCGACCGCAAAAACGGAAGTTCAAAGACAATATTCTAAAGATGACGGCGCCCACGTTTCTCTGGTGCATAAGGTCTATAGTTTCTTGTGGTTCTTCTCCCTCACTGTATTATGGGTTTGCTACGTGGGGAGAAATGTGCTGCTGGTTATGTTTGTGAGACAATCAGCTGATTACTATTATTATATTAAATTATATATTAAAACCCTTGATCCTCACCTGACTATAGCTTTGTAAACGTTACCCATGAAGTGGATTATAATGGACTGTGGTACAGAAACAGTGACAATGTTACACACTCTTGTTACACACTCTTACTCTGGCTATTCTCTGCTGTCTCAGCCGACGAGATGTTTGTCCCATTTTAGCAACCGTAGCTTCTTCAAAAGGGAGGGGTGAACAGTGGGCTGAGCCCTTAGTGCAAACTCGCAACCGAACCGCTAGATATCGCTAAAAATCCCACACTGCACCTTTAAAATTCATGTAGGCTAACTTTGATGAAAGGTTTGGTTCACTTCAAATGTTGACTACTGTAAATGTAGTGAATTTCAGTGATGGCAAAGCCTAATGGTGGTATAATGCCCCTTTTCCAAAATATGCCTCTGATGTCCCCAGAGTGTGTATGTGAAGTTTTAGCTCAAAATACTCCACAGATATTTTTTACAGCATGTTAAAATTATCCTTTTTTAAGGGTGAGCAAAGTTGTTTTGTGTGTCCCTTTGCATGCAAACGAGCGGCTGTTCACAACGCAGAGGCAAAGCTTTAAGAGCTCTTTCTTAGCAAAGACACAGAGCCATTTGTTAGGCTAGGTTTATCTAAATTTTGGGGTTTGTGATGTGATGTCACTAACTCAGGAGGAAGCTTGTGTAGTCACCACCAGCTGTTTGTTGTAATCCTTAAAAAGTGATTTCTATAAAAGAAAATATCTCCCTTTGCTTTGAACGTTGCAGATGTTGTTTATGCTCCAACAGCAACATTACACACTAACTAAAGTTAGAAAAGTGAATCACCCATTTTAAACCTATAAACAAACCACTTCAAAAAAGTTTTTTATTTAGTAAGGCCTTCAAATTACATAGAATAAAATTTATAAAGTCGCACTACAATTGGAAAATCATTTATCAGCCAGTGACAAATCACAGAATCTCCTCAGAACATAATTTCTCTACCAATTGAAACAGTGTTCAATGACTTGGTGTTGAATCAACAAACTGTCATCTAATACGATTTGCCTCAAACAGGCTCCAGTGTGCATAGTGTAGGTCAATGCAGGAAGAGAACACACACACACACACACACACACACAAAAAAGGCAACCAACCACAATCCACTCGAGTGACACAAAACAACCTTTAAGTGAGAATGAGGACTGAGCAATTGTGGTTTTTATGAGGCACTAACACACCACTTGGTTGTGAAGTCATTACCCGTTCCATTTTCAACCAGTAATGCTTTTCTCAAGATCACTGCTCTAAATAACATTTTTTTTCTGAGAACTGACTTTAACCCAATCTTGACCAAACACCCACATGCCAACAACAGCCATAGCAAAGCAGCTAACTGGCAAACAAGAACAAAAATCAAACAGTTTGACAAAATGAAACAAACGTTACCAAAAATATTCAAAAGAATCAAAAGTCTGTGAGGTTAGTTTGGTATTAAACTCATTAGAGCTTGATGGCCATTTTTTTATATTCTCTCAACACATTGTCTTCCTAAAAGAGTGCTTATCTCCGTGTAGCACATCACATTGCATTAAAACGTCGTATCGCCCGCTGTGCAGGAGACAGATTAGTGAAGTCTTGCAAGTGTCTGTGCAGGGCTTTGACACGTGGCCTTTGTGAAAGAGGTACCAGAAGCGCTGGAAGACACGGTCATCATTCACCATGATTTTGATCAAACCGTCCATGTCCGCTGGGAAGAGTGTAGACAAGCCGTAGGCCTCAGAGGCACGGTACAGCAAGGTCCATGACGGGCTGGGGTAGGGTTTTGAGTGCCGTTGGTTGGCAAGAGTCAGGTTGAGAATAAAGGTCTCGTGATCCAAAACCATGCGACTGCTGCCTGGGTAGTTTCCATCCACGTAATAAACACGATATCCTGACCATAAAAAAGGATGTTATAGCAATAAACCATGAAAAACTGAAAATGAATTTTACAATGGTTAAGTTCATCAAGAGGCGGTCGGCAACTTTTATAAAGACAACAATGCCACTAAATGAAAATTCCTAAAATAAAGTAATCTTAAAATAAGAAAATCAATTAAAATAAAATAAATTAAAAATAAATTAATAATTAAATAAATTAAAAATAAATAAATAAAACTAGATTGTAAAATAAAATAACTAAATATAAAATAAAAGAGAGGCAAAATAACCAAATCCTAAAGAAAAAACAAAAGAAAGTCAATATAAAAGCTAGATGCGAAAAACAATATAAGCAAGATGCTACTATAAAAAACTAAAAAAAACTAAAATGCTAGTTCAATAAGTACCTGGGTTCAGGTTAACATAAGTGGTCACACTCGGGGCAATGAAAGCCACACTCAGTGGACGGGTCATCGTTTCCTCATCATAGAACATCTGAAACTCATCGACGTGAGTGTGTCCAAAAAACTGACCAGTTATGGTGCTTTCATATCTGGAAAAAAAAAAAAAAGGATTAGAAAGGAACCAGACTGATCGCTAAAGTGAAGTTGACTCAAGTGAACCATTAACCACTGCACTACCGATACATATGGAAAAAATACAAAATTATCTCAAAAACTGGCAGTTACAGTCAACATGACCCATTTTCACAACAATACGACACTTATGATCATAAAAGACACTGTGTAATAACCCTTTAGGCTGTGTCACGCAGTTGTGTTGACCCAGCTACGGGTTACAACAGATGAAAGTGCACGAGTTGTGTACAGCAGGATGGGCTATACAATGTTCACACAGAACAGGGACTGACCTGTTGACTATATGATAGTAGTTCCAACTCCAACTGCTCAGGCAGAGACCCGGGGGAATGTGACCGATGATGTGGACCTGAGAGAGACCAGACAGAGCTCTGCTTACGTTTGCTTATTGAACAAAACCACAAACAAAACAAAATATCTTGCGGTTGAAATTGAAAAAAAAAAAAAAATCCTGGGCCCTTCTACAAAATCATGTGACATTTAGTGGTAAAAACAATAGATTACAATACAGTAATGGGCAAAAGTGATCTCCAGCCTATGGTTATTGTTAACATCACCCTTTATTCAAATATTATTTACAAAATTGTTTAAGATTTTGCAAACATATTGCGTAGTTGTGCTTGGATTCAAATGTTTTATTTGTGATAATGGGGTGGTGATGGCGCAGTGGATAAGACACGTGCCTTTGGTGTGAGAGACCCAAGTTCGAATCCACTGTGAGACACCAATGTGTCCCTGAGCAAGACACTTAACCCCTAGTTGCTCCAGACAGAGGCGTGCGACCTCTAATGTAAGTCGCTTTGGATAAAAGCGCCAGTTAAATGAATAAATGTAAATGTATAATGTAATGAAACGCCAAATTGTGTTTATAGAATTTTTTTTGGTTCTTGATCGGTCCAATCGCGTTCCGCTGCCCGGTTGCACGGTCCAATGGACAGCCTTGAAATCAAACGAAGAAATTACGACCATACAAAAACATAAGAAAAGCCGCAAAATATTAATATTGTTGTAGTCAATGTAAGCTTTTCCTGGGAGGATTTTGTTTTTTATAGAAAAATATGCATTTGTTGTCCTTTATTTTCCAAATGGTAGATAAATACCTTAAAGCTTAGTTTTAAAAGTCCTTTAAATCAAACTCGTAGGGTTATTAAAAACAAATATAACTTTTGGCCACTACTGCAAATTAAAACTGAAACTCTGCACAGCACACATCTGCTTCTGGTTGGTCTGACTCATGACCATTTGCTTGGTAGCTTAAACACCTCTAACCCACAGACACAAACACTATGAGTGCAACTTGTTAAACTGCTGCAACATGCAAAGGCTTCAACACAGTTCTGTTTTTCATATCCAACCAGAGAACATCTTATTTGTTTCTCGAGTTCTGTAAAGTTCTCTGACCTTCTCTCCCTTGTTCTCAGACTCTTGTAGTATGTGAATGAGCCACTGCAGCTGATCGGCCGGGTCTGTGGAGTTCACCATCAGCCAGTAGTTCTCTCGTGCACAAAAGTTCATGTTCAGAGACACCAGCCTCAAACCACGCTGAATTTCCACAGTGTAGAACCCTCCAAGGCTGGAGAACACAAAACAGACAAACAAACAATTAAAACAAACCGTTTGTTTGCATTTAAAATATAATAATAATAATAAATAATAATAATTAAAATGTAGGAGTAATAAAACACCAATGTATCTGTAGTATTGCATTTAAAAATAAAGCTATAAAAATATATACAAGTAATAATTAAATTAATAATTAAACAATATCAATAAATAGATTAATATGGTTTATTATTTATAAACCATTTTTTATTAATATATAATTATTATTTTTAAACAGTAAGAGTGAAAACACCAGAAATGTAGGCCATCCTTCTATGCTATTGCATTTAAAATATTTAGCTACAATATGATAATAAATTGGGTCTAATAATAATAATAATTAATCATAGCAAAAACAATGATACTACTACTATTTTGCATTTAAAATATTAAGCTCACAGAAAATAAGTCATAAATAATACAAATAATGAATATTTATTATTTTTATTATAAAACTATAAATGTGAAAATCACAGATTTATCTATGCAGTAATGAATTTAAAATATTAAGCAACAAATTAGGATGTAATAATAATAAAAAACAATTAGTTACAACAACAACGGTCTTATGTGGATGTTATTTTATGTATTTATGAGTGACAACTCATTTATATCAGAGTGTGATAGTCTTTCCATCAGTACTTTACCGTAAGGTCTCGAGCGCTTCCTCAGGCAGCCAGGATGCCCACTCCTTCGCCATAGTGTCATACAGCCAACGGGACGACCGATTCCCATGTACAAACGGAGGTGGGAAACTATTCACCGGCGTGCTCTCGTGATTCCCCACAGATGGGTACACGGTTACATTAGGCCCCAGGTGTTTGAGTATCAGTCTAGTGATGACGGTGAGCTCGTTCAGCTGTTGTTTCCGGGACTGAGACCAGACGTTGTGTGCTGGGATGTCTCCTGTCCAGTACACCCAATCCCATGGGCCGGATTTGGCTACGGTTTGGAGGAGATTCTCCACTGTGCGTAGAGGCAGGTCACATTTGCCATATGTGCCCCAGTATCCGGCTCCACTGTGCTTCCAACTGGCCCTTCCGGAGTCATTCCGACAGCACAGAGGCTTCTTACAATCCACAAGGCTGCCTTGAGCGTACTCCGCATCCCAGTGGATATCTGTGAGGAACAGGATCCTGCTCTGTGGAGAGCCTGGTTTGGGAGGGGTGTGTGGTTTAATTGGGGGTTTGGGGACCCGTGGCAGGGATACATTCCAGGAGGCATAAATATCAAAATGGCCACACGCAGGTCCAACCAGCAGAGCGCAAGCCTCCGAGGGCCAGAGGAAGGACTCCTGCAGCGCACGGATGAAATCTTCTCGGAAGAGCTCAGTGATCTCTCGGCATACACCTGGATCAGCAAGGTGCAGTCGGACACAGGCATCTCCCAGAACATGGGCCACACGCTCCTTGTTTGAGTCACTCTGATCATAAAGGAAGCACAGAACTTAATACTTGCCACTCTTTATTTTAATAGACCGATCAAAAACGTCAAATGATTTTTTACAGGTGTATTTGAAGTTAGAGAATTACAATTATCTATTTAGAATAGCAAACAAGCAAACAAAATTATGTATAAATATGTATTTAAATATATTTCGAATATGCCTTTAGTTTAATGTACTTTTCACTTTAATGTATATAACGAAAATAAATTGTATTTAATTATTGGAAAAATTGTCTAAATATATACACATACAAACGTACATACAAGATAAATTATAACATTAATATTATATATAAAATATAAAGAATGTAAAAAAAAAGTAAATTTAAACAATTTTAGTTATTTAAAAAAAAATTATATTAATGCATATAATATAAATATGCTTTAAAATAAATGTGTCCATGTATATATGTGATTATTTATGACTAATTCTACTATTTTAGCCTACTAGAAGGCAAGGCAAGTTTATTATTATTTTTTTATTTAGTTGCAAGAACATAAATATACACATTTCAACATTTTGGCCTATAATGACAGGCAGGCAAGCTCAACGAATTTCATACTGAACAAAAGCGAACTGTGTGAACACTTCACTTTTAGCTCTCTAAAACAAGACAACCTTTATTACAACAAGAAAGCCAGGGGAGTAAAACAGGCATAACATCATGTTAACAGCGTAAAAGTACGTGTCTCACCAGCAGCGCGATGTCAACCGTGGCGAAGATCGCTTTACACACCGCGCAGGACATGTTGTGCCAGCTGAACCCGAGCTTCAACCGATCAAACTCCTCCACGAACCGCAGCTCGTGCGCCTCTTGATCACCTTCAAGAGGGTATGAGAAGACAATAAGCACCGAAAACAATGTCCAGACCACGAAGGCACCGCTGAAGGTGGACAACCCGAAACCTGGACGCTTCATCCTGGCTGCGACACTGCGGTAAACTATAACTTCAGTTCCCCGTCATTAACGTTGCATAAAGTCTGTAACGACTCCAGGAAAACGTGTTTGTTCTTGAACAGACTAGGAGAAAGAAATGGTTACGCTCGGAATAAATAAAACAAGCCTCGGAATATCTCGAATAATTTTTATTTTTAAGCAGCTGTGAATATCTAAAATGTGTTTTGAAGAACCAGTTGTCTGTCTGCCCTCAGCACAACTGTACTGCGACCCGAGCAAACCTGTCCTGAAGTGTTTATATAGCGTCAGCTGACTGATCACGTGACATGGTGCGGCCAAAGCTTCTAGTCACGTGCCTTACTGCTTTTGTAAACATGACAGTTTTATTTATAATATATTTGTATATTTTAGTATATAGGACAACGACGTGAAGCTGATTCTTTGTCCGGAACTGTTAAATAATTAAAAAAAAATTAAATTGACACAACTGACATGACTAGATATTTTCTATTAAGATAAAAAAATAAAATAAATCAATTTCGTAATACAAATATTGTTTATATTTTTGACGGGGTTAAAACGTCCAGGTGGTATAATTATCAAGAGACTTTATAAAAAAAAAAAAAAAAATATATATATATATATATATATATATATATATATATATAGCTAAAAACATGTAGCAATTTAGTTTAAAAATAGTATTGATTAATGAAAAATTGTCCATGACCAAAATGAAGGAATTTTGATAATTTATGTATGCGACAAGAAAACCAAAAACATGACCCCTTTAGATCCTCAACAACAAATACAATTGTGTGCAGGTTAATTTTTTAAATAAGTTTTTTATTTAGAAGTAACTTACATCGCAAAACACTGTTGTCAATTTTTATGTCAACAACCAACTCATTTATTTTCTGACTGATAAATGAACACAGATCAAAACACTTTGCATGGCCAAAACATTGTATTTGTTCTTATTTTCTTTTAGTAAACTTTAGTTATCATGAATAAAATATAAACAGTCCAAATCTCCAAAATAAAGAATTAAGTTTCATTAAAAACCTCACAGGGTGAGAAAGAAGTAAGCATAAGTTAGATAACTAGTCTTTTTTTCATTATCACCGCTATTTGCTTTTCAAAACATAAAAAAGAAACACTGAAACTAAAAAAAAAAAAAAAAAAAAAGTCAAGTATGCTTGTTTCTGTCTCTTGGTTTTCCTATTGCATACTGGTGAGCGGATAAGTGGAACATTGTGAAAGCAAAACAAGGAAGTGAATAGATGTAGTGTTTAGAAAAGCAAAAAATAAAGGCACTCATGGGCAGCCTAATGTATCGCCCATGAAAAAAAACACATCTATAACAAGTATAAAAATCTCTCAGATATTTCAGCACGTAACATGCTTAACATGTACAATGTAAATTAGAATACAGGAGCCGGAGGCATGTTAGTCACATAACAGAGGATGCAGAAATCATGCATTTGTATGGATCAAGAAAATATATAGGTTTATGGGAGCTAGAATTACAGATATCTGTGACACAAACATTCTCACATTTGATGTGACGTGTAAATGGCTCTTCCTTTAAGCATATGGTACCTTAATCAAACATCAGGGTTTTTTTTATTAAATGTATTTCCCTGCTATGAGAGGGACTGTACAATCGTGATATTACGGGCACTTAATAGTTTGATTTTTTTGTTGCATGATAAGGCATAAAATTGGCATTAGCTATTGCATTATTGCACTGCTTTTTTATTTTTATAAACAGATAAATCTCAGGCAAACTTGGCCTATAGGACTTTTGTGATCAGGACAATCTAAAGCAAACACATAGTTGAAAGACAATGGCACGATGCTTTAAATACTAACAGCGGCTGATGCATGCACACTTGCAAATAATACAGATTTTGAGTTTGGTGGCGTCCCTTTGATGGAGTGAAAATGACACAAATGGAGCGAAAAGATGCAGAAAATGTGGGAGTGGTTAGTTGAAAACTGATTTCACTGTACATTCACTGCGTCCAAAGACCGTTGCCGCCACTTCTTGTTTAATGGCTATAGAAAACAGGGTTCTGAGAGGAGCGTCCAGAAAACACCAAAAAGGACAGATGAACACATATATGCACAAACACTTGTCATCTTCACTGATTGCATGTAAGAATATAAGACAGTGAGAACGTGGCTTTAAAAAAATGTTCATCAGCGCTTCCACAAAGCGTTTTTTTTCTTTAGCAGAGGGCTACAGTGGCATAGAGCACTTTGGTGAGTGGTGAATTTTAAGGCAATACTGTGAACTCAGTGTTTGCAGGGCGGTTTCATTTGTCTTGCATCTTCTCTAGGATGGGCACGATCATGTCAAATTTGGGCCTCTTGGCGGGGTCCTCGTTCATGCAGATCTTCATTAGCTTGCAGATGTGGGGGGAGATGCCCGGCGGGATGGTGGGCCGCAGTCCCTCTAGTGCCACCTAGTGGGGAGAATAGGAATAAGGGTGTTTGGTTTGGCTCTTGCGTGGAAAGTCAGGTGCATATGGTGGAATCCATCTCACCTTCATGCCGATCTCCATGTTCGAGAGGTCAGCGAACGGCACCTCTCTGGTGACGAGCTCCCAGAGCAACACGGCGAAGCTCCACATGTCCGCAGAGCGCCGGTTTATCTCCTCGGGCTTCTTCTGTAGGGCTGAGAGGAGATGTGGAGGGAGGTGTTTAGGTATCAGTGGATCAAAACTTTAGTTTAAGATTACATTTATTGTTGTTCTGCAAGTTTTCACAGGCGAAGTGTTTTCCCTCACATTCTTCACAACATTAGTCATGTAGATTTTCCGCGTTCATCAACACAAACCTGCTTGGTTTGAAAGTGACCTCTATTGACAATGGACTTTTTGGTCGTTGCAAATGTGACCATACATTAGACTGATATATTGGATAAAGTGACATTTTTGTGAAAGTTTGAAAGTATTTTGAGAGTGAAGGAGAGGATTGATACCTTCAGGTGCAACCCATGCGGGAGAGTACATCCTGCCGGGACACTGGAAGGAGAACTTCACATCTGCCATGCTTATCCTGGCCGTCATATCCTCGTCAATCTGATGTCAGTGAATCAATGAGAACAGATTCATTAGGATAACGGAGCATGAAACTGTTATTTAGGCCGAGCTCACTGTTTTTGCTTCATATAAACCTGTTCCTGTTCTAAATAAATGGGAAACTAGTTTCACAGAGAACTAAGACCGTCTACAGCAGTTCCTGTTGTGAGACTAAATTTGTGGAGGGCAAGTTCCACTGAATCAGTTCCACGTGTCATGACAGCAAGTAAACAAACTTGTATTTTGCAATGACTGGTTAACATTGAGTAATGAATGTCTGGGGGAAATGAATCTACAGCAAAGCTCATGTCGCCTAGTAGAAAAGACAGGAATAGACACACGGGAAAACCCCACAGTTGTAGAAACCAAGATAAGTGGGAAACGATTGCTTTCCGTTGCTCACCATGACACTCTTGCTGTTGAGATAATGCCGAGGGATCATGGGCTCCAGTGTGTGCAGGAAAGCCATTCCACATGCTATATCTAGGCCAAACTTCACAGCCTGCGTCTGATCCACAACAAAGTCTAAATTGACGAGAGAAAGAAGAGAATACAAGAGAAGGTTTGAGAGACTCGGCATAAGTAAATATAACTCCAGAATGTCCAGAATTGAAAGAGCACTTAAGCATACTTTCAACATTAAACATTCAAATGAAGCAGACATACACCACATGATTTGAGTGAGACAGTAATGTGTGTTTTACTCACTGGTCCCCTCGTGAAGCACATTGTACAGGGAGCCATAGGGCATCCAGTGTGTAATTATAATTGGATGAGGGGCGGGCGGAGCTTGACACGCCCCCAGCATGGGCAACACATTGGGGTGGGAGAAGATTCTACAGTAGGGGAAACGGGACACATGAACACACAGATACAACAGACCACTAACACGATGGAGACATTTCACAGATCAGGACTGCCCTCTCTTTTGGAATAAAATAGTTCACCTAGACTTTTCCCTTTGTTCCCTTTGGTATTGATATTTTGATAATTGAATCTGGTTGACAACTTGACACACCAACATAGTAGATGTATACATCTGCACAATTATGGTTACAAACACTCACTCTTGTAAAAAAAATAAAAATAAATAGAAAACAAAAAAATTTTTTCGTTTTATTTCAAGAGAACTGAATGAGATAATGTGGTACTCTTACAGTAGTTCAGAATCAGCTTGACTTGTGAACTAATCACTCTTTTGAGTCTTATCTTTATAATAAATCTGTGGATTCAGTTCACAAAACCAGTCTGAATGATTTTAATAATCCGGTTGCAGCAGTTAACAGCTAAATGAAGCAGAAGCTTATTGGTGAAAGACAACTTAACTGATGTTTGTCACATCACGCTATTGTAAGCCTTAAAGGAGTAGTTCACTTTAAAAAAAAACATTTGCTGATAATTTACTCACACCCATGTCATCCAAGATATCCACTTCATTCTTTCTTCAGTCGAAAAGAAATTAAGGTTTTTGATGAAAACATTCCAGGATTTTTCTCCATATAATGGACTTCAATGGGAACCAAACGGTTCAAAGGGCTTTAAACGATTCCAGACGATAAATAAGGGTCTTATCAAGTGATAAGAATCATTTCTTAATTTCTTTTCGACTGAAGAAAGAACGACATGGATATCTTGGATGACATGGGGGTGAGTAAATTATCAGCAAAAGTTTTTTTTTAAAGTGAACTACTCCTTTAAAGAGATACTCCACCCAAAAATGGAAAATCTGTCATCATTTAGTCACCCTCAAAATGTTGCAAACCTGTATGAGTTTCTTTCTTCTGCTGAACACAAAGGAAGATATTTTGACGAACGATTGGAACCAAACAGTTGTGTGGCACGATTGAATATAATACTATGGAAGTCAATGGTGCCAAACAACTGTAAAAATATCCAAAAATCACTTCAACAGTGTGATATATTTCCTGCAGTTGTGTACTTACAACATCCCAAAGATTTTTAATTTCAGAGAAATTCCTATTTAAAATAATTGTCTGTCCCGGAATTTTCACTTGTCACCCGACCCTACCCCTGTGTTATTGTAAGAGGTTAGCAACCCCTCGTGGCGAATTTTGTGTATTTTTATCATATTTAATTTTATATGTCCATTTAGTCATATAGTTTTTATGAATTTTTATTTCAGTTTTAGTTTGCTATTTTAGTACATCAAGTAAAACTAAATGAAAAAGAGAAATGTTTCCTTGACAAATAGCTGAAATAAAATAAGTTTCTTTAAAATTTGTATACTTTATCATTTATATTATTTTTTAACAAGTAAAGAAATAGTTTTGTTTTAATTTTAGGCAACAATAATAACCCTGATTTGGAATGAGTATATGATGACAGAATTCATTCCCTTTAATCTGTGTAATCTGGACACATTGGACTGGCGGTTCATCACCTTAGTTTAGGATACTCCTCATTGAAGTCACGGCTCTTTCGAGTAGTCCAGTCCCGCACATGAAGCATCTTGATCACAATCTCTGTGCCCTGCCAGCGACCCTGCCACAGCTGCCAGAGAGAGACATCAGTGTTTGCTTAAACGCTCTGAGACATGGTTTGGGTAGCTATTGTGGTTTACTTTGGTAAATGAGCTCACCTCCCCAGAGTGATTCTCGTTGATCTTGGCCAGCATGGAGAGCTGCTTATAATCTATGCCTGCGGTTTTGTTTAGTGTGCCGTTACCTGCAGACATCATGGAAAAAAATTACACAATTAAACCTTTATTGTGGATAATTCAAATAATCTTATATTGCAACCTAAATACAGTTACACTGAATGACAATAAAAGGCCTGTTTGCCAAAGCATCTGCGTTATGAATACAAATGAGAGTCAGATGTTCTGAGGGCACTTACGTGGTCGAGTTCGAGTGGTTCCCTTCCAGAAAGAGTCCTTGAAAGGAACTTTGGACAGGCTCTGTCCCTGTTTCTCCGCCAGCTCTGATTCATAAACAAAACAGAATTATTAGGCCTGACGCAACATTTTATTACAGAAACAAATCTTTGAAGCTTCACAATGTAAGCAAACAATCCTCCAACAAATCTACTTGCTGACGTCACATTTGCTACATTTAGTAAATAAGAGTGTTCACCTTTCAGATTTGCAGCAAGCGGTGGTTTGGCCTTGTCCAGTGGAGTTTCACCATATTTGTTGCAGATGCTCACCTGAGCACCGTTATTGACCAAATCCTGGAGATAAGATATACAATCATATATCGGGTACAACAGAAACTCAATTCAGGGATCAATTTCAAAATTCCATATTTTTCCATATATTTTTTTTTTTTTGGTAAGACCGCGTTTAACGCAAGTGGTTCATGTAGAATTATATTTGGTATAAAGTACAATCAACTGTAAATATTAGCACTTGCATGATGAGAAGAAACCAAAAATGCTTTATAACCTGCATATTCACGTTTGACACTGTAATCGTGGTTTGAGTTTGCGCAATCGCCAAAGTACAGTATGAATTAAATGATGGTTTGCTCTTTTATTTGTTGCTGGTTTGAGTGGCATACACACATTAATTTAGTAAAGTTGAAAAGAGACTTGCATATGTTAAAGACAAACAGTTTTGCATAATGAAAATGTGCAACTTGAATTTATTCAGTTGTGTTTTACAAACACTAAACGATACATAAATTTTACCATGAAATTACTTTGCTTGTATGATCTATTTTTAGAAATTCTTAATTTTATATTTTAGAAAACTGAATACGGGATATTTTTCCATACTTTTCCAAAATCTGCAAATTACTCAAATCAAATTACATAATTTTCCAAAAAGCATGAAAATCCTGTAAATTATTATGTTTTGTAAACTACTGAATGCCAATTTTTAAACATTTTCATTATTTCCAATCAAATATTAAAGAAAAAAAATGTAGTGGTTGCCTTTTTCCATCAGTGTTATTTTACTATTAATTATATACTGTTTTAAATGAATTTCATTTATTTTTAGAATTTTTTGTATTGGCTTTTATTGTATAGTTTTAGTTTTCATTTTAATTTCAGTAAGTTTTAGTCATTTTGTTAAATGCATTATATATATATATTTACCCCAGTTTCAGTTTTAATAATTTTAGTACTTCAGTGTTTTTATTTTAGTTGCCAAGTCAACATTTCTAATTATCGTTTAAGTTTTTGGCACTAAAGAGCTCCAAAAATGATGTAAATAAAAAAAATAAAAACACAAAAGTGGTTAATATGACTGTAATCACTTAGGACTATATTCCGAGTCTTCTGAAACCAAACTAAAGCTTTATGTGAGAGACAGACCAAAATTAGACATTCTGCGAAATATCTTTAGTTGTGTTCCACAGATGAAAATCAATTCAAATACTTTCTTTCCCAACAAAAAGCTATTGTATGGATTCAGAAGACTTGTGTGCACTATTTCAATCAAATATGATCAATACTAAAAATATTAAAATTCATAGACATGCATACTTTTTATACGGGAATTTAAACATTCAAATAATATGTAAAATACATTTTTAAATTATGATTTTGTGTGAAACGTTGAGGGTCTATGCTTTGTAATGATACCACATTTGACTGTTAATGTTCCATCAGGACTTTTATATATCAAAGAACGATTGTAATTACATAGTTCCGGACCCGTTATCTGTTTATGACCTCGAGAGTGTTTTTCAAAGCTCTTGTCCCCATTTATTATAATTACATGAAAAACAGCTATTGATCCCCCTCTACCAACTGAAATATTTTCAAAACAATGCAGAATTTCAAATTTTTGCCAGCAGAGGGCACTTTAGACTAACCTCAGCCACCAGGTCATGGGCCCAGAAGCAAGCATAATGGAGAGGGGTGTTGCCGTGCTCGTTTGCCGCATTGGTATCTGCTTTACACTGGATGAGCTAGACAACACAAACCACAAGATGATTCAGTATCCAGAACAAAAACACAAATCATCCATTTAAAATCTGTTTAAAGAACTAAAAGGCATAAAAATGCACATTGTCCATTTAAAGGTTTAAAGTTTGTGTGTGGAAGTATTTATAACTCTGGGAGCTTCTGTTTGCAGCTGTGTGTTTGTTTACACCTTTCCATGACCGTTGTGGTCACTGTGGTTGTTCAGGTGCAGATGTGTGAATGTGTAAGTGAGCGTTTATATCCACTACGTTCTGTTCGCACCTTGGCCAGAATGTCACGGTGGCCGTGGCTCGCAGCCAGGTGCAGGGGTGTGTCGTCGCCGCGGTTCATGACATTGATGCGCGCCCCTCTCATGATGAGCATATCCACGACACCCGAACGACCCTCACGGCACGCCCAGTGCAACGGACTGAACCCGTGATCATCCCTGCGAGAAACAAACATATGTCAGCAGACGAGTCAGTAGCAAGTCATAATTATCACATCAATACTTAAAGTCACACTCAAAAAATATTTATGCCTAAATATAAGATTAATGTACGTACTTAAATTGCATTTAAAATAATATAATATCTGACCCGTTTCATTTATGTATGAAGGACAGATATGCATCACATTAAGCTTGTTTGTTAAAACCAATATTTTTGGAGTGCACACAGGTAGGGAAATGATGTCAGTAGTTTCATTTTTGGGTGAGCTGTCCCTTTATATCAAGGCAGTATTTTTAAAGCAGTGGTTGGCTGTAAACCGTCTCCAGTCAGGCTAGTGTTCTCTCTCTCAGCTGTCTGTCTCCAGCCAGTTAAATATAAACAGCCGTTAACTGGCCCTTTCCTCTAGATTATGTACACCCCCCACCCCCCGCTGTTCGAGTTCGAGTCCGAGATCCGTTCTCAGGCCTTCCTATTTCCTTTTCAAAACCGCAGTAAAACTCGCACTTTCTTCAAGTCGACAGTCACACAATAACAAGTTACAATAACAACAGAGTGATCTGACGGCTCACGTGAACTGATCCACTTCAGGTTTTTACTATTAAAACCACTGAACGCAACTGCTGTGAAAGTGTTACAAAGGTAAAGTGTGTAGCTGGTTATGCTCATCCCCACAGAGATCAGTTGTAATGAAGTGTTTGTTGAAGAGCTGGGTGTGTGCAGGACCGTAGGAAGCCTCTGGATAAATAGTCAGGCCAGTAGTGTGGCTAAACTTAGGGAGAGCTGCTGAAACTTCTCACAAGTTCCTGCCGGAACAGACCACACACACACGCACGCACCGAGTCAAGTTTGGCCACAGCTGAAGGGGTTAAAGAGAAAAACAACAAACCAAAAATAAAGAGGAAGAACCCCTGCCCCCAATAAATCAATTCATTAAAGTGGATTGGAATCCTACATGAGCTTCCCAAAGGGAATTCCGGAATGTTCATTATTTCCGGCCAAGCGGCACATTTCAAGGAAATGTGAAAAAAAAAAAACTCTTTTGCTGATAATTTACTCACCCCCATGTCATCCAAGATGTCCATGTCTTTCTTTCTTTAGTTGAAAAGAAATTAAGGTTTTTGATGAAAACATTCCAGGATTTTTCTCCATATATTGCATTTTACTGGGAAGCAAAATGAACGAATATTTTTCCGAGTCAATTCGTTCATTTCGTTTGTTGAATGAACCAAATGACTAGAAAAAAGATTAGTTCATTTTGATGAACGAGTTCGAACCGGAGAGTCACAAACTTGCATCACAGAACAGAGCAAGGCGAGGCGAGCATTTGAGCTTATAAAACTTAAACTTTGTTATTTATGTTTGAAATGACCAATCGTTTCGTTAAACAAGACCCTTTTTCATCGTCTGGAATCGTTTAAAGCCCTTTGAACAGTTTGCAGTTTGCACTGAAAAACTCTCATTTGGACCTTGAACCATTTGGTTCCCAGTGAAGTGCATTATATGGAGAAAAATCCTGGAATATTTTCATCAAAAACCTTAATTTTTTTTCGACTGATGAAAGAAAGACATGGACATCTTGGATGACTTCTTTAAAAGAAGAAGAAAAAAGGAAATAAAAGGAAAAGGTAGGAATAAAGAAAGTACAGCAGAAAAGGAAGAAAATTGGACAGAAAGGAAACGGAGAAGAAAGAAAGTAAAAAATGAAATGAAAAAGAAAGAGGCAAACAAAGGAAGTGTGAAAGGAAGAATCATAAAAGGAAGAAACTGTGAAAGACAGGAAGAAAGTTGGAAAGGAAGCAATTAAGAAAGGGGGGAAGAACAAAGTGGAAAAGGAAGAAAATGGGACAAAAAAGGAAAGAATGGAAGCAGGGGAAATGAAAAAAAAGAAAGAAAGAAATTAGCAAGAAAATCACACGGAAGTACAAGGAAAGAAAGAAACTAAAAATTAGTAGGAAAAACGCAAGGAAGCGGGAAAAGCAAAGACGGAAGGAGAATGAGGGAAGGAAAGCTGGTCAGAGTGTCAGAGCGCATCATCACAATAAAGCAGCAAAGGCCAGGGCTGAACAAACCGAAGCGGGAACACCAGGAAATGAGATTCAACAAGATCTCTTCCTTTGCCTGCTCAACTCATGCCCAGTCACTTTCCCTTGTCCTTGTAAGGACGTGAAGCATGCACTGTTAACAAGCACGTACACACACACAGAGAAAGACAGAAAGGAACGTTTACACTAACCGACTTACAAACGACAGACTATGTAAACATTGATACTGAGTCACACAGTTGAAAGATTTCGTCTCAAGTCTGCGGTTATACGATCAAAGAGTTGAAAAGCTCTCTTATTAAAGAGTTTCCTTCGGCCAAAAAGCATTCTGGAGTTGCAGAAGGCGATGATTTAACCGTGCCACTCCACACATCTGAGTTCAGGTTTCTGGCTTTCAGCACTGGTGGAGTAATCTGGTTGAGTGAAGCTCATACTGAATTAGATCATGAGCCACACATCAGTGAGGCGCCATGGTCTATAAACCTATCTGAGCTTGCAGGCTAGTGAAGTGGGCCAAATTGAGGTATGTTACAGGAAATGTAACTGAAACTGGGCAGATAATATCGCTGGACATCTAAAAGGTACTTTCTGATTCAAACCGCACATCAAAAAGGATGTTCTATTTTTAGACGGTGCGGCTAAAAATAAGAAGTTAAAATACAGGAAGCATTTAGCATAATAGTAACTGATTTTCGAAATGTGCTTCTGATTGGCTCGAGCTGCAGCAGATTCGGTGTCTGTTTTAAAGCCACAGAGACAAAGACAGCTGTAACCTGGCATTT
This sequence comes from Pimephales promelas, assembly GCF_988280905.1. Taxonomy (NCBI): domain Eukaryota; kingdom Metazoa; phylum Chordata; class Actinopteri; order Cypriniformes; family Leuciscidae; genus Pimephales; species Pimephales promelas. The sequence continues at coordinate 7,657,279 of NC_142791.1, read as the reverse complement.
AGTTTCTTCTACCATCATTTGCATCTCTGAGTCATGTCCAGACTTCAAGAATGAAAAACATCCACAAAAAGTGTTAGTTCCTCTTTGAGAGCTTACTCAGTCAGCTTAAAATGACATTCACTAGAGAAGCACAGATGCAAAACTTGTGTGTGATACGGATATCCGACCTTCAAAACAACTTGAAACATAGGTGGTGTAACATAGCAAATTACACTGCACACAAGACCCCTCCAAAAAAGTTAATTTGCAAGAGTACAGAACTACATACAGAAAGTCAGAGAACTTGTTACTCAATATTTTGTCATATTATTTCAATTTTGTATTATTGTACATTTTAGTTAAAAATATTATGCAAAATTCTAAAAACATGCCAGTACAATCTTAGGCCAAATTTGGAAATTTGAAAAATTACATTTATTGATATTAAAAAAATATGTATTAATACCCTTGTCCAACTGTTGAGCTTTAAAGTTTACATGAAATCAAAATAGACCGTTTTTAATTTAATACATATTTGTGTTCTAAATGATTATGAAATGAATTTCTCTAAGTAAATACGATTTATCAGTTAATTTGTTGTAATTCAAATTACATCAAAACTTGACCTTTGTAATGAATGTTTTACAATAAATTACATTTTTAAAAGTCAAATGACAATACATTTTATTTTTCAAATTGTTGTAAAATTTGTTTGGTCGGACATTTTGTTTAATACCGATTTATAATTTTGCATATGAAAGATTTACCAATATAACTGAAACAGAAAAATCTTGTCAGCTGAGATTTGAGGAAACCTTTTTCTAAACTTTTCTTGCGGTTTTATTACTGTAATAATACTTTTTTTTTTTTTTAAATATTTGCATTTCTTGACTAAATTAAAAAAGCTCTGCATCAAAAAAATATTTTCATCAGTTATTTCAATTTGAAAATGTCTAGAGCCTGTACCATACTGTAGCTTTTTGGGAAATTGCTTAACATTATTTTCCCTTCAGTTGATCAGGAAGATAATTTCAAAAGTGGAGTAATTTTTTAGATACTAATAATCATAGTGAGTAAAATAATGTCAATTTTCATTTCACACTGATTTTTAAAGCTAAACAAATAAGACCAACAATTTCAAAATCAACTTAAATGAAGACTTCAGGTATGGCCAAAAAGGACATTTCCATGGAAACATCTACATCAGTTAAGATGGACATTAAACAAAGTTCAGTTTGTTGACTGACATGCTGTAATGCGAAGCATAAACTACACCCATGTATGTCTGCAATTTCCTGTCTCCTCCCACAAAAGCGTAGGGTCGTGACATCTGAAGCCATGCTAAAACTCTACATGGCCCTTAAAAAAAATTGAATCACACCCCCCCCCCCCCCCCTTCTTAGCAGAGGAATCATTTCATTAGGCAATTCTCGACCGGCTAAAGCAAAAGACAAATCCCTTCGCTGGAGTTTTTCTATTTCTGGAAAAGGAAAACACTTTGAGATGGGTAAGAAGAGAGGGAGTGAGAAAGAAAGAGAGAGAGAGAGAGCAGCGACACAGAGAGGACTGGTATGGCTCAAGTCAGCATGCTTTGCTTGGTGAGCTCATCGTATGGAAACTATTCGTCCTAACCATTTAGTTTAAGCCCAGACCATTCTCTCCTCCCCCTCTTATTTGAGTCACAAATTAGACAGACTCCTACTCACACAGGTTTGTAAAAGATCAGCTGATGTTTAGAGTAGGGAATTGACATATAGCAGACAATGAGAGCGCTAACATAAGAAGGGTTTCTCTAAAAAAATATCAACCGGAGTCGGTATTTTCCCCTGCTGTCTGTTTTTCAAGCCAGTAAGTCAAACATCTCCTTACAGTCACAACTTCAGCCATGTGAAGAGCACAGGAAATGCCTCGATTGTGATCTACATCGGACATGACGCCACGCCTCCCTAAATGAATTATCTAAACTAGCCGCTGCCTGCAATCTGCTGATTTTGAGCTGAATCAGCCCCGGCGAACCATTAGTCTCCGAACAGTTCCTGTCAGGTAATAACTCTTGTGGCTGACATCAAGAGATGCAGGTCCAATCAAATTCCTTACAAGAATGATCCACCTGAGATTTTTTTTTCTCTCTCTCTTTCGTGCTGCTCAGCTGTTCTGGGATGTATTAGTAAAGGAAGGAAAGCCAAGGCTGTTTTGTGAGAGGGAGCTTGGCAGAGATGGAGGTATTTGAAGAGGGTGCGTGGATCAACTCTGTGTATGCTTTGCACCATATAGGGATAGAAGTGAAATTCTGGTCTTTAACACGTGTGGAATGTTTTTCATTTCGTTTAGAAGACATAGACAGGATATTTTAGATTGTATTTCTTTAAACCTATGCTAACCATGATGAGTTTACCACAAAAGGAATGTGCTATATTAACATTCTCCAACCATGATTTAATAATATGCTCCATAACTGATGACTAATATTAACTAAAAATAATATTATGACTAGTTGTCAAAAGTACCGAATTTGGTACTGATATTAAAAAAAGTGACTATTCCAGCATTTCCCTCTAACATTTTAAGCGCTGTTGAACAGATTCTTAAACATCTCTGATTGGTGTTCACGCGCTAAACATATATGTCTGTGATCACATTTTTAACTTTCAGTACCGACTTGGTACCGAAGTCTGTACTTTTTGACAACTCTAAATAACCTGATAATAACAAAAAATACTAAATGAAATCAATCATTTTATATGCTACAAGAGAACAAGAGTAATATACTAATACCGAATCTCCTTAAAGGGTTAGTTCATCAAAAAACGAAAATTCTGTCAGTATTTACTCACCCTCATGCTGTTCCAACCCCGTAAGACCTTCGTTCATCTTCGGAACACAAATTAAGATATTTAAGATATTAAGATCGCTCCTGCATACTACTCCATAGGCTTCTTGAGGGAATGACTCTTGCTGGCATCGAAAATTCATTAAAGACATCGTTAAAATAGTCCAAGTGACTACAGTGGCTCAATTTTAACTTTATCAAACGACGAGAATACTTTGTGCGCAAAAACAAACAAAAATAACGACTTTATTTCAACTATTTACTTCAGTCTCTATGGGCCTGTAGTCAGTTAACGTAGTGAGATAGCGCAAACTACGTCACACGTAGGCTCACTATTGGCCGACGCTGGTCATGTGTGTGATGCGTGTGACGTACAATAACAGAAGCTTACGCTATTAAACTAGTAACCTGACTTGCGCAGAGGGAGAAATAAACGAATAGTTGAAATAAAGTCGTTATTTTTGTTGTTTTTTTGCGCACAAAAGTGTTCTCGTCGTTTGATCTAGTCACTTGGACTATTTTAACGATGTCTTTAATTACTTTTCGAGGACAGCAAGTCATTCCCTCAAGAAGCCAATGGACTAGTATGCAGGAGCGATCCTAATATCTTAAATATCTTAATTTGTGTTCCGAAGATAAACGAAGGTCTTACGGGGTTGGAACAACATGAGGGTGAGTAAATACTGACAGAATTTTCATTTTTGGGTGAACTAACCCTTTAATGCTTCAAAACCATCTGATTGAAATATAAGCCGTGTACGCCACGACAGTAATAACTGAATGAAATCCACAACAGATGAAAAGTGATAACATCTACCCACATCGTCTCTCTGAGCCACTGCACCCAGGGATTAAAAGACAGATAAAAGTGCAAGGGGTGAACTAAGGGACAAGCCTTTACAGAAGATCCTTCTCCATGTGTGCACTAAGTAAACAGGACATATTCTTTACAATACAATGCAAGTTTCGCAAAGTTTTTAGAGGCCGTGGCCTCCAAGTATCCTCCCCTACCCGTTTGAATAAGAAATGAAGGTAATAACAGCTAATAACCACACTGGAATCCACCTAATAATAACAGCTCTGACTAAATTCATACTCACCCCTGGTTTAGGTCATTTTCTGTGTTGTCCAACCAGAGGCGGACAGCTACCGCATTGCCTTCCCGGCATTGAGTGAAGATGTCATCCATCTCGGCACCTTCTCTCCTCTCACACTACCGGAATCGTTCGTTCCCTACCGGTAGTGTCCTGGGAGAGGCGTCTGATGCAGCTGTACCCTGAAGCCGACAGGTGAGGGCTGACACAGAACATCCAATCAGGGAAAGGGTGTGTTGGGACAGTCTCTTCACTGCCTCAGAGCAAGTGTCTGCGCTGCACTTGCATAGAAACAAGAAGGAAGCTCAGATGAGGTGTCCAAAGCTTGCACAAAACAAACACACTGTCACAGTCCAAGTAACTAGGGAACAATGACAAGAAGCGGAAAAATTACAAGTAGCCAGCCAAAAACGAAAGGGTGAGGCTCAATGGCATGATGCTCAGTCTTAAATTTTTTTTATTCATTTATTCAAATAAATACATGCAATTCATACACAGGACTTGAAGGCACAGTTACTATGTTTTTTGGACGGGGAATAAAGTCTACATGATCCTGATATTATAATGAAGAAGAAAACAAAATTATTGAAAGTAGATTTTCTTTCTTTAACCATGGACACTCTTATATGTCAATAGCTATGTTTCCATCCAAATTGGGAATTTAACTTATGCACAAAATTGGTAGCCTGGATGCCAGCCGAACTTAGCCCCGCCCACAACATTTGAGGATGGGAAGTTCGGTTTGGATTTGATCCGTTATGATGCAAGTATGCCTGAACCAAAGCTGTTTGAGACCAATCAAAATTGTCAGGGGAAGCTTTATACGATGATGGACAGATGATCAACTGTAACAATCCTCCATGTCACCAAATAAGGTGGGTTGGGTTGAATTCGTTTAAAACAAAGAATGGCTGCCGGTGGAGAATTTAGATGTGTAGATTCAAGTTCAAGTTACTTTATTTGTACCCGAAGGTAGATTTTTGTTTCAGGTAAAAAAAAATAGTTCATTAGGTGGTGATAGCCTAGGTGATGATTACCCATGTAATCATGCAGGTCTCAGCTTGTTATAACATACATAACACTCCCTCACTGAGTCCAAAACATCCCTCTGTCAACAGAATGTGTTTCTTTAATACTCTGACATCATCACTCTTCGCAAAGACCCATCATACTCCCGAAAAGCTACTTCTGTGTCTGTTTCAGTTTAATTAGAGACTTTAAGTTGATGTCACATTTATTTATTAAAAACAAAAAGGAAACTGCGTCAAATACATTTAAGAAGCTATTTCTCATTAAACCATCATGCACTGTATACTTTGGTGATAATGTTTGAGTTGGGAAACTGGAGAGACAGAAAATGACAGACAAATTAGATAAAAGCAGGCTGATATTGATTCAGTTAAATATGAATTCAATCACAAAGACACTGAAAGGTAAACATGATAGTTAAGAATCATAGAAAGATGAGTAAAATTTGACAGACAGACATAGGCCTACAGGTCTATATTCAAAAAGATAGTTTTATGTTCTAACAGATGGCAGGTAGATGTCTGACAGATACTGTTTAAACTGACATAACAAAATAGAAGAAAAACAGGCTGGTATGCATGGGGACAAAATTAAAGGGGTGGTTTACTGCTTTTTTTTTCTTTGCATGATTGCGTTTATGGGGTGGAATATAACACGTCTTTGTTGTTGGTTTTTTTTTTAAGCCTTATTTTTCATACATTTCTTTATTGTAAGCCGCTTTATCCTCTGTCATTTGAACGACCGGTTGACTTCCTATGAAACCACTCAGAAACAGGAGCAGATGCAACTTTCTGGAGCACATGCAACTTTCACCCTTTATGGGTGGAAGTTGCATGTGCTCCGGTGTAAATAATGGTGTTGATACTGCTGTATCAGTTTGAGCCAGAATCAGACCCAGAAAGCGGCGATGAAAAGAGTCAAGCAGAACCTCGCGAAACACGGCCCTTATAGAACGTTTCTGAACATTTTTGTACATTTTTTTATTATTATTTCTATTCTATTTTACTATTATTATATAAGAATTTCGATCCGCTGTTACTTGAAAACGCTACTACTGCTAGTTAGCTTTTGAGATGCGTTTTTCTCCTGATTAAACATTTAATATAATGTAATAAATGGAACTGGTTGAATTTAATTCGTGGAAGATTCTGCAAGCTGTCTTCCGTAAAATGCGCAGCACAGAGCGCTAAATTACGATTGTAATTTTCAGGAACATAATAAAACACAAATTTTAGCTATAGTTGACGAACTACGGCATAAGTAAGAACTAGGAAGACTGAACACAGAATACCCGACAGCTGGGTGAAAATAACACACTTTAAACGGCATGGCGACACTCTTCCTCTTTGATAAAGCCGCAGAAATATGGCCATGCCCACTTTTTTTGCATAATCCAGAGGGAGGGTTGATGTAAATTTATGGGTTAGTTACGTATAAAACCCGGGAAGTATCTCGTTGTAGTCCTATCGAGTCGTTTTTGTAGGCACTAAACTTCCTGGTTTTTAAAAGACTGTATCTATATAACTTAGTCTTTATCAGCAACATTACATTACACACTACTTAAAATGAAAAAAAAAAAGCGAAATCACAATCAACCACCCCTTTAAAAGTTCAAACAGGCAGGCAGACAGTTAGAATGATAGACTAAGCGAGTGAACACAGACAACGTTATGTTCTGACGAGAGGCAAGTATTCTAATGGAATGGGACACACATAGATATACAGACTGACAGATAGATAAGTTACAGGTCAGATCTATAGATATGTTTTCAAACAGAAACAGATGGGTATTTGTTCAAGAAGACAGAGAGAAAGATAGATAGCAAGATAGTATTTGTAGCAGACAGATAGAAAAACAGGTAACGTCTGTTCTCTCAATAAAACTGACATTAGCCGCGTAGCTAACAGATACTCCATTCAAAGAGTATAAAGACTCCTAATTATGGGTGAACCAAAAGAAGAATAATAAGAAAAAAACACGATATGAATTATAATGTATTTACTCATGAACAATTTATTTATTTTCACTCTACATTTTATTTATGGCTATTCAGTAATGTTGGTAGTTTTGTCTTGGACAATAGCGTATTAGCGCACTGCTAGCAGTCATATAACGTTACGCCCACAGTCACTGAACTTCACGATCAACACTCGATTCATGCTTCCTTTACACTCAATCGATCATAACAACCACAATTACCTGTTTATGTGACCGCTTTCAGCTGGAGTGGACCAACGGTTATGACTGGGACAGTCCGGACCGACACTCTTCCACCGTCCACACCCTACTAGAGACCGAGTCTGTGATCTCCTCCCCACCGACAGACACTCACTCATTCCCCGCAGAACACGTCCCTTTAGCGCCCTCGGCTGGAGAATGAGAAAAACATGCGCCTCGGGACATGGTTTTCAGAACTGTGCTTGAGAGTTGAGATCTCTATGGTTGGTTGAGATTATGATTAATAATATTATTTATATTATATTATTATTTTATTTATTTACACGAAATTACCACACATCAGCTCAAAGTTAGAAAATTTCCATTGTCCTTTCTGTTACATCAGAGGTGAATAAAATGATTGCGTTCTTCTACACACGCAGAAACGTACTATGGCAGATGACGACCGTAAAGCCTGCTAGAATAAGTTACCTGTTCTACAATAAAATAGTCATTTTGTAGCGTATTAATTAATTATTTCATTAAATAAATAAATGAACAAACCATCCCAGATTTAGAAAAAATGGCAATTTAAATCAGGGGTATTATTGTTAACCAAAACTAAAAGCATAACTTAAATAAAATATACCGGTATATATTTAATTAAACTTCCAAAAGCAACCTATTTTTAATTTCCAAAGCAACCTTATTTATTTTTCATTTAGTTTAACTCTACGAACTAAAATAACAAAACTAACTAAAACTAAAATAAAATGAATAATAACTGTTTAACATATTTTTTAAAAAACTGACAAAAACAGAAACACTAAAAAATGACTTAAACTTAAACAAAAATTCAAATGAAAACAGTAAATGTATTTAATGTATAACATTTTTAAGCTGGAGTTCCCCCGGAGCAGAAACCGGAATGGTTGTGGCGATCATAGATGGTGGCCATAGGCCGATCATCGGCCGGAACCATATATATATGTCCGATGTTTCATCTCGAACCCCCTTTGATGGTGCACCAGCTCACGGGACTCAGACGTGCCAAACAAACACACAAAAAGAACGGTAAGAATAAACTTAAACTAAACGTTATAGAGTGTGCGCACTTAACTCCAAACTAAAGTTTAAATAAAGTTTATTAAACCAAAATAATGTTGTTGTGTATTCTTTACTGTAAACAAATTGCATTTAATAAAACTCAAACTGATCTGACCCAGGCTCACCAACATCCGCCACACATGATACTTAATAATGAAAAAAAAAAAAAAAAAATTAAAAAAAAAAATACAGATTTAATAAAAAATAATGGCAAAATAACTACCTTTAGTTTCCACATGTTGTATTTTATTTAGAGCACCATTATTCAACGTTGTAATAGAGGTATTTAAATATTTATGAAACCCATTCCACTGAAAATGATCAACAGTCTTAAAAGGCTTCTGCTTCTAAATTTGGTTGTTAAGACTGAATATGCAGCATAAACAACATCTAGACATATCATCTCTGCACATTGCCATCAAGATGGAGTTTGGGGGGTCTGTCCTGCTCCCCCTGCAGACCACGTTTCAGGGACTGATGTGGATGTTACACTGGTGGCCTTCAGATTGAGTTTATCCACTGCACTTAAGATGGGACCTACTTTAGGTACACTAGAAGATGCTGAGATCACTGCTGATGGTGTTACTAGTCCCTCTGACTGCATTTCCCCCAAAGCCGAGTCATTTATCGATGATGTCTTAATATCTGATAGATTATTGGGAGATGAAGGTATTTGCAGGCTTTCAAGCATTGGTGTTGTGGTTGAGGGCATCCCCACCACTGAAGAGGATGTGGCTGGTATCTCCAGGGTTGATGGAGACTCTGTGTATGTGTCTGTGATGACAGTAGATGGGTTTTCTAATGCCGCTTCAGCTTTATCTACTTCTGCAGCTTTGCTCTCCATCTCCTGCATCCGCTTCTGCACCATCGCAGGCATCAGCTGCACATACGTGCCCATTAAACGGTGATTGGTCCTTATTAACTTACTAGCACAACTGTCCACACAACGCTCCTGGTAAAAAATAAAAACAAGGGGAAAAGAAGCTTTATATGAATGTCATAGTGAATTTATGTATAATTTCAGAAGTGGCTCAATGTGCACTACATTCAGCATAATACGTTTTTTAAGGCCCGTTCACACCAAAAACGATAACTAAAGAGAACTATATTAGCCTCCACACCAGCGGATCATTCTGTTTATTCCAAGCGCATGTTTGTTGGTCACTTTAAATGCTGGAGCTCATTATAGCAGGAATGATTCTGATTGGCTGTCAATGTTTTAATTGTTCATCAGCAGGATAAAAATCATCTGAAAGTAATTCCAGTCATATAATTTCTCTGTGCCGTTATTGTTATAACTGTGGTAGTGTGAACGCTGCCGTAATTTAATATTGAGAACGATGTTTAAAACTATATCTTTGTTATCTTAGTTGTTGTCTTTGGTGAATGGGCCTTTATTCTATTGGCAGTTCAAGCCGAACTCCCCTCAATACAAATTATTTTAAGTTACAGAATGGAAATAAAAGAACTGCAAAGACTCTTCTTTATTTCGTCATGAATTTGTCACATGGTTTTATGTTTCGAATACTTACAAATGATTGCAAATTAAAATATAATTTAAAGTCTGAAATCATTTTAATTTAACACGCTTCGAAGAAATGCAGAAATTGTATGCAACTCTGTCAATTTTTCATATTTTAGTGGTGTACTGATTTGTATTTTTGCTCATGAGTCTATTTTATTTCAAATCTGGCTCCTTTTTGTTTTGTGCCTAATGACGTTAGTATGTGTAATAAATACATACTTTTTATGTAAATGTTAACGGCAGAAAATTAATTAATGAAAAATCTCACACATCTCTTGACCTTATGCACAGCTGCGCTACTTCCTGAACTTAAGCCAGCTCCTTGTTTTCTGTCTGTCTGCCATTATTGGCCGAACTTGATTAATTCAGGTGTGTCTGATTATTGTTGCCATGACTACTGAGGCCAGGCACACCTGGATTAATCAATTTGTCCAATAATGACAGACAACAAGGAGCTGGCTTAAGTTCAGGAAGTAGTGCAGCTGTGCATAAAGCTTTCATTGTATTAAAACCCTAAATACGCTTATTATAAATCATATTTGCCTCACCTCATCCATTGTCAGATTTCTGTAGTTGAAATTGCTTGTGCATCGCTGAAAGCAGATTTCTGTCATGCGATTATAAACGAGGAGGAAGTCCCGCAACTAGTTCACAAAAACAGAATAATAAAATCACAAACATATTAGAATACAAAAAATAAACATATATATATGGAAAAAACATGGCCATATTCACACATACGAACGGACTTCCATAACGTTACTTACATTTCGTAGCTGACCGTCGGGGTCCATGACAATACTGTTGGCCGTATATATCAAGTGAAACGTCTAAATAAGTGCAAATATGTTACAACTGAAAATGATTCAGATAAGAAACGATGTAGACAGTAGAAGAGCAATCGCATGACTTTCAGCAGCGCGCGGCCATGTTTTAAATCACGTGACCACAGGAGCGTTACGTCATGATTTATTGCGGAAAGTTTGCAAGCCAAGAGGTCTGTAGTGAGTTTGTGCTGAAGCAGTTTTCCTGGCCTTCGTGTCGGTATGTGAAATGAGCAAAAAAGAAGACTTTTTAAATTCTTTTTCTTTTTTTTAAAATTACAAGTAGCTAGAGAGTGTAAGAAAAAACGTTCAATAATCTATCTGTCATTTATGTTGTTGTCATTTGAGTCAATAGCAAAACAAAGTGAGAGAATTTCATGGTCATTTTGTGGTACCGTTATGTCATTTTATGGTAAATTTTTACATTCATACATTCTTCAAAGCTTTCAAAGAAAAAAAAACTCACTCATATAAAACATAATTTTATTTTTTGTCTTGAAAATCTAAATGATAGCAAGAAACAAGCTGATTAAATATATGTTTACATATTCCTCTTTGTCTATGTGGATTAGAATAACATAACAGACCAAAACTGTGAGCCCTCCACCTTTTTTTTGGAAATAGGCTCATTTTACCACTCCCCCAGAGTTAAACAGTTGAGTTTTACCATTTTCAAATCCATTCAGACGATTTTCTTATATTTAGAAGAATATCAGTAGACAGTTTCTGGTCTCTTGACTTCCATAGTAGGAAAAAAATATACTATGGAAGTCAATGAGACCAGAATCTGTCTGGCTACTGATATTCTTCTAAATATCAAAAAAGCGGCTGAATACATTCGAAAACGGTAAAACCCAACTGTTTAACTTTGAGGGAGTGGTAAAATGAGCCTATTTCCCAAAAAAGTGGAGTATCCCTTTAAAGGCAAGAAACAAGAAAGCACATTTAAAGTGGTAAACTTGTTTAAATGTGTCTCAATTGGTCGCAATTTCAGAGCGGATAGCTGGTCTCTTCTGATGGCTTTTGCACAGAGAAAAGATTATAATTTGGAGTGTGAACCATGTGCTTTAAATACTGTTGACAGCACCACCCCACAGTTTCCTGTGTTTAATCTCTTAAGATGCTAAAGACTTCTTTTAACTCTAACAATGTTAACTGTCCTGTTTTAGACTTTGTCTTGATCTACCGAGGGAGTGATCAAAGCCTTCGTGCATCTCGAACTCCCTTTCTCCATTTTCATTTCTTTCCATTTCCATCATTTTTTCTCTCTCCCTCTCTTCTGCCTCCAGGGCTACTTGATGACTGTTGAGGTAGATACTGTGACGTGAAACCATGAGGCTGCTGCTCCGGGACGGGAGGGTGACATCCGCCTCGTTATCATGGTCCATGTAATTCTGCTGGGATGCGGGTTGAGGATGCGTCTGGGCTTGGTGAGCCTGAGCCTGTTTTTGATATTTTCTCTTTTTCTTACGCTTCTTATTGACAGTCAGATCCAGAGAGGCGTAGGACACATCCCCCTGCTGGACCTGTGAGATAATAACAAACCTAAGCTGTATTTTCATGATCTAACACATTCAATGCAGTGGAAAAAAACCTTGCCTCATTTTGGCATTCAGGTTAAATTGCAAGATAACAAAGGTCATCAAAAGAATTTTGCAATAAGTTATGCAATACGGGTAAATAGCTTTCTCGAAGTCTCAGATTGTAAACCTGCGCTATGAAATCTTGCATATCTGATTTTAGTATGGAAGTAGTGCAAAAGTCAGGTTTTAAAGTCAGGATGAAACAGAAGTTCAAATCAACTTTTCTTCGAAATTGTGATGTATATACTAGTGAAAAAAAATGAGGGTAGAATTGATTTTGTCCGCACTTTTTCAGCAGCATCTGTTTTTGTAAGTATTTTTTCCATGAATTTCTCCCATAGGGATTTTAAATATTTTTTAAAACGTTATAACCCATGAACCAAGCCAATCAGCTACAAGATGATTCATAACATTACAAACTTTGATATGATTTTTTTTTTAAATCAGACAAAAATACAAAGGTACAAGACATTTACAATCCCATGAAGCATTGCGAACAGCATAATTGATAAAAAAAAATAATAATTGAATAATATAAAGCTAATTTTAAAATGTTGATTAGAGAGAAATTTAACAATAACAATTTTATATATAATGTTAATTGCAAAATATCTATATATATTCAAATATTTTACTATTTTGAGACTAGGTAGATTAATTGCATCATGGGAGCATCATGGGAGTAGGCGGGGCTAAACAGTTTTTTGCCACTTTTGCTTTTAGCCACTCTCTTTTTTTTTCATCACGAATTCCACGGTTAAACACAAATATTTTAAAACTAAGTTGAATTAATGTGGGCTAACATGTTGAACAAAAGCCAATACTATCTATTACCAACCCGGTAGCTCACAGTAGGGTTGTCTTTAAAGGTTAAAGAAGGTTTAAAAATCTGTTTCCCTATATGGAAAAAATGTTTTTACTTCCGTAACCCGACTGTTGAACTGTATAGGGAATTGATTGGATTGTTGTTGGCCTTGCATGGGTGCACGTCATCAGAGTTATTGATTAAAGACTACCAGTGCACATAAATGAATGATGTGCATGAATAAATAATTTTTAATGAGGACTGCAGTTAAAAATATGAATTGTCAATTTTGATTTCATAGTGACTTGAACTTGCCAAAAATGTCTCAATTTCTCACGTTTAGCTAGCGAGGTATTAATGTGGCATAACAATGATGCCTTTGACATACATACTGCTGAAGAGTGGTCTGAGAACTCTGACCACAGCTGCGTTCATTAAAAGATCTGCTTCTACACACGTCTCTGTTTTCAGTAAAATGTGTGGGTGGGCGAGCTTAAAATAGTTATCAGGGCTACATTCTCATGCAGACTTTGTGAAGGTTTTGAAATTTTTATACATAAAGCCATTGAAGTGTTTATGAAAAATGTCACACAATGCGGCACTGGAAGTTCTGCTTTTTAATTTTGAGCGTATTTTCAGTGTTGAAAATACTTACAACACATGTAAAGTGTGACAGATATTACTTTAAAACTGTACAATTTAATAGTTACTGCATAAAACGAAACGGAGACCCAAAAATAAATATTGTAGTTAAAAAGTTACAGTTAAGAGTTTAATGTTGCGATTTGTTTCTGGTTGGCCATCTGATAACCAACCATAACTAACCAAAACAAAAACAAATGGATAAATACTGTAAAGTAAATATAAATAAATAAATAAGTACAAATAAATATGTAAAGGGCAGATTTTTTCACATTTTTTCATAAAAAAACAGTGATGAAGCGTACAGAAGATCCATGTTTCTGTGGTTTTTTAAATATATTTCACGCATACTAATTTACGGTAGTGGCCAAAAGTGATGTTCACATGAAAATTGACATCTTTATCGGTTTATCCAATATTATTCAAAATTAGTTGTATAAATAAAGTAGATGTGCTTAAAGTCAATTGTTTTATTTGTTTTAATGCAATGAAACATGCCATTGTGCAGACATCTGACAATTGTGCGGACATCATTTTTGGGCAGACTGTCATGCAAAATAATTATGAACATGCAAAAACGAGAGAACCAATGAAAAATAAATATGTTGTAGTCAATGTATACTTTTTGTTTTTCTCTGCATATTCGTTTAGCATGTTTTACAGATTTTATTAGATTTTTTTGCAAAATAAAACATGTAGCTGTAGTTTGCCTTTTTCTTTTCCAAATAAATTTGTCAGATAAAATGCCTTAACCAGGTTTAGTGTTATATATATATATATATATATATATATACACACACACACACACACACTCATACTCATACTCATATATTGATGGATTAATAGAACTTAGGTTTATTAAAACAAATATCTCTTCTAGACATCACTTTTGGACAGTACTGTAGATCAAATGTCAGCAATTTCCATGTAATTTGTTGGAAGACCATACCTTTAATCCCTGCTTTACTGTGCTTGCCTGTGCCATTTGTTCATAGCACACCTCCGGAGACATTTCGAAAGCTCCTGAACAAGCATTAAATGCATAGCAATGTCATCATGACAGCTTAATTATCAATAGTAAATAGTGTCTTGACAGACATTGGATTACTTAAACTGATTGGTGTATTTGTGAGCTAAACCTACCTCCTCCATCTATACAGATATTCCCATAAATAGGATTTTCCTGTCTTTCCATCTCGTCATCTTCAAACCTGCAACACAGTCAGAATGTATTTACATAGGGTTGTGGCTGTGGAAAAGGATTATTTCATGTTAAATCAAAACTTTTTTTCTGTCAATCAGAATACATAATTACATAAAATATGAATTTAATTCAAACAATGTGCTGATCATCACCTGTAAGACTGAAGTGAATCTCGACGTAATGGCTCTTCTCCATATTCAAACATGTTTTCATTAGCTGATTAAAAAAAGAGACAGTTTGTTACTGTGTAAAGTTTTATACATTTCTTAAAATGCATATTTTTGTATATGTATTGTAAATGTCAAACTATGAAGCATACCTGCTGAGTTTTTTTCCTTTCTTCTTAATAAATAGAATGCAACATTTATAGACACAGATATCAGCAGTGCAATAGATGTCAGACAAATAGCCACATATGCAGGCATGCATTCACCTAAAGAGAGAGTTAAATAACAGATCATGATTTGATATAATATTGCATTAAGTTCCCATTACAGCTTATATACAAACTTTGATTATTTTGCCTGGCTTTTTATTTTATAAATCTTTTTTTTTTCTTCTTAAAACTTTCATTTATTTATTAGTTTCATATTTTAATATTTGTATAATATATCATCCATATATCAGCTTAATGAGTATATAAGCAAAAATCATTAAGAAAATTTTGAAAAATTTGGTTACGTTTCCGGACATGTCGTAACACTGAATGAATTTCATGAATCTAACAATATAATTATTATCACTCATATAATTAATACACTTTTTCTAGTCTGGATAGATTCATCAATTTGTATTATTAACAAGTGTTTTGTGCAGAATATTTACTGTATTATTCAAAAGATTATTTAATGTCAGGGTTTAATTTTAATTCCATCAGTCTTCTAAGTTTTAATAACAAAAAACGATTTAGAACCATAAAGAAAATGTGCAAAACTACAATAAAAGTTTAGTCAATAATCTAAATTTCATTATTCAATAATACTGAGACAACAAAACAGATGGTATTTAAAAAGTGTTATGTAATGAAATACTGTTAGCAAAGAACGTTCACATACAGAAGTGATAAAGCAATTTTTATTCTTACCTGACATCCTGCTTTTTTAGGGTCAAATGTCCGATAAATCCTTGTCTGATAAAACCTTTCACCTGTACGTGAGCATGTTCAACAAGAAGTGCTCCAGAGTCGTGCTATTTTTATCGTCTTTAGACGTTTTCGGTTACAAACAGGAAACGTGACGGCTACCTTATTCGTTGCAAACATTCACATCTCAAGAGACACACTGTCTGCATTGTGTAGTGTCATAAACCACTCACTGGTGTTGAAATGTACATTGAAAACATTTAATCCATATGGTTATCATTGCATTTTTCAAACAAATTATGTGTGAAATGTTTTTTTATGCATTTCTTAGAATTTGTTTATTGTTTTTTGCATTTTGTAAAATCAGTTGAATGAAAATAATAATTTGTCAGTAATTTGTACTCTAAAGTGTATTGCTCATACATTTCTAATCTTGCATTGATTTGTTTGTGAGTAAAATTATGCTGTTATTTTAAAAATTAGGTGAAAATTAAGAATTCAAACAGGGACTCAAAACATTTAGTGGGCTGAATGATGAATCCCCACCAATATTTAGATTAGTGGTTGATCAATATGAGATTTTCAATTCTTCAAATTTTACTTTTGGTCGCCCTTATCTTGAATATTTGGTTACATCCTTAAAAAAATTAAATAAAAATGTAATCATACAGCAATGTTATTCTAGTTTGTACAAATGAATGTGTAACACATCTCTGCATTTACAAATTATACAAACTAAAATATGATAAAATGTCAAAGACAAACTTATTATGAACATAAGTGTTCTTATTCTTACAGTTTATTATAATATTCACTATATAAGATAAGATATTAGAGTGCTATTTTTCAATTGAACTTGAATCACACTGTACTTTGAGTCAAAGGCAAAAAAAAAAGTTTGTTGCACATTTCATGTTCACAATTAACTATTGTTTTTTGTCATACACCATTGGTATAATACTCAACATAATGAAGTGCAATAGTATATTGGATGCATGATTATACAGTGCAGGATACAGGTGATCTGAACACTGAAGCAATAAATCCTTTTTTTCAGAATTTTCCATTTCCGACCACAATAGCGAGAGCAGGAAACGTCCCTCTGCGTGAATGTGTTGCTTTTGTAGCAAAGAACCACAATGCACAAAACTCAGTACAAAAAGCATCGCTGTACTCTCTCTTTCTTGTTTTCTCTCTGTCTAAGCACACACACATAAACACTCGCTATATCAGGCATATGTCTCTGTTTATTAATCAGAAATGTATAATTTCCATCTTATTAATAATTAAAGGCTTGTTCTCAGGGGTAAACCACATTTTGCCTAACTTTTTGCTGTTATAATAAATGGTGAGAGTTGGCATTTGTTTTTGTAGATTTTGGCCTTTAAGGTCTGTTGGTCACTGTCTGATGTGGTTTTGGCAGCTGGTTTTGCTTGGTTATCTGAGGTGTAAACTGTGGTTTTATGAGGCCTGAATCAATCAGTTGCTAGCCTTTGCTTTGTTAACAGAACATATAGCCACAACATGAGGGAAAAATTAATATGTAGGCTTTTGTCCTGACTCCTTACTGTATCTGATTCATAATAGCACTCACTTCTTGTCTTTTTTTTTTTTTCAGCTGTATTGTAATGGCATTAAAAGTCAACATTGTGATAACCACCAGATCTATTGAACATGATAGATCATTTTCTGATTAAACTCTCTTCATAGGTACTCATCATATTTCATATTTCTGGAATTTACCCAGTTTTTGACCCAACCTCCACCCATCTTCATATGTTGTTTTCTTTTAAAATATCACACATTTTAGGGATTTTTTTTTTACATTGCTACAATGTAGGAGTAAAGCTAACTTCTCAAGATATTCAATAATATATTTGATGTTTGTAAAGCACAGTAAAAATTCAATCCCAATTTTCATATTTTTTATGTTTGTAAAGCACAGTAAAAATTCAATCACAATTTTCACATTTTTTTAAAGTTACAAAAAAATAACAAATTGTTTTTAGAGCAACAGATTATATGTACAACCTATTCAGAAAGACACAAATACAGAGGAAAAGTGCAGTAAAAGAAATCACATAAAAACACAACAAATGTGGTTAAATTCATATTTTTACAAAATAATGCGTCGAATGATAATTAAACGAAAAATGAAAATTGAACGAGTTTCATTAATCTTCGGAAAAACATTTTTAACATATTTAATGTATATGTGTGTTTATCAATGTTTATATGTAAACAAAAGCATTAGTCAAAGTTTATTTATAAAGCACTTTTAAAAACAACAAGTGTTTGACAAAGTGCTGTACACTTGTATCCTATTTCACAACTACAAACAGTCAACGACACAAAATAAAAAGCCAGAAACAAACAATCGACAATACAAACAGTCACCTAGCTTCAAAAGCCAAACAGTAGTAGTAGGTTTTAAGACTAGATTTAAAAGCAGCAAGAGTTTGAGCCTGTCTGATGTACAGGGGCAGATTGTTCCAGAGCTTTGGAGCTTTCATAAACTAAATCGATTCATCATTTAAAGCAACCGTTTCTCTTCGGAAGAAGAACGGTACTCAGTATGGATTACATTTAAGTAATCCATGGATTACATTCATTTTGGTTGCATGGGCTTTCAATGAAGGAAAATAAATCTCTCAGGCATCATTAAAAATGGCTTAATTTGTGTTTTGAAGATGATCAGAACTTTTATAGGTTTGGAACGAGATGAGAATGAATAGTTGATGACACAGTTTTCATTTTGAGTGAAGATTTTCATCAGAAATCTTCCAGTCAGTATATATGTGGCCCACAGATTGTGAGTGCAAAAGTGCATGACGCATTCATACAAGAATATCAGTCATGGGGACATCATGGTTCCTCACTGATGTGTATTTGACTGGTGGTGGAGGAGGTTTGAAAGGGGGTGGCATATCCATTCTGAAAAAGAAAAAGTAAAAATGTAGATAAATGGACTGAAAATGTGTTGCAATTATGTACAGTAACAGAACAGTGGATGTGCTGATGATTTTGGTGAGTCTCACTTTTTTTGGTTCAGATGTCTTTTGTATAGAAGCACAGTCAACACGAGCAACAGCAATACAATCGGAATAGCGATATATGCTGTGCTTTTTGATTCTGAAAGAGAGACGAGAGATTTGCAAGGAAAAGACAACCAATAATAGATTTATGAGTAGCTCAAGACTTGGCCTAAATGCATATCCTGTTTATACTGTCATGTGCACGTCCTTTTGAAAACAACACATTGATATCAATCATCACTCACTTTAAATCAAACAGCATCTTATGGGTTTCCTTGTTACAGCCAACAAACATCAGATGACTTCATTGTGTGTATTCAATTTGTTTAAAATCAACATATATCAAGGAATACAAATTGGCCGTTAATGTTTTGAGTCATGAAAGTTTAATTAGTTTTAATGTATAATTTAATTCAGAGAATATTCTATGACCGAGGTGAATACATGACCAATGACTTTTGTTACATATGACATTAGTAGTATTGTGATGAATTTCCAAGTGAATTTTTTATTTAATTTATTTGTTTTTTATTTAATCCATAGGATGATTGCCGGATACATTACAATTGTTTTGCCTAATTTTGACTACCGGTAATCGACTAATTTCATTGAAGGTGCTACCTGATTGCCTAATCCTAACCCACCTATTTCTAAATGTACCTATACTGGGGATTTAGAGGGTAATAACCTGAATCAGAATTTGGTGTTGTACAGAAATCTTAATCCATGTGAAATTTAGTCTCTCGCCTTCTTATTGTGGTCCCTATCTTTCCCTATCACACGACCACACAGACCTAATTCTTAATCTTATACGCTCATAGGAAGATGCAGGGGAGATGCAAGGGAAAACAATGGTAGAGATGGGGGGAGTCAAAACTTTTTGAAACTCTGAATCACTTGAACCAATTTTTTTGCACAATGATTCACTCTTTTGAAGCACTCAGAACACCACAGACTTGCGGCACCTGCTGGTCAAAACGGCGTAAATGCAACTACAAACATGCTAAAATACCATTAAATATGTGGGTTCTGTAAAATGTGTGTTCTTTTATTTAAGTGTAATGCTTGTTGTGTGTTAGGCAGAGCATTTGTATTAAGTACTAAAATGTATTATATTAATTAAAAAGAAATATACATTTATAAAATGTACCCATGTAACGCAGTATGTTAGAGCTTCCGCAAGAAACAATGACCAATGAGGTTTTGTTCTCACGCGTCAAGCCGGTTCAGTTGAGCTTCTATGTTCACTGATTATTGTTTATGCGAATAAGTCTAAATCGAATCTGTTCATTTAGAAAATTTGGACTAATCTGCTCAATTCATTTGGATTGGTTTTATGAACTTTTTGAAGCGTCAAAGTGCCAGTTGCGTAGCTGTCAATGGACAGAAATTTCAGATTTCGTCCAAAATATCTTCAATTGAGTTCTGAATATAAATGAAAGTCTTATGGGTTTGGAACAACATGAGTAATTAGTTAAAGTAACAGAATTTAAATTTTTAGGTCAACTAACAATTTAATGTTTCAAAACTTTTAAGGCACTCGTCACAGGCCATACGAAATGTGACGTCAGAAAATTAAAGTCGTTTCAGGGACAGAGCAAGTTTTTACATTTTGATAAAAAAATTTTTAAAGAAGAGTAATTTACCTCCCGGTGTTGTCACAGTGGTGGAGTTGTTTTTCTTCGTTATAACAGAAGTAACTATTTTTCTTCCCGTAACTGTTTCTGGACGTGTGCTTGGATTTTCTGTACAAGAGCTGCCTGTAGATTTTACAGTGCTTGTGTGTAATGGAGATGCATTGCCAACAGGTGGAGCAGAAGGGCTGCCAGTGAGAGGAGTGCTTTGGTTGGTGAGTCCGGGTTGTAGGTTTGTCGTGGTAACGTTTGGTTTTGATGTGCTGGTTAGGAAGTGACCAGATTCTGTTGTTGTCTCAATAGCACCAGTGGTCCATGAGCTGATTCGCATGGAGGTAAACTTCCTCAGATGTTTGCTGATTGTTACTGAGGAAGGTGTTGTCATTCCTTCAACACAATCATTATAGGCAAAATGAAACATTATATGACAAATGTATATTAGGAAATATTCGTCATCATTTGTTTGTACACATAATGTAATGTAATATAATATAAAAACAATAACAATCCTTCCTGGGTGTTTCCCTGCCTAAGTTTGGGATGCTGAGATTGGCTCCAGCATTCCTGCCACCCTACATAGGTTAAAGGTTCACCCAAAAACAAAAAAATAGCCCATGATTTACTCACCCTGAAGCCATCCAGGTGTATATGACATTCTTCTTTCAGACGAATACAATCAGAGTTATATTAAAAAAATGTCCTGGCTCTTCCAAGCTTGATAATAGAAGTGAATGGCCGTTTGACTTTGGAAGTCCATTAAAGTGCATCCATTCATGGTTAAAGTGCTCGACACGGGTTTGTGGGGGTTAATAAAGGTCTTCTGAAGTGAAATGATTTGTTCTCGTAAGAAAAATATCCATATTTAAAACTTTATCGACTAAAATAACTAGCTTCCAGCAAACAGCCGTACGCATCGATCTATGACAAGAGTAACACTTGAACTTGACGCACAGCGTGACGGCAAATGCTGTTCAAACAAACAGGACTGGGCAACTGCGTTCGTCATTATGTTGTGCGTCAAGTATACACCAAGGATGGCTTCATGGTGAGTAAATTGTTCATGGATAGTTCACTCAAAAATGAAAATTATCCCACAATTTACTCACCCTAAAACCATCCTAGGTGTAAAGTACCTTTTTTCTTTAAGCCAAACACAGCTGGAGTTATATTAAAGAAAATATCCGGGCTCTTCCAAGCTTTATAATGGGAGTGATAATAGTGTTTTTTGAAGCCCATAAAAGTGCATTCATCCATCATAAAAGTAATACACACAGCTCCAGGGGGTTAATAAATCCTTTCTGAAGCGAAACAATGCATTTTGAAAGAAAAAATACATAATAGTCTTAAAAACTTTAATCTCGTGGGTCAAACATAGGGCTGGGCAACAAACTCAAGCTCCTCTGACATTTCTCTTTAAAATTCTCTATTTCTTGACCCGCTGTGTTTTGATGTGTCTCGATCCTCTGCACTTCCCCGTTTATCAATACGCTATGCATTGGGTTAGACTAGGTCACTCTTCGGCTGGAACTCGACTCGCGAATGGCCATTACTGTAAGCCAGTCGTCGTTATAGTTTATAAGTTATAATTATGGATATTTTCTTACAAAAACGCATTGCTTCACTTCAGAAGGTCTTTATTAATCCCCTGGAGCCTTCTGGATTACTTTTTATGATGAATGCATGCTCTTTTTTGGGCTTCAAAAGTACTATTCACTCCCATTAAAATGGGAAGAGCCAGGATATTTTTTTAAATATAACTCCGGTTGTGTTTGGCTGAAAGAAAAAAACTCATATACTGTACACATGGCTTGAGGGTGAATAAATTATGAGATAATTTTCATTTTGGGTGAACTAACAATTTAAGTGGTTTTGAAAATGAATTCTATTATAATATATTATATTATAAAATTTGTTTGCTCAATTATTTTATTCACTGTCCCAATTACTCTGACATGGGAAGAGGGATTACTTGAGGAAGTAATGATATTTGTTACATTAGATTATTTAGTTTACGTTTTCCTTATGGGGACCATCAGCTGGTTAAACTGTAGATGATGACTGAGGGAAATTGATCAGTTTACCTCTGTTCCAAAAGGTATAATTAATTCATATAATGGGCTTCAGTGGTGGCGTTAAGCTTTTCTATTGTTTTCACTCTAGTGTGCATCTGCTCTGGGCAAACTGGGACTTTATCTGTTCATATTCACGGCTAAAAATGAAAGGGCCATATGATTGCAATTACAAAAAAAAGAGGAAAATAAAGCTTTTTCTTACCCTCGATTTGCTTTGAGAAAACATGGATAGAAAACTCTATGTCTGTCTGGAGCTGATTGTCCTGAAAGACAGCTGTCAGTTTGTATGTTCCTGACTGGTTAGATGTCACGGAAGTCAGAGACAAGGTGTCTGAGAGAGACAGTGATGTGTCATCCTAAAAATCATCACATGAATTTGTCATTTTAAGCATGCTGAGTTAATACACCACAAAATATTTCTTTAAAACTGCTTCAATACTGCTTACATATTGAATTTCAATCTCTTAATATTTCAGCCTTACCCTCATCCACTTATATTGTAAGAACTGAGATGCTTTTGCAATACAAGAAATCGTCACATCCTCACCAAAACTGACATTAAAGGGGCTGCTTGTGTTACACTCAATGTCATCAAGAACTGTTTGGAAGAATAGGATATATTTGAAATTGATTTTGTTTACTTGCATAAGCTTTAATTTAACAGAGAATGATATGTATTCTCAACACTCACAATTGACTGTCAGTTCCATTGTGGTATTGAGACCTTGCTGATTTTGGACAGATGACCATTCAGGTGAACAGATGTACAGATCGCTGTTGTTTCTGGTGACGTTTGGTAAAATGAACTCTCCGTTCAAGCTTTTCATCCAAAATAGCTTGTCCTGATGAGGAGAATGAGATCAACACAAAAGCTGTATAGACAGACTTTAGATTTATCAATCTGACTCACCTTTGACCGTCTTAGTCCATATCTTAGTGGTGGAGGGCTTGCTGAACAAGTTATTTTCACATTATCTCCCTCTTTTATGAATCCGTTTGGATGTGACATCTTCGCTGATGCTGGAGGCTCTGAAATTAGCAGACAGCAGCTGCTTGTTCACTTTTACATTTTTTGAGTGTATGAGAATGTAGGTTACCGTGAGCAGTTTTACCTGTGACCTGCAGCGTTGTTGTTCTTTTAATCGAGCCATTAGGATAAGAAGTAATTTCGCAAGTGTAGTTTCCACTGTCTTTCATGGTAACTCCATACAGGGTCAGGACTGAGCCTTGTAGCATTCCAGTTTTTGAACTGTTCATCGTCGTCAGAAGAGGACCGGTTTGAAAGTAATTTGCTGGCATTGAGGGATGGAACACCACGATCTTCTTCTCATCTCCTTTTTGCCGTTTTATCCATTCCAGCTGGATAACTTTGATTTCACGTTCCTCTCCCACAAAGCATGGCAGACTGACATTCTGTCCCTCCACAGCAGTTATGGACACTTTATGATTTATAAGCATTCCGTACGTTCCTGACAAACCATTTTCATTAGTGATGATCAGTTTATTTCATGAAACCACAGATTGCATCATTGGTCAGTGTTCATTTATTCTAAGAGATTGACAAGCTTTCACCTTTAAAGGGATACTCCACTTTTTTAGGAAATAGGCTCATTTTACCACTCCCCCAGAGTTAAACAGTTGGGTTTCACCGTTTTCGAATGTATTCAGACGATTTTTTTGATATTTAGAAGAATATCACTAAACAGACAGTTTTTGGTCTCATTGACTTCCATAGTATATTTTTCTCCTACTAGGGAAGTCAATGAGACCAGAAACGGTCTGGTTACTGATATTCTTCTAAATATCAGAAAATCGGCTGAATGGATTTGAAAACGGTAAAACTCAACTGTTTAACTCTGGGGGAGTGGTAAAATGAGCCGATTTCCAAAAAAAGTGGAGTATCCCTTTAAGGCATTATAAAAAGTTCAGTGTCATCTGATTCTGTAGTATAATTTTATTACATTTAATTTTATTTTTAGATATATTTATTACGTTTTTTGTACATTTTTAATCATGATTTAAAAATATATCGCAAGATAAAAGTTGATTTATTTATTGTTTTAAGCATTAATTAAGACTGTTATGTATTTGTATGCATGTGAGTGTGTCACCGTTGTGTTCAGTTTGTTGTTTGTTTTTATTAGTCACTAGGGACACTAACACTAATCATCACAGCTGTTCATATATTGTCTTCACCACCATGTATTGAAGTACCTCCTTGTGCACTCTTCAGTTGTCTGGCATTGTTCGTGGTTATGTTTACAAGCTGTCTTTTATGTTTGTTGCCTATTTGGATCTATTTAAATGAACCCTGTGTTATATCTTCATCTTCCTTGGATTAGAGTGTTTGAGTGAGCCTATTTTAATCATTTAAAAATAGTTATATATTCTAAGACATAGTTTATTTTATTTATACATACATACATACATTTTTATCATCATTACATTTTTTTTGTGTTAATTTTTTCCCTAAAAATAATAATTATAATAATAATAAAAATAGGAGATGCTCAAGTTTTTTTGTTCTCGCCAATTAATTATTAATTAATGATTTTGTTTTTATTATGAAATCAGGACAGTTGTATCATTCAGTAATTTTTGACTTAATTCATTTAACACAGAAATGATATCAGGGTCATCACAGGAGTCGTGCATTTAAGTCAAATTGCAATTTGAATGTATTTTTGACTAAATGTATAAATAGGACAAAACAATCAGTTCACGTCATTCAGTTCAAAAACTATTAAACGTCTTTAAGTAGAAATGCAAGCCCCTCTTACCTTGTATCATGCATAAAATAAGAAGTTTGTAAGTTGCCTCTGTCATCAGAAACTCCATATCTGTGAAACCAACAGTCTTAACAGAAAGAGTCAAACAGCAGCAGAAGCAGCAGAGATACAGGAAACGAGCTACACCACCAGAGAGACAGGAACTGGTTTATTTTCATAGTCTAGCAAGATTTACTTCTGTGATCGAGTCGCTCGGCTTGGCTTAAGCTGTGCAGTATAGTTTTCTTTTCATTAAAACAGCTTGCTTAAGATGCTCTTATGTCTATAAAGGGTTTGGAGAGATGGAGTTTATAGTCCCGATAAGCACAGTGCACTGCTTCAACAGACAATGATGACCTTATTCTGATTATGCGGTGACAGCATGTCTTCCTCGATTTCCTGTCAGAGTGCAATGACAAGCTGCGGCCACGTTTTCACACATGCAGCAGACAGCAAAGATCACATCAAATTTGAAAGCCCCTGCTGACAAAGATATTATTATTTGTGGATTTTATATCAAACAATCAGGCTGGATGGCAAATGTCCCACTGGTCCCCATGAACATTTAACTTCTTTATTTCTTATTATTACAATTTACTGTTAGTTCACATCTTTAAATGAGACGTGACATGGAATCTATAGTGGAGAGAGTTTTAAGCCTACTAAAGGTGTTACAGTACATAATCAGGATACATTAGTAGTGACATACACTGATATTATGATTCTGGCCAATATTAAAATTCTATATTTTGTCTAAAAAAATGAATAAATAACAAAACTTGAAAACCTAAAATTGAGTGTATTGTATACTAGTAATGATTGGTCTTATATAGGATATAAAAAAAGTATGGAATGCATTCTGTCACAAAAGCCGATAGTTACTTTCATGTTATTAATTCACATTCTACTAT
Organism: Pimephales promelas; assembly: GCF_988280905.1. Lineage (NCBI taxonomy): Eukaryota > Metazoa > Chordata > Actinopteri > Cypriniformes > Leuciscidae > Pimephales > Pimephales promelas. Next base: position 7,630,998 of record NC_142791.1, on the reverse strand, counting down.
TTGCCTAAATCAATGAAAAAAACAAAATGCTTTAAATACGAAATGCCACAAGTTTTAAAAACAACAAGTGATTTTATTAGGCTATAGTATGAAAATACATATTAATTTTGAGATTTGACGTGACAATGCTGTACTAAAAACTGAAATGTTTTTCTTTTGTGTTTTTCATGTACAGACAACAATATTGTCAAAGCGATCCCGTTCACACTGATCCGCGAAAATGACTAAAATACTAGTTAGGTTGGTTATTTCAATGCTAAAATGTATGTTTGGCCAGTAGATGGCGATGTCAACTTAACTTGTCAAGAAACACTGTGCCTAACACAAATGTTGAAACACATTGACTATAGGCTTAACGTGTAATTTATGAATTCTGATGACATCACCATTTTTGCAAATTCATGTTTTTGTAGTTTACACAGAGATGACAATAGTATTGTTTTTCAAAACTTTGAAAACCGTTTTCAAAAGGTTGCATGTTCAGGCCCCCAAAATAGCATTGCCATGTAAATGAATGGCCAAAATCCATACAAATGAAACTGTTACATAAACGAACCCATAGTTTAGTTTTGATTTACCCTGTTTTTCCATATAGTCACCGATTAGATTCAACTGTCTATTTTAGTTCCTTGTTTGCCCTGAGTGTTTGTTGATTCTCATCAGCTTTATATGTGGTTTGAGTAGTTTCTTCCGTACATCTTCATTGAACTACATTTTTGGTTTTATTAACAAAGACTGTATTGTTTGGATTACCTCTTGTTCTCCTCTGTGCGTGTTGGCACACACCCCTGACAGTTAGATAGCAGAAGTGATCCAAATGTAAAAATAAGAGATAAGAATTTGCACAAAAATAACCTAAAAAAATCATGCATCCCTATTTTTAGAATATATAATTATAAAATTATAATTTACATGTATAAAAAACAGTTTACACGCAACTGCATTACTGTACTGAATGTCAGAAGAGCAGAGAGACCTTAGATTTAACTCTCAGTTGTCTCACTTCTGAACTACCTTTTACTCAGAGAACATTCACATGTGCCTTTTCCAGTCCTCGTGGCTTTTGAAGCTCATTATCATTGTCTAGTAGAAAAAGATCAAACTCACACACTATGAAATAATAATGAAGCAATGAGTGCTGTAAATGGGAAGAAGGGAATTGATGGCTCGGTTCCATCATGAATGAATCACACGGGTACAAATGAGTAACACACTATTAACATTACAAGAAATAACTAATTAGTAAGTTACAGTGATCAGTTGAATGCAGTAGTTGACAATTAGCTAATCAATAACTAACTTTTTTTCATACCTACCAGGACTACTGTAAGAACTACTAAAGTATGATTCATAATTAATGTGAATAATGCATTGTGTAATTAATTCAAAAGTGAAGATCATGTGAACCCACTAGTAATGACAGAGGAACTATCAAATCCTTCAGAGGGAATTAATAACCCAAACCTTAAATGCTTGCGATGACTTCAGTCATTACTAGAACTTATGCTTCTACATTATGCATTATTCACATTAATATTGAACCTGTATATGGTAATTTTCATAGTCCTCTGGGAGGTATAAAAAAAAGAGTAGTTTCTGATCAGTTGATAGGGGTGAATTCAGGGTGATTGTGACACTTTTTGCCATTGAGATGACTTGGAAAAAATGTCCCAATCAACCTGAGTTCACTCCAGTGAACTACTATCACATTCAATTGAGTTAGTTGCATGTAAATATTGCGCTACTCATTTGTTCCTGTAGTATTTCATTTATGATGAACAGGGTTCTAAAGTGTTACAGATGGCTCTATTAAATTCTTTGTGTGTGTAACGCTAAATCCAATGAAGATGAAGCGAATATAACACTAGGTGTATTTATTCAACTCAAAACTAGACGGCCTTCATGTGAGAAAGCGTGTGAAACACAAACAATACCGGACAACTGAAGAGTGCTCAAGGAGGAATTTAAACAAGGTGATGATGACAAAATAAAGAACAACTGTGATGATAATCAGTGACCATGGAAACAAGAACAAAGAAACACGAGTGACGGCGATCCGAACCAGTGTAAAATAGTCCCAATGTAAACACTCATTATAGGTGTACCATAGTGGTTAAGGATAAGACAAAAACACGGATTGATGGATTCATGATGAACTCGCTCATTAGATAAATGTTGTAAATTTTGATTAGAAAAAGTTAATGACTTTTGCTCATTGCTCAAAACTTTTCAAAATATGACGTAAACCCACTTGTGGGCCACGACCCCCCTGTTGCTTAATGTCTTGATGACGCATGTGGCACTATCGTTCAATGAACGTTTTCAGGTACAAAACTGAAGTGACGTTAGATCCATTAATGTGGCCGCTGATAGCAGCGTGGGGAAATAAGCTGAAAAATATCAAATCAAAGCAGCATCATGGTGATGGAGGAAATGTGACACACGGTGTACCGAGGGCACACATATTTAAATTTAGAGATGTATTATTTAGAGAGACAGCTACAAATAGGGAATTATTTGATCTGTGTAAAAGGTCTGATGTCCTCAAGTTAAATGACTTCCAAAGGCCAAGAGCGGCTGTCATCTGTAATATTTGCTTGTCAAAAGAACATGCATTTGAGACTTTGTATTCTAGCCAAAGGACTAAAATATCTTCTTTCATTGTAGGACTCAGTGAGCACAGCATTTGATGATGTAATCCATATAACCTCTAAAAAGTGTGCTTGTGTGTGCTGGCATGTCACTCGTGTGTGTTTGTTCCTCTGAGGCAAAGACTCTGGGACAAATTCAGTGAGGCTGAATAAAATAAATGACGCCAGCATCATTTTAATGAATAATTTGATTAATAAAATTGTGCAAATCAGGTAAACAGGCAGTCAGCCTGTCTCGCTTGGCGTTATCAGGAATGACACGAATGTCTTTGAGCTTGTAAACAGGCAGACGTTGCACCCAGACAAGAGTAGTGGAACGATTGAAGTTCTGATTAAGTTTCGTCAGATGGGAACAATCATTCTGAATCTGAATACACAAAATCATGTTTAGCTTCACTATAATGAGCCTTTAAGGGATTTTAGTGAGTTCACCAGTTTGTATTATGCTACGATATATTTGCTTATACCCAGTGGTGGCTCCAGGATTTTCTTCTAAGGGGGGGGGCTTAACAGTTCAAAGGGGGTGCTAAGCCAATTTTTGGAGGGGCTAAAGCCCCAGCAAGCCCAGATGTATAGCGCTGCCACTGTTTATACCTTAGTTGTGCACAGCTCAAAAATTGCCGGTGTCATACAAGATCCTATATAATAGTCTCCTGCAGAATACCATCTCATTTCCTTACTACTTACTATGGTTAGCTTTAGGGGTTATTTTCATGCTTGCTAATTTCTGAAATCTAAAATCTGTATGAATAATTGTTTAAATTATTTCAAAATCGCCACTTCGTGATATTGTTATCTTTTCTAATGAGATCGAGATTAGTTGTCTCAGCCAGTGTAATCACTTTGGGGTCCAACAACTCTGTTGGAAAATGGAATCTTCATTACCTCAGAGTTTTAATTAAAAGTAATAATAGTTTTAAAAGTTGCCCAAAAGTGTTTGGCCAAAACTTACATAAACTTGCATAAGAAACCAATCTACATTCATGAGAAATGTCTTTGTTTTTATGAAACAAAGTTTGAATTGAATCAACACTAGTTAGCATTAACATGTCGACCTGAGAGTGATTAGCTGTCTCTAGCACATCGTTATGTATTCACATGTGTTTTATTAGTACAGGGTGTAAAGGGCTCTTTTGAAAAGAACTCGCTCTTATCTGTATGCACTGCAGGCCCATCATTTATTTTTGAATCTGGCAAACAATCAATGCATCAACAACCCTTATAATGATAGTCCGCCACCTCTAATGGGATCTTTATTAGTGATATGTGAAGATGAATGAAAGTGACCTTTTCTTGAAGATGTCATCATCACTCGTCTTCCTTTGACCATTGTCTCATTAGGTCACACATTATCATTAACACATTGAGTGGATTAAATAAGGGCAGCCAAATTCAGGTTGGTAAATAAATGTGTGGTTTAAGCAGGATACAAAATTAACATATTGTGCTAATGTTGGTGAAAGGAGTAAATTTAGCAGCCATAAAGATTTCGTACTGTTCATGATATGCATATATCTTTATGAAGAAAAATTATGCAGTTTGTCATCTTTACATTTTTTATAAATATTTATTTATTTATATACCATAAAGAAAAACGTGTATTCTGTTGCTCTTTCTGATAAAATTAAAGGCCAGTTTTCTTTTATCACAAAAGCCCATTTTTAATCCCAATTACAGTCATGGTCATTTTATTGAAATAATGTTTAATTCACTCAAAAATGAGAATTGTCATTAATTACCCTCATGAACACACTTTCAAAGCCCAGAAAGGTAGTAAAGACATTGTTAAAATAGTCCATGTGACTCCAATGGTTTAACTTAAATGTTATGAAGCGAGGAGAATATATGCACAGTTTTTATTCTGTGCATCAAGTCCAATGAAGAACATAGACTGGTGTTATGCAAATTTGTTACAAACCTATATTACTGGCGACTCGTTACGCCAGTTCAGAATGATTTTTTTTTTTACTTGCACTTTGATTTTTAAACTACATTGCATGAAAGATAATATTCAAAAAAGCAGAAAATTAAGCACTTAAAAAAATTACTAGGGCAAATGATTTTAGAAGACGTTTTAGAAGACGATAAACGATTTATAATGAATACTGCAATATTCCTTTAGAATTGACTGGAAAGATGGGTAGATATTAAGCAACACATATCTAAGGGAAATATGCAGTACTTCATTAGCTCATCTGTATTTGTTATCTTTAGACAGGATGTTGTGGTGTTTTGAGTGAAGCATGTGGAGTCTCTTATCCAACAGAGAGGTCACACTGCAGAATAAGTCTTGTCCCCTGCAGCAGAACTGGTTTAAGTGGTTCGCTCAAGGGCATTCTAGTGGGCATCTCAAGGAGATGTCACAGGGCTAGCATGCCGGCAGCAATGCTCAAACTCTCGACCTTCTGGGGGGGCTGCCCACTTCTTCCTGTTCTTGCATTGTGCAGTGACAATTTCAAGCCAGCGCTTTTAAGAGTATGACTGAGAGCTGTGAAGCTTGACACGGCTTCAGATCTGCACTGACCACTTTGATCTGCAGGTCAGTCAGATGATTCAATGATGGAGAGAGACGAGATGTTTCACATCGCTCTTTTTGTCCTCTGATCTCGCCATGCACCACCAGTTGCCGTCTCCATACAGCATTCGCTCCCACATTCTGTTATGTCACTACCCCTATGACTTCGGTCTTTATTTTTATCTTGGGATAGTTCACTTAGCCTACTTTTTTGTATTTATTTGATCAGAAATACAGTATACACAGTATACAGTATATAACTTTTCTATTTTATTACATATAATTTATTATTATTATTTGTATGTACACTTCCCAGGTTGTGGAAATATTTTAGGCACTAATTTATATAGTTATATGCTGTTATTTTTTTCATATTCCAATTATTAATTAGTATTTATGTTGAGTGCACATTTTATTGATCTACATTTTTATTTTATCTGCCTAATTGGACCCAGGCGTACATGAAAACTTGACAACAGTGTTAATAATGAGAAAGAAGTTAAATTGTCATGTCGACAACCTTGTCCCACTCAGCCTACTGAGCTGCTATATTATTTGAGTAAATAAACCTTGATGGAGAACCTGGTCACGTCTGTTAAGCTCTGACTCATTGTCTACATCAAATACTCCCACATGCTTGGATGTTGTGGGCCTTTTCATAAGGCGTGTGTGTAGTCGTCTATTCACGACTACAGGACTGCAGTTTCTCCAACATTCCAACAATGTTTGACCTCAAGAGAAAGGCCAATAAAACTGTCTTTCTCTCAGATAGGTCAGTCTCTAGGTGGCTCTAGCACCTCTCTGCAGAGAGCTTGAGGACTGTTCTGCTGTCAGAGACTGAGTGACCCACCGGCTATGCCTTTCTGCACAGTGAATCCGATCAAACCTAGCAGTGTGTGTCGATATCAAAGGACTATTCTTCGTGGTCCACTCACGGTGTTCTAATAGTAACAACAAGAATAAATGATTTATTTTTCTAAATAATTATCAAATAATTATTTAATATATTTATTTATTTTGTTTAATGATGACAATAAATGTAAATTTTTATTCTCATTTAATAACAATAACTATTGAACACATTCATTAATATGTTTTTATTTTCTTATTAAATAATAATGGTAATAATTACTTATTTTCTTATTTAAGAATAACTATACATCATTTAATAGTTTTTTTTGTTTGTTTTTATTAGTTTTTTTTTCAGTATACCGGTATTCAATAATTAAGAAAATTTAATGTAATTATACAAATAATAATAATATGTAATTGTATATTTATTTATTTTCTATATTTAATAACAAACAAATATTTTAAAAATAAAAATGATCGAGTATATTCAATAATAATAATCATTATGAAATAATAAAACATATTTTACAATTATAATAATTATTATAACAATACTATTATTACTAATGTTTTTTTCTTATTTAATAATAATAATTTTACAACATTTTACAACATTTTACAAATTATTATTATTAAATAAGAAAAACAATAATAATACTAATAATTATTATAATTATAAAATTATATATTATATATATAATTTTATATATATTACTTCATTATTATTATTAATATTATATATTACTTTATTAAATAATAAAAAAAACTAATGCAATCGATAATTATTATTCATAATTATAATTACAAGACAAATTATATATTTGTTTTTTGTGTTGTATTGAGTTTGTGAAATCATGATTTATTCATGAAATTGTTGCATTCACTCTTTACACACTGGCTAACAAATGAGACCCATAGACACGTGAAAAGCAATTATGTTTGATGTCATTGATGTCATACAGGTTTTATGCTGATAGTTCAGAGAATTCAGGAAGTGTGCTGAACTGATACATAAATCTTGTCTAGGTTAATATTGCCGTACAGATCCTCATTCAGCTCAGCTGAAGCTTGTTCTGGCCCTCAGCCAGATATAGCTGGCAGGCGTTGGGTGTTACGGGCTGATGCAAGCTGGACAGGCTGGTCTCTGGGCTGTCGGTGTGGCTCTGAAGTCTTTTTAACTGGTGTGTAAAGAGAGGATTCATTTACAGCCTCTGTCTCTTTAGCGGCTGACAGCGGGAGCTCAGGGGAGGATCAGAGAGCAGCGGTTCCTCTGCTTAGCCTCTTAATCACATCCATAACTATAAAAGACTAGAGTACACTTGCTTTCAGTAGCCAAGAACACTTGAAAACAACCACAAAGAAAAGCATATTCATACACATGTATCACACAATCACATTTCCACTATTAAGGGGAGTTGTCTAGTTGTCACATAGCTTACAATGCATTGTATGTTGCGTAAAGTCACGTACAATGTCACGTAATTTCAATTTTGTATCCAATTGTTTATGCAGTGTATTACTTTTTACAGTATGCAGTTTTATTCGCCGAGACAAGAGTTTATATATATATATCATCATTAAGTGTGTCATATCGCATTACATCACATTTCATCACATTTTGGCCAAATCTTTAATGTAAGTGTTTATACATAAATATGGCCTTTAATAATTAATGCAACCTGATTGTAAAAAATTGTAACAACTAATGTCGACCTCTCCATGTTCTCCAGTTCACACACACATCTTTTTCCATAGACCAGCTGCAAATTTCTGATAGCTAAAATCAATCTTCTGGTTTTCACATTCTGGCCATCAACACACCGTTTTATTCTGAATTTAATTCTCTCATTCTTCCTTCCTGCAGGCGTTCTAGTTCTGTGAAGTGAATCTGCTTTAATGAGTGCTTCATTAAATGACTCATTGGATCTCGTGCCATCCCCGAACCCATCTTTTAATATCGACACCTTGAACCAGTGTTTTTTATCTTTACTCTGACTGGGGTATGTTCATTTCATTTTAATTGTATGAAGCTGAAATTGCTTTAAAACACAATTTCATTGGCTATTATGTTTTTCACTCCTCTCTCTGGGTGTAATTGGCTTGTTTATATGCAGACTTTAATAATGAGTTTGTCTTCGTTAATTCAAGAGAAGTTTGGAAATTAAATTTTATTCTTAATTAAATCCTTGATACTGCTTTCAGCTTGCTTTGGAGATTAAATTGAACCTACCCCGGATCTGTAATGCTACCTTTGAAGGTCTGAGAATTGTTGCCCTCGTACTATCTGTAATTGAAAGTGTACGTCAGACTCTGTCGTCTATGAGTCTGAACACGTCTGCGCGCGGCAGACGCAAGTGAAACGTTCTTGAGTTTTGTTTACATTGAATAGAGGGTTGGAAAGCTCTCCTTAGAGCATGTCTTGTCATTGAGTGTCCACAGGAGACTGTTTTAATCTTAGCATTTACCATTGATTTTCTTCCAAGACTGTAATTTCTGGTGGTGTTTCAGCTCTCCATTTCACACAGTGTGGTCAAGGTGACTTGGATCATGCTGGTTGTTTTGATAATTGATTATCAAACCTTAAACTTTTGAAGAAAAGCCTCTAACCTTCTTGTGTCAGGGACATACATTGGTCAATTTAGGACACAACGTAACTGAAAAGAAATGTTTTGTTCATTATGGAGGAACAAATGTGCATAAGGACGTCTTACACCATGTCAGCACCACTGCTCGGGGATGAGCAGATCTCAACGTGAAGAACAGCCTGTTGTGACATCTTTGTTTTGCATGAAGAATCTCCAGAGATATGCTCATTAATTTAATGACTGATACTGGGCCTTTAGATGTTTCCGGCTATGCTAGCTTACATAAACGTGCTTTAAGGCGTGGAGGAAAATGCCATTCCAAGGATCGTGTCATCTATGCCTTTGCTCCGTTAAGACACGTGGGTTAAAAGTCGAGGGGCACGTACAGGTTCCAGGATTGTGCTTCAGAGGTTTAGTGTATAATTAATCAGTCTTTAAATTGGTTTCCAGCCACAAAAGGACATGCTTAATCTACTGGGTGCTTTTAAGTAGACCATTTTTTGTGATTCATTTCAAGTGCAGTGACGCAGTGTCCACACATATTGGGAGACCTTGAGATACTTGGCTTTTCTGTTGTTGAAAAAGTTTGTGTTAAAGGGTGTCATGCATGCTACATCAGGTATTTTTCATTTTTGTGATAATACCAGTATTTTTTTATTTGTTATCTTTTTGTTATTGTTCTTTATGGAATAATAATAATAATACTAATAATAATAATAATAATAATAAAAATTGTTAATAATAATAATAATACAATATACAGTATTAATAATAATGGGTATTATAATACATAATTGTTGTCAATATAGTATTAGGCCTAATATAGTTTTTAATAATAATAACGGTTGTTATTTTATACAACAGTAATAAGAATAACAATTGCCTTTTATTGACAATAAATTTCTATTATTTATATATTTTGTTATTGTTAATGTTATTATTATTTGTTATATATAGATATATATTTGTCAAAATTAAATCATAGATTTTAAATAACAAATTCATTAACTAACAGTATTAGGGCTGTCAGTTAAACGCGCTACGGCGTTAACGCAAACCCATTTTAATGCGATTAATTTTTTTTATTGTGAGTCTTTTTGGATCGACCAAAAGCGCAAGAGCAGCGGCGCGCACACCGCGGTCAAAATTCAAAATAGTTAAAAAAATAAAATAAAAATAGTTTCCGCTTTGGCGATTACCAGCGCGTCCAATAGAAACTTTTGTGTATCCAAAAAGTCTTGAAAACTGGCGTAGTGCCGCGCATTCCGCCGCGTCCTGTCTGAAAGCACGAAGTTGCCGTGTCGAATTTCGACCCCCGCCATTCAGTGAGATTTGATTCAGCGAGAATGAGGGCGGGGCCTTTATTTTAAGGCTTTACTTCCTGCTCACGACTGCGCATGTCTGGTCCCGAAAACACAAGTGCGCAGACTCAAGTTCCAAGATGTCAGCGTCATATCAAGACACTGGCGGCTTCAGTTCTCTCTGATGGAAAAGAGTGAAGGGGCGTCGTCCATCTTTTTTACAGTCTGCGGTTTAGGAGTAGTTGTGGGGGAGGGGTTAGGATTAGGGGCGGGGTTGGGATTAGACAACGAGGTACTGACTTCAACGAAGGGGTTAATAATTTGGCAGGGGGTCGAAATTAGGCACAACACCGGATCTAGCTAGACGGAAACACACTTTTTGTGAGCCGGCCAAATAGTAGGTTAAAGGGATGCAAAAAAACTCCGCCTGCAAATTTACTGTCCCTCAAATTGTTGCAACCCTGTATGAGTTTCTTTCTTCTGCTGAACACAAAGGAAGATATTTTGAAGAACTATTGGAACTTTGGCACCAATTACTTTGCATAGTATTTATTTTTTTCTACTATGGCAGTCAATGGTGCCAAACAACTGTTTGGTTCCAATCGTTTCCAATCGTTCTTCAGCAGTATCTCTTTAAAGCCAGTGAATGGTGATAACTATGATGTTCTAATATTCTAAAATAATATCTATTGTAATATCCTGACAGATTATAGATCACCTGTGTACTTCACAGCACCGTTGAGTGTCTAATATTCCAACACCTCCTGCAAGCTTCAAGTAATTGTTTACCGATCCTCCACAGGATGCTGTTTCCTCAGAATCAAGTCACATTTATTTTAGAATCCTAGAATCCTACTCTTCCTGGGATTAATTTGTTCCCTGAGAACAGCGGTGCTAAAGGGACACCCAGGAGGTAAAGCAAGGCTCTGAGGCTGCTTCATTCTGATCAAATCTCTCGACCACTTACTGCAGAGTGCCAGAAGCTATTAGCTGTTTTCTGACAGAGATGGGCTCCTGCCATCTCAAAGATGTCAATTAGTATCAAGAACGACATGTGCCTGACTGCCTGTAGTCTGAGCAGCATTTATTTGTAAGGTGTGTGTGGCCGAGAGCTAGAAAGAAAGACCGGGCTAGATGTGTGCTTTTGTATAGCTCAGTTCAAAACCCAGAGCTGCATACTGCCTACTAAGGTAATATCCTAAATGAAATCATACTGTAAGTGAATGTTTTGAAACGCTCTACGTAGTGCATCATACAAAGAAAGCTCGGAGACTTGACCCACGATCAATTTCTGCACTTAGAAATCGATTCTCCGAACTCCAGCCCCTAGCTTCTGTCATCGCGTCGTTCTTGCGTTCTGCTTGCCTTATGAACAACGTAATGAGACACAGGTGAATGCAATCAGTGATGATGAGTCCAGGCAGTGAGTTCTGGGAAATGTAGTTTGTGAGGGAGCGATAATAGTCGGTGTGGAGTGCCCTCTGGTGGCTATCAAGGGCACTCCAGCTGGTGACCGTTACAGTATTGTAGTAATATAATAGAAACTGTAACAATATTTCACAATATTATAGTTTTTACTATTTCATCAAATAAATAAAGCCTTGTGGAGTATAAAATCTTACTGACCACAATATTTTGAAGGGTAGTTTGTGTATATAACCTGAAAACTGCTCACCACAATGGTGTGTGTGCAATTAGTCATGAGTGTGCAAATGGTAATAGCCTCTCGATCCCAAGTGGGAATAACACTTCTACATAAGTGTTTGGCGCGGATGCCTCTGTAAACATCCAATATCCCAAAGAGCAACGAAAACATGTTCCATTTGCAACTGCAAACAGCCTCTTTCAGCAGTGTGTGTTGTGGAAGCCAGTCCGGGATTGAGTAGCTACCTAGAGTACCCAAAAACAATGAAAGTGTTTGTCTGTGGGTTTCAGACCCATAAATTTCCCTGCTGTCAAGCGAATCCCTCACTAGGGATGACAATGTAAGCTTGGTGACTTCACCCCCAACCACCATTGAGATCGCAACATGGCTAATACCCAACGAATCTGATCCGTGACTCAACTCGTCTCAATGGGCTATACCTGCCATACCAGGACTGTGGGGGTGTGAACCAGTGTCAAGCCTTTCCAACGGATCAGTCCCTGGAGAATACGAGGCGTCCCCACTGTCATAACAGAGAGAGGAAGTGAGAGTCTCCTTTCATGGGCCGTTCATCTCGGCACACACAGTCGATGTCCGATCAGTGTTAGCTGAACTGTGAGCAGTAATGACTCACTGAAACACTGCGTTCAGGTACTCCCACACCTTTAGAGATGGATTAACTGGATAGGGTTGATCTGACTAACCGTTTATCAGTTGTCGGGAATACAACTGCACTTCCATAAGCAGAAATGGCAATGTGGTGTAATTAATCACTGTTAGTACAAGCTAATTTGCACATGATTGTTCGCTTTGTACCGTCTGTCATTATAATCAAGCGTAGGTGATTAATATTTGCATGAATATTAACTGTGTGTCTCATTTGCTCACTGAAAGAGTTCGGTTGTGGTATTTGATGCTTGTGACACAGTTGGCCACCGAGAGAATTAGAAATGGCGAATGTTAGCTGATATGTTAAAATATGTTTACATTTTCACTACTATGATGAGGTGTTGCTGTACGGTTGCCAGGTTTTCTAACTGTCACTGTGTGTGAACCTGCCTTTGCAGTTAGGGATTGTGAACAAATATATTTATCAATTTCTAAGTTTGATTAGTCTGAATAGTGTTAAAGTCCTATGTGTTGAAAATCACGTTTTTAATGTTGTTTATATATCTATGTGGTGGTTTTTAATAAAAAAAAATACATTTTATGTTTGAAATCGCTGGTGTTTCTGACATCACAAACTACCTCGTAACTAATCACGTCAACGTGTGGGTGGGCTTTAGCATATCATTATTATGCCTTGAAGCAAGGGAGGCTCAAGAAAAGATCCCGGTATTTTTTCTGCTGATATGAAATATCGGGTAGATTTAACAATGTAGCGGGTGTATGATATATATTACGATGTTATGATGAATATGCCTTTCTTCACTGATGTTCTAAGTCGTTCAAAGCGTTTCTGATGATTGTTAGAAGGCTGCCTGACTCTGAGATGGCGAATGGGAACATGGTTTGTGTAACATTAGCAACACATTATTAGCTGTTTGATAACATAGTCAAGCAAAAGGCTTATATTGTTACTGTTATGTGTCCGACGTTGTAAAGAGCAATACCATTACCTCAGTTGGCTGAGTGAATTCTCTGAGCTGGTGTGTGTGAGTGTGTGTGGAGGTGGGGCTAATTAGCATATTCACTGTTCCATGTGTAGGGGTGTAGAGTTGCATTCAAGTTATTTACATATTTATTTTAAATTTGTAATTTTGGTGATCAAAGGTTAGTTTTAAGGAATAAAAATATTGAATAATAAGTGACTTTAACACTTTAAAATCAAAAGTAGTGCTTTTTTATTATGCTGACCAGCCCAACACAGCAAAAGGAGGTCAAACAATTGTAGGAGTTTGGGGGCGGGGATAACATTTTTTTTTGTCCAACCAGTGTCAGTTTGTTGACAGGGTTGCCAAGTCTGGTATTTTCATGCAGAATTGGTCTACTTTTACACTGGTTTCACAGACTAGTCCCAAAATTAAACACTAGTCCTAGATTAAAATGCAATATTAAGCTGTTTTATCTGAAAAACAACTTGTACTGAAATATCTTGCCACATGACCTGCCACAGCCGATAAAAAAGGCCACCTCAGTCACCCATTTTAAATCTCTTTTAAAAACGTATCTTTTTTCTTTGGCCTTTAACACCAGGAGTTGACTTTTGTTTTTATGGTTTTGCAGTTTGTGGTTTGTTTTGTGTTATGTTGCATGTGATGTGTTGTCTTTGTATATTTGCCTATTCTTGTGTGCAGCACTTTGGTCTACTTCGGTCGTTGTAAAGTGCTTTATAAATAAAGTTTGTTGTTGTTGTTGAAATATCTTAAAGCTACACTGTGTGATTTTTACCCCCATCTAGAAGTGAAAAGGTATATTAGCATCCAGGGAATATTAGTTTCTGTTTCTCTCAATTACGATTTCATTTCATTTCATCAAAGATTAACATGGCTTCCAGTTCGACCTCGTCCATGAGTGTTAATTCAAACGTAAACGCGAAATGCGAAGCTTGAATTAACGGGTATGTCCCTCTTTGGCTAATGTACTTTCAAGATGGAGGGGCAACATGGCGACCGATGTTAAAACCCCTTACTCATATATATTTTTAATGGCATATTATACACTCACGAGAATACTTTATTACTTGAACAAAGTAAATACACTCTAAAAAATGCTGGGTTGTTTTAACCCAATTTTGGGTCAAATATGGACAAACCCGAAATGTTGGGTTAAAAATGTAATGTAAAAATTTAACCCAACGGCTGGGTTAGTCCATATTTGACCCAAAGTTGGGTTAAAACAACCCAGCATTTTTTAGAGTGTATACATTAATGAGCACATATATTTTTGAAAGAACTCAGTGTTTTTAGCTAAGAATAAACTAAAAGAGTTACACAGTGTAGCTTTAAAATACGCCAGTTCCCTTGTTTTATCTCAAGATGCACACCAATCATACATGACATTTATAAAAGCTACTTAAATGTCTCAATTGAACTAAGGTCTAATCCTGGTTGAATCTAAACTTAAACTTTTGTCATAGGTTAATTCCCCCCCCAACCCGCAGGTTAAAGCTTGGGCATATTGCATAAATTATATTTGACTGAAGTTTGGGCTATTTGGGCTAGTTTTGCTACGGAGACCTGGTTGTGGAGTTTTTTGGATCACCTGACTGAAATTACATGTCATTTCATTTCAAGAGGTTTTTTTTTTTTTTTTTTATACTCACAGTTTAAGGCCACTTGTTTTAAATGAAACACCGATGTTAAAAGAGGCTTGGTATTCATGTATCATGTGCAAATGATTCCTAATGTCTTGGCAGTGAAACAAGCCCAGAGCGCCAATGCACTCTCCATCTTGTTTTCCAGATGGAAACTAGTTATTCCTCCACTAACTCAATCACAGTTGCTAATCACTTGTGAGTGAGTCACCGAGATGAGTTGCTAAGTGCTTTCTGGCTGTTTCAGGCCAAAGGCCGCAAAACCGTACGTGGCTTATGCAAATTCACGAGTGCTTAAATACAGAGTGGAAAACAAAGCCTTTAAACTGTGTGGCATGTGCATATTCTTGACATAAATCAGCAGTTAGACCTAGTGAACCCATTTTTGATTTAAATGCGATGTGACATGTCCTAGGGATTGTCCGCATGTGAGTACTATGTGTTTGTAAGCGTGCTATAGCATGTGTGCGGTTATGCATCTGGTGACGAAACCGTTGAGGTTCTGCGCTCTGTTGTACTGAGGTCACACTGTGCACCAGAACAGGAATGAATCAGGGTGCTTCAAATCTGATTCAGGTTCATTTCATTTGACCCTGTCCTAAAGCTATTCCTCTTTTCACAGCAGCGCATATCCTACACTTCTTAAATGAGCAAAAATAGAGATGAAAAGGTGAATAAATCAGGCAATGCGTGAAGAAAATCGTGCCTTCAGGTCTTTAGTATTGTGACACAATTAACCGCTTATTCAGCATATGAAACCTATACATTTATGCAGTTGTCAGTTGCTTTTATCCAAATAAACTTACATTGCATTATGACGTATTTAAACCCTTGACCTTGATGTACTGTTTGAACTGCTTGACTGTTAACATAAAGCTGATGAGCTCAGTGTTGTAATGTTACCATTGCGTTTTTGCAGTCTAAAACCGCCATTAGCTCAATTTATTGTTACATTTCCTTTGCATCCTTTTCTGAATGTAAGCCTAAGTGTTTTTATGCAGTTCATTGTTTTCGAAGTATCAGTCGTTTTCTATTTCTGTGTATCAGATGCAGGCCCATATAAAGTGTTATTTTCACTCTTGTTACTAACCAGTAGATTCTCTTTGAATTGTGCTTCTTGAATCCAGAGATTGTAAGGGTTGTTAATCTTGACATTTTAGCCAAGCTCTTCATTTTACCCATGATGATTTTCCTCTTCATGTTAGGTAGGAGTTTTCTTCACACTCTTCATAAGTGGAGTGAGTATGTAAAGGATGTAGGAGGTGGAGGAGAGTTTCTATTCAAACATCCACAGAACATCTTTTTTATTTCTTTAAAAAATATCAAAGGAGCAATTTTATCCTCAGGGAATAAGCTGGCTGTGTTTTTTTTATTTATTTATTTTATTTAATTTTTTACTGAAAGCTGCCCTCAAGCAGTTTTTGTGGCCCAAATGAGATTCTGCTACCATTTGTACTGCTTTTTATTCAAGGTGTGATTCAATTCAGCATCAAACAGAAAACTATAATCTTTTCTGTTCTCTAATTTGTCACAGCATTTAGGCAGGTGTTAATTAAAATGAGGGTTATTAAGTTTTGACTAGGGCTGTGCAAAGATTAATCACATCCAAAATAAAAGTTTGTGTTAACATAATATATGTGTGTGTGCTGTGTATAATTATTCCGTATATATAGATACATATGCATGCATGTATATATTTAAGAATATTTTGCACATAAATACTGTATATATAAATACATAATATATATATATATATATATATATAAAAACTGCATTTTCCAAAAAAATGCATTAAACTATGTAAAATTATCTATGTTTATCTCCATGAAGAAAAATTAGAAATCGGGGTCTTTTATAAAGTGAATTTTACATACAACGCCGTGTTTTTGTAAAAAAGCCTAATAAATATTAAAAGATATCAAAAAATACTCCAAAAACTGCACAATTGTTGAGTAAAAACATTAATAAACAGAGTAAAATTGCATTTGTAAATATATATATATATATATATATATATATATATATATATATATATATTTACAAATGCAATATATATAAGATAATCCAATATATGAAGATAATACAAGGTTTAAATACATGCATGTATTTATATATACAAAATAATTATACACAGCATACACAAATATATTATGTAAACACAAACTTTTATTTTGGATGTGATCACAATTAATCTTTTCACAGCCCTAGAGGAGTTTTGACACGTTCCAACATTTTCAAACTATTGTTCGTTAATTATAATGATGGTTATTTAGTTTTGACACGTTCCAACATTTTCAAACTGCTCAAAAAATATTTTGGTTGCTAACCAACATCACAATTTATAATTTGAAGCTGTGTTTGCAATATGGTGATCAAATATTACCTGTTTCTGTTCAATTTTCAACATTTTAGTTGTTTACAATTTTAGACAATTAGGAGTGTGGCCTTTCTTTGTGGTCCTTGAGCTATCTGTAGTTGAGTAGCTTCTAAACACATGAAACAAAGAGTCATTCAAAGATGCACACATGCCCACTTGTACACACTCAAACACAAAATGGATGATGAGTCCGCATTTTGAAATTGGAGTGCCTTGTGCTAAAAGCAAGCCAGTCCCGCTTTATAGCTCTTCAGAAGCCTTTCTCTCCTTTAAAGATTTTGTATTGAAGACAAGAAGGTGCAAAAATGAATGAAAAATGTCTCCAACGTATGAAATGATTGCATATATAGAGACCAGAACAGCAGAGGAAGAAACAAGCTCTAATGACTGTAATGACCAGTAGTTTCTTTTGACATAGAGAATGCCTTATTATCCAACTTAAGAGTAATTGTTTTTTTTTTTTTTTAAATATGATATGCATATGATAAAAAAATTCCTGACAGTTAAAGGTGTTTGAATTGAGATACTTTGTTGTAGTCATATCAAAATGTAATCATGATGCTCTAGCCGACAGGAGTTGAATGAGTCAGACGCTCTTGTGAAGTTGTATATCAAAAGGCAAAACTGAACTATGTATGATCAGAAAAATGACTGGAGCGAGTGTGATGAAACTTTTTGTAAGAGATTATCATAATTATATGCATTCAATGTTAAATGCGTAAATAACCAGATTGAATTGCGGTTTTCGCTAAAACCCAAAATGCGGGGAAACAATTTGCATGTCATCGAATAGACGCAAGTGTAATATATGATCCAGTTTGGAATTGCTTGCTAAATTCAGGTCAGGTTAACGTTGTAATAACATGGCTCCCAATTTCAGATAACAGTAGATTCACCGTTGTACAATAACAGCCTTATTTCATTTTCAACAAATCTCTGTGAGGCTATGTTTTATCTGTGACTGGCTTTATCATTTAATTGCATTCAAAATACAGGCTATTATGTGACGCATGCCGTGAGACTGACTCACCATTGCTTGACTCGAAATGGAACCAGGAAGTTTGCGTGAGTTCCAGTATATGCAACTACCAACAAAGGTTTATCACAACATCCTGTAAGTAAGTAAAGTGAAACCAAGACCTCAGTACCAAATCAGATATCTGTCAACAGCGTTTGGCTTTAAAACCACATCAAGAAATACATGTAGTTTGGATTTTTCTTTGGGTTTTTTTTTTTTTGTCTTAACTTTTACTTTTTTTTGCTTCTGCTAGTTTTGAATGTAATGGTCTGAGTGAAATAATTTATTATCAAAGTAAGTTAAGATCAATCGAGCCTTCCCTGGAGGGGATTGGGAAACAAAAACATTATTAGTCGAATTTCTCATTTTTGAAACTACAACACCTCGTTTTCGAAACTTTCCAAGGGAGTTGCTTCATGTGCCTTGCTCATCCATAGAGCTGTTTCAGCCATAAACCAGTACATTCACTTTTCATCAGAGTCATTAGGGTGAGATGTGCTTTTGTAGCACTCTCCTGCACAACAGAGAAAAGGTCCAGTAGGCAGGCAGCTGACACACATTCTACTCCACTGATCTATAATGAATGGATAGCTCATGACATCACAAACAGTGAAGCCACCGCGCTGCCATATTGGTATTCCCTAGTGAGCTCATGCGTTCTATTGAATCAGTAGGAAATTGTATGATATGACTAAGAAAACATTGCATAATGAGACACCGTCTTTAAATCTAAAGTCTCCCTGAACAGTCTTACAACGCAAACATCCTAAGCATTTAAATGGGTATTTGTTTACGGCAGATATGTTTTTTAAGCAAGACTCAGTTTGACGCAGACATTTCAGAGAGATTGAAAATAAAAAATTATACACGAAACACTGCAAGTTATCCTGTCAGCTATAACTGTGGTAACTCAGAGTACTTTAAAGCTTTTAGTTTATTCCTAGCTAAAAACACTTAGTTCTTTCAAAAATATATGTACTCATTAATGTGTATTTTCTTCGTTCAAGAAATAAAGTATTCTCGTGAGTGTATAATATGCCATTGAAAATACATACGGGTAAGGGGTTCTAATGTCGGTCGCCATGTTGCCCCTCCATCTTGAAAGTACATTAGCCAAAGAGGGACATACCCGTTAATTCAAGCTTCGCCT
Organism: Pimephales promelas; assembly: GCF_988280905.1. Taxonomy (NCBI): domain Eukaryota; kingdom Metazoa; phylum Chordata; class Actinopteri; order Cypriniformes; family Leuciscidae; genus Pimephales; species Pimephales promelas. Next base: position 7,611,648 of record NC_142791.1, on the reverse strand, counting down.
TTCGCGTTTACGTTTGAGTTAACACTCATGGACGAGGTCGAACTGGAAGCCATGTTAATCTTGGACTACACTGGCCACCGTAGGAGTTAAAACGAAATCGGAATTGAGAGGAACAGAAACTAATATTCACTGGATGGTCATATACCTTTTCACCGCTAAATGGGGTAAAAATCACACAGTGTAGCTTTAAACTGTATTTTCCACAACCTTATACAAGACTTATAAAGCATATGTAATACACATAAACGTTTCATTTTTTTTTCAACATCGGAAGTTCTCAAAACAATTCCACACGTGTAATGGCTGGGCAGTTGAAAATTATTTTAATATGCAAACATGTTACCCAATCATAGCAGTGGGCATTTACTTCCAAGTCTTGAATGCGACATGCCCATCAAAGCAGAGTGTTTGAAGTAGATGGCCAAAACAGGATAGAAAATTGCTTACTTCGAAATTCTGATGTTTTTCATGTAAAAAACGTATACGTGGGCCTCAGATAACATTATAAAAAATGCAGTTCATGACTCCTTTTGGTGTAAATTCTATTCATCAAAAGTAATGACTGCAATATCAAGGGGGCACATTGCATTCATTGCCATAATCAGACTGTATCTGTATCTCCACACTCTCTTTCTCTCCCTTTCTTTTTCTACCCCACTTGTTTATAAGTAGCCTCTTTAATGATCATAGCGGAAAGGAAGTGGTACTGAAGAAAAGGCAGGGGAAAAGAACATGTCCTTTGGGTTCAGAATAGTATAGGCATGGCTGACTTGTTGGTTGCATGAAGGGGCTTGAGATTGGCACTTACAGGTTGCGGTATGACAGCGAATTCAGTCATTTAGCTATGCTAGGCATCTCAGTAGCATTGCTGTTCAAACATCCTACTCATATCATATATTTATGCTATGAACAATTCTGGCTTCTAAAGCAATTTACACAAATCATGTGAGTGACAATTGCCAGCGCAGGTTGCTGATATTACAGGATGCATACTAAACTGGGCCTCTAAAGGAAAGAAGGAACCCACCGTTATTTAAAATGCATTGAATTTCTTATCTTGTACTTGTGAATCTAGTCAACTTACTAGTGCCTCAAACAAAACTCGAAACCTTTCATGCTTATAACATGGCAACCTTTGCAAATCCAGTGATTAACTCTAAAAAATGCTGGGTTGTTTCAACCCAAATTTGGGTCAAATATGTAGAAACCCAAATGTTGGGTTGAAAATGCAATTAAAATATTTACAGTTGAAAGTGAAAGTTGAAGTTGGGTTAATTTGACATTACATTTTTAACCCAACATTTGGGTTTTTCCATATTTTACTCAAATTTGTGTTCAAAAAACCCAGCATTGTTTAGAGTGTTAGTTAATCAAAAGCTCTCAATGTATCAGCTTGACTTTTTTCCCAAGTAGACTCAAAAACACCTGTGTTATATTAAGCCAGTCAAGATTGGAACTGCTAATATTAGGTAGCCTGTCATGGTGTAGGATTTTGTAAATCGTGTAAATCGTCTTGGACATCAAGGAAGTTGTACGATTATAATAATAATTATAAGAGAATTTCCAGATCAAAAGCAAGTCCAGGATCATCTTGTTAGATGCACTCAAATGGCATTTAGGAAAAGTTGCAGTAGTTTAGTTGTCATTTTGAGATCCATTAAGGAGACCTGGATCAATGAAGACAGCAATGTAGTGGGGGAAGTCTTAGCTCTGAAGGAGCCCAGTCATCAAGGTTATGCTTTAGGTAATAGCAACTGATTACCTAAAGCATCAAACTAGTTGCTATCTAGTTTGATTTATCAAAAAGGCATGCAGAGTACCTTTCTGTGATCGCAGATGTGGTACTAGAAACTTCCAGGCAAGTATGCTTGGACAGGTAAACTCTTTTGGAGGAACAAGTCTCGCCATCTAAAGGCCCAGGTGTACTCCAATATCTTAATCCAGATGCGCAATCATGTCCACGCAGCTTTTAAAAGACACTTAAACGCTGATGAGAGGGGATGGTCGAGTTCGACACATTCACAGTACAATTACTAATCGCCACCTAGTGGATTAATTCTGTTTTTCTTGTGCATGCACTGTTGTACGCACACAGTCCGTGTGATCTTAAAAATTCGGCTGCACGTGGACGGGGTGGACCAACCCTATCTCACGACCAATTCGTACGAATTCGTATGAGTGATTAAAAAATGACTAATTCGTACTAATTCATACGACCTCACTCGTAAAAATTCGTACGATTTGTCTAAACCCACGTGATGGTTGGGTTTAGGGGCGGGGTCATTCGTACGAATTCATACGAATTGGCCAATTTGTAAAATATGTAGATTTAGCAAAATCGTACTAATTCGTACGAGTGAGGTCGTATGAATTGTTACGAATTAGCCACCTCGTAAAATTCGTACGAATTCCTGTGAGATCGGGTTGGGTGGACGGACGTTCGTTAACCCTCGTTAAGTGCGTGGACGGCCGCAGTATACTTCGGGTTTAAGTAAAAGAGCCAATCACTGATTGGTAAATTCAGGGCTTCACTGCAGCTACCTTTTGAAGCTCCTATAGAAATAGTCAGTGTTCTGAGACACACGCTTAGTGCTCATTGGCTGATCCAGCTTAAACTTTTTTTTTTTTTTTTTTGAGTGTTCAGAAATTAAATTTGAGACAGTTGTTGTTAGATTTCATTTGTGATTTCGGTAACACTTCCTTTTACAGTCCAGTTACCCATGTAAATACTATGTACTTATTTTAGTAACTGCAATTACTGGTTAATAACTAGTACTATCCCTGAACCTACCCCAAAACCTACCCCTGTTCCATGTACTTACCTTATATTAGCCAGCACTTTCTAGGTAAATACACTGTAAGTACACTGTACCGTAAAAGGAAGCGTTACCGTGATTTCAAATATGAAATTACATCATAAGCTTCGTGAACAGCTGTGGAGAATTGAATGTTTCCCCATTCAAAGAGATAGGAGCTGTACTGGCATTTCAAAGGTAGCTACCGAGTTAAATGACTTGCCTGAAAGGGACTTTGATTAAACACCCTTGGGCTATTACCCTTGGGTAAGTAGAGTGGTTTTATTTGATTTCTAAAATATTTGTAGCTTGATTTTGATACAGACAAACTCGGTTTAATTTCTTTGTATGCAGCTTGTTCCAAAGCATAGCTTTGAAAACTAACCATTACCCTAACCCTAAGTCAGACTTCCAAGTAGTCTCTAACACCAGTGAGCTCCAATGTGTCTTCCTGCAGTCTGAAGGGGCAGCTCTCATTGATGAGAGAGTCTTACTGCAGTAGTGACTAGTGAGGTAAGGCAGAAAATTGTAAGAGATCTCATGGTATGGGATTAAGGTGTCAGGGAATATCTCATATGAGATGGATTCAAATGGGGTTATGATCAGACCAGTTATCAGCTCTACAAGGATCATCATGTTTCTCATATCAGTTTTTCCAAGTCACAGCATGTTGTCGCTGATGTTTTCTCTGTATGGGATGGCAGTGGCTTGAGTGGTTCTGTCATTTGCCACCCTAGAGTTTGACTTACAGAGAGTTTCTAGTATACCAGTGGGGTTTCTGGCCAGCCTGATTGATTTTGAAGGGAAAACCTCATGATGTCCCTGCAGCCTTAAGCGAGACATTTAGACAAACTCCGAAGGTCTTTACAGTACAGGACTACACACATGGCTGAATTATCATTAGCCGACACACTCTTGCCAGAACAACAAAGCTGGAGTTCGAGTTGGAGTTGGAGTTGTCTTTTGATTTGCACAGCTCAGCAGAATTTTGTTTTCACCATCCCTATGCACCCCCTTCAGAAAATATTAAGCAAACTCTACATCCAGAGAGACTGGAGTTTATCAAGATGAACTTGGAACAGTGTTTTTGTAGCTTCCCATTCGAAAATGCGTTTGTTTGATGCTGGGGCTGAATAAATGGTTTGCGTAGAGTTCTGCAGGCAGAGCCGAATGATTTTGTGGCTGAAATGTCTTTGAGCCCAGCCTAACTGCTTCAGGCTTAGTCAATTTATTGTAATATGTGGTTCAATGAGAGGTTGGATTTCATGTGAATATGGCATTATGTCAGAACAGCCAATCCTCTCTCCAGGCCGTTATAATGCTTTTCTCGCTGTGGTAGGCAAAAATAGAGGCATTTTTGGATTATTACTGTCAGAGTGTCAGTGAGAATGTTTCATCACCTCAGTTTGCTTCATACTTTGAGCACACTGTTTCGTTGTTATCTGTACCTGTTGTTTTTGAAGGTGGGCGATTCTGTTGATAGTAGCAGCATGTTTCGATAGGCTAAGCTATTACCACACTACTCAAAATTTGATAGTTGCTAAATTCTAAGTAAATGATCACATTTTGAATGAATTTGAATCAATTATAGAGATTTTATCCTTGTTATGGGTATTATAATAATTATTATTATTCATTTGTAAGTGCAAATAGACTTTTAAAGCAGTGCTAATTTATCTTGTAATAATCAACAAGAATATGGTTAATCAAAGATGTTGAGTTAATCCTCAATATAGTTTTTATATTGTTCAGTTAAATTGGAATGATACTCAATAATGAGTATTAACTGTTATTTACATAAAATGTTGTGATTATCTTTGGCAGTGCTACAGTAGTTTGAAAGATACTCCAAAGCTGCCACCACAGCATATTAAATATGAACATTATTAAACGACATATATATTGATTTTAGTGACATCTTGTACCGTCAAATGACTTTGAAGTGGCTTTAATGCATATTCAAATAAAGAAAACAAAACTGAGAATGCCTTTGTAGTGTCATTCATGCATGTTAAATATTAAGAAAAGGCCTAAATGTTTTGGAAATTTGATCTGCTCTTAGATAATTGTTTTCTTGCATCAGCTGAATAGCATCAATTTTTGTGGTGTCTTTTTATTTGTTAAGGGTTAAATCAGGTCACATCACAGGAAGTGTACCGAATTTTTTTACGGATCCATCCACAAAGCAGAGTGGATTTTTGCCTTTAATCTGCAAAAAGATTAACGAGAAAGGAGATGTTTTGTATTATTCTACCAATGTGACATGGAACCAAACAATTGAAATATTTGCACTAGTAGAGTTGTTCAATTCATAATCCTAAAACCTGGAAGAGAATTAGTATTTTGAGGCATGGTTTAAATAATGGTTTTTAAACATATTGTCCAATTTACTCAATCATATTCTTTGTGACCTACGCAACATTGTGTTTCTTTTCTTAACTTGATTTATTTGCTTTCAATTTGTGTAATTCTCTAAAATGTGTAATCTGCTAGATTACATTAGTTAGGGCAAATATAAAATAATCAAGCTCTTGAAAATATTTTTTGCTGAAACTAGTTCCCAGCATGCTTTGCTTGGGCCTCAATGAGGAGAGTAAAAATGTTGAAATTAAGTGTTAGCTAATAAATTAATTATACAATCTTATTATTTAGTCATGTGACTCAAAGTATAAGAAATATAATGAATTAATCCTGATAGGGAACCATATTAAAATCACTTTATTTGGTTACCTAAAAATTACTTTTTATTACGACAACAAATTAAGTTGAACTTAATAGATTCATGTAGAACCAACGTACATGATTAAATCATGTAAATCCAACGCACTTCTTTTCAGACTTCTTTTTTTGCACTGCAACATAAATTACAAACAGCCTAAAAAAATAATAGACAATAACGATATAATTTATTCCATTAGAGATTGCAATGTTATTTAACATTTTATTCTTGTATATAGTGTTAAAATATTAATACTTACTTAAGTGTTAAAACTTAAGTAAATCTAAGAGTCACTGGATGTTCCCCAAGATGAATATCTGTGTGCTAAATTCATTCGACTTATCTCACTGTTTGTGACGATGCCTGTAACAGTCCTAATACATTGTCTCACTTTCCCGCACAAAATTTGATTAGATATCACATGTTTTTCTATAACCTTAATCTTCTTGTTTGCATGACAGTTCCTGTAATCCCTGTTTTTAGAGCATGACACTTCCTAGATTAAGCCAGATTGATTGAATAGCAATGGCATTAAAAATAACAGCAACAGATGATATCATAAAACACCCTTCTAGGAGCTGAAAAAGAGATTTGGAGAGAAGATTAAAGAGGTGCGGATGGAACGGGGATAGTGTAATGGAAATGACAAGACTGTTTCGGCACCACTGGGCACGTCAGACACTATTTTGGCTTTTAACTGACAAAGTACAATGTGGGCAAAGGAAGTCCTGACGGTGAAGTGATGTGACATTAAAAACAGCAACTCCACTAATTACTAATTTTGAAATATTTTCTGTCAGTGTGTGAGGAAAATGTTGTGTGTGATTGGTTGCAGACAGCTTAAAGTTTAAAAAAAAAAATTCTGAGTACACAGACAACAGAACAGCATCCTTCTGACAATCATCTTCTAAAGGAGCAGACATTCTCTTCTGTTTGTTGTTGTAAATTAGTCCAGCCACCTCTGGCATTTGTTGAAATACAGTTCAGCCGTAATAACACTGGATTATAGGCCTATGGTGTCTGAGAGCATATGCTTTTCATAAATGCCAACTCAATTGAAGTCTGCGCTGAAAGATGGGGCCAGGGAAGTAAATTGTGTGTCTTTAGCGGTGAAGTCAGAAATCTGCTGATTTTGTGCGTTCAAAAGAGGATTTGCAAGTAATCCATAAAAGGAAAGAACTATTATAGTGAACATGGCCATGTCTGTCAAAAATAGGAAATTGTGGTTGTTCTGGCGTGGATTTATTGTAAAGGAAGTGGTGGATGGTAGGAGACATCTGAGGGGGAAAATGTAAAATACTAATGACAATTATGTTTGTGGACATGTGACTCCTTGGACTGTCCCGTACATTGTGTATTCTGTTTTCTGCTGTCTGTTATTATAGGCCTCAGAGGCTTGTGCTGGGACGCATCAGGCTATTTTGGGGGAAGCTGGTTTTGTGATTCCAGTGACGTCGAGAACACTGCCCTCCTAGTTTAGGCCGATCCCATCTGATGAGCTCTCGGTCCACACTGAACTCTCGGGCCCTGCTCCGTTCATGGATAATTCCCTACTGCCCCAAAATACAGCATGGATATTGCAGAGTCTGCTGTTATGCATGAATGCATCTGTATTTGTGTGCGTGAAGAGAATGATACAGGGAGAGGGAGGAAAGAAAAAAAAGTTGAGGACTTAACTTTATATAGCCAAGAGTATCTGAACACACCAAAACAGAACATCCATGTTGTACTGCTGGAACAAAAAACGCCCCAAGCTGTTGTCCAGAAAATTTGGACGTTTTCTAGAATTGGGACATAAAATAAAGACAACTATTTCCCTTTCATTGTCACTCCAAGTTCCGCCATGGGGTTTCCCATTCGTCGTCATCCGGCGGAACGTCTCCGTTGTCTGTTCCCTACTCAGGGAACAAGGGTTACATCCGTAACCGAGACGATTAGGAACTAGTGCTGTCAAACGATTAAAATATTTAATTGCGATTAATCGCATTAATGTCATAGTTAACTCGCGATTAATCGCACATTTTTATCTATTCTAAATGTCTCTTGATTTCTTTTTGTCCCATTACTTTTTTCTCATTTTAATGCTTTTATCAACATGGAAAAGTGCTTTGTGCAAATGTTTTTTATTGAAAACAACATTGGCATAGCCTACTGTGTTCAAATTCACAATAAAAAATTCTCACTTGGAGCAAATAATCAATGCACAATGTAACACTGTCCATCAATAAAAGGGTGAAAGAAATACTGACGAGGTCCTGATATTGATGAGGGGGTGGAGAATTCGCATCTGCTGTGTGTGTGTGTGTGTGTGTGTGTGTGTGCTTGGCCATCATCAAGCGGTATTTCAGACTGGACATGCTGCGATGATGATAGCTCAGTTCACAATGACAAAACACAGAGATCACTTTGTTCTTGTCAATGGAACCATTTGGCAAGTTTTTAAAAGTAAACTCTCCTTTCAGAATCTTATTGGCATCCATTTCGGCGTCTCGCGCTCGCCATCCACTCAAAACGTAACGTTAAGCTACTATTTGGCCGGCTCGCAAGCCCAAGCGAGTGTGTGTGGCGTGCCTGTTTTGTTTACGGTCTAGCTAGATCCACTTGCGCTTTGGTCGGCCAAGCAAAAAAAACGTCCTTGCGCGGCGCAAGCCATTGAAATGAATGGGTTTCATAGTGCTTTCAAAGTTTGCTAGGCCAAAAAGACTGTTAATCGTGCGATTAAAAAAATTGACGCCGTTAAAATGGGTTTGTGTTAACACCGTTAATAATGCGTTTAACTGACTGTCCCAATAAGAACCCATTTAAAATGAGAGAAAATTTGTATTTTTCATGAAGAATTATTATTATTATATTAACATATTTAAATGATGCATACAAATTATAGATAATTCTAATAATAAATAGCTATAATTATACGAAAATTAAATAATAAAAACACTTTATTAATATAAATATATAAATAAATGATATATAACACTATAAGATAGTAACATATATGCATACATATACAATTTATTTATTATTTATTGTTTGAGTCTCTAACATATTTAAATTATCCCTAAAATGTTTCCCCTAGTTTAAAAAGCACTGCTCTAGAATGTCATTGTATGCTGTAGCATTAAGCCTTTTTTCTTTAAACTGTCTATAAATGTGACACAGACTGATCTTGTGTGCATCCTCACATGCTTATTTGTCTGAGTTGTGCCTGTGGTAGTCAGCACTTTCTGTTCCTGCTGTCTATTGTAGCAGCTCATCGCAGTATTAGTGTTCCAAAGCAGACTGGATTGCATAAACCCGTGCCAATCCTTGCTTTAGCCGGAGGATATGAGGATGATGGGCTGGCTCACGGCTGGGTGGAAAAATTAATCAAATCTCTCTCCTGATGGATGAAAAAATACCTTTTGGGATCTTTGACAAACACTTTTGACAAATAAAATCCTTGCCAAAAGGGGCTTTAGTGATGAAAAAACGCACATTGAATCTAATCTTGCCTGGGATTAAATTATTTTTAAAAGCGAGAAATCTTTTCATTGCTCATTGATTCGTTTACTTCGTTGGACTGTATTTCTTTATGCTGTAGTAATGCCGAGGCACACATTTTATTTTAGAGATTTATACAGAATTATTGTGTCTTTTTTTGTTTGCTGGAACATCGACCACCTTTTTTTGTTTGTTGACATTTCAAGGTTGAATTCTTGGGCTTGACAACCACTAAACTTAACATTTAGCTTGCCTAGTGCAAAGCAAAGTGGAATTGCACTCTCAGACCTGAGAAATCCAACATCCTTGTCCTGAGCCTATACATCCTACTCTTCAATCATGTACATATTCTGTCCATCATAACAGCTGGCACTGCATGATCACTGAGCAACATAGGTGCATGTCTCAGCATCTGTCATTCTGTCTCAATAAGGATCAGCTATACTCTAGATATTGCTTCAGGGCTTCAGGTTCCTGTTTTATCCCACTAAGAAGTTTGACAAGCATTTTTTTTTTTTGCTTCTCTAGATGGCCAGCAGTGAGCATTGATTTCCTTCTGCTCCCAAAGCTAAAAATGATTTTGTCTGAAAGCTAATCTTTGACATTTTTTCTAGCACAAAAGATTCACTCTGTTCCCCAATGTCTGTGTGAATAACTGGATTTAAAATATAGATTTTTCTTGATTTGAATCTATTCTAATTTTGTTGAAGGGGTCATGAACTGGCTTTTTAATTTTTTTATATTGTTGTCTGAGGTCAACTTATGATGTTCGCTTGGTTTTTACATTAAAAAACATCAAAATGAATAAGTAATAGGCTATTTTCTACCCTAGTTTTGAGCCCAGCTGAAAAACGCTCGGTTTTTATGGGCGTCTCGCATTGAAGACTTGGAAGTAAATTCCCACTGCTGTGAGTGGATAACAGTTTTGCATATTATACTGAGTTTCACTCTCCATCCGCTTTGTCATCATGATGAGGTAGGAATCTATGTTATTTAGCGATGCTTGTAATGCGCGAATCGGTGGGCGGGGCTAAACCGGCAGTGTTGAAGTAGGCGTTGATCTTCTTCTGCGGGGGTTGTGTTTTATCCTCTTTGAGTTCATAGTTCCCCACTTTGAAAAACGAGTCGTTTGCTGAGCCTGGTGTCAATGAAAGCTTTTATTATACTAATAAGGACGTTTTCGGTTCTGAAACTTACAGGATATTCTTATAATATGATGACCTCTTGGATGACAAAAGCTCAAGGAAATTTGATTTCTCAGTTCATCACCCCATATATTCCTAAAATCCCAATAATTGATCTTTGCTGTTTTTAGTTTATGCTTGAATAAAACTTCACTAAACATGATTGTAGCGTGCATACCATTCTATAAATTGCAAAAAGCTTTGTTACTTTTGATAGGAAACAAAGTCTCAAATTTAAAATTCCGTCAATTTTATTACAAAATTCAAACAAATACCATTTTGGCGCTCTTTAATGTGAACTCTAGAGAGATTTTTACTTAACATGTTTATCCATATTTATTGTAGTCATGTGAGGGCAAACATATGATTCATGGACGACCTCAGTCCTTAGTCATGTCAGAACAGACAGAGAGTTCAAAGGTTCCTTGGCTGTAACAGTGCAGGCAGTGGGTACAGAAGTGGTCACTGCCGCCTTGGAAGGTTCAGTAACGGTTGCAGCCGCCTCGGGAGGAGCTTGAGAATTATGTGTGGCCCATTTACACAAGATGGCAACTGCTATTATAGGATATTTAGCCGATGACGGTAGGACCTCTTGGACCACCATACTAGGATGTGCTGAGACCACCGGACTTGGGACCATCAGACTAGGATGCACTGAGACGACTTGGGACCACCAGACTTTAGACTACCAGACTTGAATGCACTTATCCCACCGGACTTGGAATGCCGGACCCTCGCACCACCATCAGCATTGGGTCCGCCACATTGGATGCCAGTGAATGTCAATGAAACAGGAGCTAAACATTGGAAGACGGAAAACAGGAACAATGGGAAGAAAACACTACAAAATAAAAGTCCATAGTGCAAAACCAAGAATCACAAAACCAAGATGAAACAGACTGACTGTACAGCATTTTTATTTGATCGTGTAACGGAGGCCCACTAGGGGCCTCTAGGGGACACTAGGGGCATTCTTTAGCCTCCTTGTTAGAGCGCCCGACTCTCATGCTTGTGACCCGGGTTCGAGGCCCACTCGAATCGGGTCGAGTAGGATCTGGGTGGAGGGGTTACGTGTACTGTACCTGTGAGCGTTTCTCAAAGGGTTGGATGTAATGGTGCACCCTCATCAGAATGATCATATTTACGAGGTGAGCAACATGAATACTCATATGAACTTAATTGTGAGTGGTGACACCAGTTTTACACATTTTGTGTATGATGCAAAATGGAGATTTAACTGAAAAGTAACAAATTTAACTTGTTATTAGAAGACAAACTACTGTGTATATTTTATTCTACACTGTTACACACATCCTTAGCTCTTTGTTGCATTAGCACTAAAAAAAGCTTCCTTTAGAGAAATAAATTTTAAATTGTCCAGCGAGTCTTTTACACATATAGATATTTTCGCTCTCTGAAAATCACTATTTCTAAACTTCTAAAGGAGGAGTGGTTAAAAATTAAAAGGCAGACACCGCATGGGTCCATGCTTACACAACACAACTGGTGATTTTTCACAGAGTGTGGTAAATGCAAACGGACTTAGAGAAAAAATCTAGGAGCTCAGGATCACCAAGTTCAGAAAAAGACGTGTGTGTGTGTGTGTTGATCCCTGTTAAATGCTACTTATCATTCAAGCCTCAGCTAACCTGAACACTTGGCGCTGTTGGTAAACGTTATGAGGGGAATTATTGAACAAGTTTTTACCATCAAGGACGAATTTCGTGGCCTTGAGAATAAAGAGAAAGTTACTGACATAAAGACCTGTGCAGATACTCCACCCCTCCGCAGTGCTGTTATGTATGCTCGGTTTTTATCCTTCCTCATGCTTTGGCTCATCTGTGTGAAGTTTAGTTATTACGGTCCACTGAAACACTGTGAGTTCCACAGCAAATATGTTGATTAGTTAGCAGAAGACTTTGTTTCTGAAAACACAATGTCTGGTCAAGTTTTGTCATGTTGGTGAGGATCTTGATTTGAAACTGTTCTCTCTTTATCAAACAAATCAAAGTACAGGACAGCAACTAAAAGAAAAATCCAGCTTCAAATTTGCTGGCTTGAAAGTGACATTTGAACTTTATTTGCATATTTCATACGATCATAAAAACACTACAGGACAAATTTTAAGCTGAGCAATTATATGCTTTCAGAACACTAGGAAAACATTGGTCCAGTTGTCCAGTTGACCCCTCAGGGGAGCAAGAGCTGTATCCGTGCACTTCGTGAACGTACAGGGTGTTAAAGACGGTGTACTGACATACCTGACCGTCAAAGGCGAATCTCAAGAATGGCCTGTGTACGGGGTATTATCTGAATCTGAAAGTATGCATCTTTCAGATCAAGGGAATCACTTCCTTAATACCACAGATATGATGTTAAATGACTGAACATGTGCAAAGTCTGGTTTTATTAAAGACATGAATGTGATTATCTGTCTGCTGAGATAGTGTACATTTGTCTCTTTCCTGTTTCTCTGTGGATCTCTCACACAATCTGCACTGCAGATTTCCACCACCATCTCCTCTCTCTCTCTCTCTCTCTCTCTCTCTCTCTCTCTCTCTCTCTCTCTCTCTCTCTCTCTCTCTCTCTCTCTCTCTAATACCATCAGACATTTCTGCTATTACTCTGGGATAATGCTGAATGTACTTTCTGTCATTCAACTCTGCCCGTCTTAGCTGTGTTTCTGCTTTAATCATCGCCTACAACTTTGTAAACACAGCGGAACTGTCTTAAAGGAGTGATGAACTGAGAAATCAAATTTTCCTTGAGCTTTTGACATCTAAGAGGTCATCATATTATATCCTGAGTATAAGAATATCCTGTAAGTTTTAGAACTGAAAACGTTTTGGTTAGTCCAATAAAAGCTTTTATTGACACCAGGCTCAGCAAACGACTCGTTTTTCAAAGTGGGGAACTATGAACTCAAAGAGGATAAAACACAACCCCCGCAGAAGATCAACGCCTACTTCAACACTGCCGGTTTAGCCCCGCCCACCGATTCGCGCATTACACGCATAGCTAAATAACATAGATTCCTACCTCGTGATGACAAACCGGATCGAGCTACCGAGTTATAAAAATAATTGTGCAGTGCCTGCTTTGGAAGAAGACAGTGGCTGCATAAGCTTCCTCTGGATTCCAATAGGTCTGCATGGATAAACTTTATTTTTAATGACGTTCCAGTTGATGAGCGTAAAACATCGTCGTCTGTTCGCTTCATTTCACTGAGGATTGTTTTGTAAACAAGACTGGATTTGCAGACCGATTAAAAGTAAAGCACGGTGCTGTGCCGTCTATATTGGATCTGACAGGAATTGTGCAACAAACGGACTCTGGGTCGAACATGTATGGGCGAATCATTCCGGTTGCCATTTTACAACATTGGACGTTTTCAAATTGGACAATTTCCCCCAAGCGCATCGACGGGTGAGTTGAAACTCATTATAATATGCAAAACTGTTATCCACTCACAGCAGTGGGCGTTTACTTTCAAGTCTTCAGTGCAAGACGCCCATAAAAACCGAGCGTTTCTGAGCTGGGCTCAAAACTAGGGTAGAAAATAGCCTATTACTTATTCGTTTTGATGTTTTTGAATGCAATAACCAAGCGAACGTCATCAATTGACCTCTGACAACAATATAATAAAATTTAAAAAGCCAGTTCATGACCCCTTTAAAATAAATGTGTGAAGCTCAATATCACATGACATAAAACTAGTATAAGTATGTTAAAAGATGTTTAAATCTACAAATGATCTCCATCAAGAGATCTGTGTGAAATGATACTGACTGTGAGAATTGGATATTATTATATTATTAGATAATAATCTGTTCAATTCAGTGATTTCTGACAAAAGGGACATCACTGTACAAGGTCCTGAAGCTCGGTCCGGCTCACACTCTCATAAATAACCTCAGATATATTTAGTCTTAATTAGACATTAACATCTAATGCTAAATGCTCTCTGTGTAGCTCTGTTAAGTTTGGCTCCTCTTTGCCTGTTTGACTTTTAACACCAGAGAAAAATAAATAACAATACAAAACTTTTATGAGGTAGATGTGTGACGTCCAAGATCATGTGACATAAGTCTTAACTATAAGAAAAGTTTAGATCAGATAATTAAAAACATGATTTGAACATCCACATTTATTTAGATTATTGTTTTACTGTGACAGGATTTGTTCTTTATTTAACCACCAAATTCAATGTGTGATGCAAATGTCAAAGTAATATACTGTTGCTGTGATTGTGCGAGAGAGCAAGTTGTTTTAGCCGTAGGTGTCAAAACTTCAGTATACTCCATCCAGCAGTTGCTTTGACAGTCTGTTCACACTAGTTTCATTCTCGGGGGGGGGGGGGGGGGGGGGGGGGGGGGGGGGGGGTCTGTGTTCTCATCCCCTTCCCTTTTTTTTATTCTTTTCAGTTCATCAAAAAGTCAGCAGGCCCTACGCTGTCCACAGAGGAAAATATAATATCATTAATTAAAATACATGCTAATGTAGAATTGTTTATAAGTACAGTCAACACAATTTTGAGAAGTCCTCAAACAGCAATGAATAAAATATGCAAGTATAGCCTTAATTAAAAGTTCTGTTTGCAGTTGGATGCTTGGCAACAAAACGATGACTATTCAGAGTAATTACCCTTGTGTGCCTTGACTGAGATTAAATATTTTGTTTTGAAATGGGGAAAAAATTAGCTTGTATTGCCTCTGATAATAGGTAACATTTAAGATGCAGTCCACACCCCTAACAAGGATTTGAAAGTTTGGAGCCTTGAGGAATTTTAATGTTTTGAATCTTATAAGAAGTGACCTATTTACACTGCGTTAGCAATTTAATTTCCGCTTTATACACACACACACACACACTGAGATGAATTACTATGCAGTACTTAAAACAAACAGAATAAATCTATGTCACTAAGAACTTTTGCTCAGCATTGTGTCAGTTAGGGGTCAGAGATATACTGGTAGACTGGTGGAAATTCCACAGCCGATATGAATTTTGTATTATTATTTCTATTGCGGATATGTTCATGTGGCGTTGTAACAAAAGTATAATGGTGTATGTGCAGCATTGGAGTCGCAGCTGTGTCAGGAGGGCTTTCTGTGTGGAATTTGTATGATCTGTCCATGTTTCCTCTGCGTTTCCCTCATAATTCAAAGACATGCAGGACAGGTGAATTCACCTTTGGCTAAGCCCCGCCTCCCTTAGTTACTGTTGCTACATCTGTCAAACTTCATCTGGGCTCTGGTTTGGTATCAAAATGGCTGATGCTGTGACAACCGTTCCTGTTGAAATGTTATCAAACTTTTATAAAGCAGCAAATAAAGTGTCCGATAGAAGTAGGCAATGCAATATGTGTTTGAAGGCTATATCAAGACATACAGGTGAAAGAAACAACAAGCCATCCAAAATAGAGGCAAAAGCATAACGTTACCGGTCACAGTCAAAAAATGAGCCACCGCATATCCTACTAATCAACCCGGTCTCACCCCAAGACGTCATATAACTGACGTTTTGGGACGTCTTTTGACCATACGTCAATATTCGCCTTTTTAGGGCCCCCTTAAACGTCGGTAGATGAGGTTATGGGATCCCTAAACCTAACCCTAAACCTAACCCGTCACCTAACTGACGTTAAAGGTAAAGCGTCAGTTGTATGACGGCCCGGGATCGCCATCTACCGACGTTTAAGGGGGCCCTAAAAAGGCTGATATTGACGTATGGTCAAAATACGTCCCAAAACGTCAGTTATATGACTTTTTGGGATGAGACTGTGTTATACTAATCGAGATGGTGGCTGGGACTAACAATATCAGGGAGCAACACTGTTCATGCAAAGCTGGGTAGGTCTCTATTCACTTCTATAATCGTTATTACAAAGCAAACGGACTACACGAGTATAACGTTGTATTTATTAGCAGCATGTGCTAGCGTATCAACAACCGGTGTGAGAACCGAAATCATAACCTAAAACATTATAAAACGGTCACACTCACAGTAAGGTTAGAAGCAAAAAAGATGTGCTTGTTGATCTTTCAGGGGTTTAGCTGACTGAGGACGTCCATACAGTTTAATCCAAAGACGACACTTGTCAGGATTTGACTTTGGTTTTGGGAAGGGAAAAAACGGACACCGCCCTCCAACCTCTCTGGGAAACGCGTATCTATGTTACAAATGCACCAGGCACAATGTTTAACCATATTTTGGATAAAACTACGACGGTAATAGCCTGCCGAGACCAAAAATATGAGATGCCTGTGTTGAAAGTCAATGGAGCGCTGTGAAAAAGTGTCGGACCTCTGTGGGAGTTCGTTCTTGGCTACGTTGTGATTGGTCAATCTACATTCTAGGGCGTGGCTTAGCCAAAGGCGTATTGGAGACTGTTAGTTTGCCTGTATTTGTAAATATGAATACTGAATATTTACCTGTGTGTGTGTCTGTGTCTGTGATGGACCGGCCATCTCTTCAGGGTGTTTTCCTGTTTCACAGTTTAGTCCGCATAGACTTCAATTTCACTGAATGTGTTGAAGAGTTTTGATAATGTGGCTTCACTACAATGACAATGCTTGTTAGCAATTGAAAAAAACTGTAACTAAAATATAATTACTAAAAGTAAAACTAAATATAAAAAAACTAAATAGAAATGTGTTTACAAAATAAAGGTTAACTAAGACTAAACTGAAATTAAAAAATTCTAAATAATAACCTTGGTTCAGAGCATCTGAGAAAGATAAAGAAAGCCAATATAAACATTGAGTTGAGTGCTATAGTATAGTGACCGAGAGCAATGCAAAATTCAACTATGGACAGAACACAAGAAGGATTTGAGTAGTGCTCTTGTGGCGCTGAGCAGACAGGGCAGAGAGTGGGAGCTGGCCAGGACGGATTCTGAGCCTTCAGCGTGAGAATTGAATGTCCGAATTAATCAGAGCTCGTCTTATCACTTTAACTGTCCATTTCTCTATGGCAAGGATGACTGAATGAATTTTGCCGGGGTGAGAGTAGGCCTTGGCGTCTTGTCATCCGAGGACCAATTAGATGGGCCGATGCCCCCAAGATAATGCCAGGGCTTGCGGCGGAAGGGAATTGCTCCTTAGGCTGGTGCATTGAGGCAGAGAGCCCCCAAGGACGAAATATTCTTTATCGGATAGGAAGAGCTTCATTGTGTTGGGCACTTAGAGCGGGGCCAAATGCAGAGGAACATAGGTAGCCTTCTCTCGTGTTGATTGGATAGATTATTTGAATGTGTTCCTTCTGAATTTTGTTAGGAATTGTGGCTGTCAAGCTTCAAAAAGAATAAAAATGGATCATATAAGCATCATAACAGTATGTCACATAACTAATGCATTATATTCCATGTCTTCTGAAGTAATTTTACAAACATGATCACCATTCCTTTTATAGAAAAGTGTAGCTTAAACATTCTGCTAAACATCTCTTTGTTTTTTGTGTTTTCCATTTCCATTCATTTGTATCAATTTTTCCTATTTGTTTTTGTTTCTGTTTATCATTGCTTGTCATTTGTTTTGCTTTTATTTTATTACTGACCATTTACTTGTCTTTAAGAAGCTTGAGAACTTTTTACTTAGGCTAGTATTAGTTTTTCCTTTGCTTTTAGAATAATTGAATTTTGTGAAATTTTATGTCGTCTAAAATGCTGGCGTCATAACCTTATTTACAGGGAGATTTTGTTATTGTGAAATAAAGTGACATATATTGAGATTTTGGTCATATAGCCCACTCTTATATACTGCTGTGAGAGAGAAATAAACGGTGAGCCCTGGCATCCTGTTTTAACCTTTGTGCCCTCTATCTTTTACTCGCAGTATTTGTCTGTGAGCGAGAGTGTCTTCGCCAGTCATTATTTCCCTTCCTTTCAACTCTCAGTCTTCTCCAGGTGTTATTCTGCCTTTTAGCAGGTCGTATCCTGCGAACAGCCACCTGTGGGTCACAAAGCAGCTCCCTCTTGTCCATCCCCACCATCTGCGCGACACACCAACATTCACACCTGCACACACATGCCGACACTTGATGAATACAGAGTATGTGACCATTATTTTTTTTCTTTCCTCAGTGGCCATAAAATATAGTTTGAAATGTGTGCAACTGGTGCAAATCTCCCAAAGTGGTGTGTTCAGTTCTAATACTGGCAACGTATTTGCATCTACCAAAAGCATGAAATGTTAAAAAAAAAATTGGTTGATGTTTGGTTAATAATATATATGATCATCATTTAATTTCAGTATTAAATTGGGCCTTTTTGCTATTAATTGTCACTTTCTCTTTGGATTTAAATGGCAGGAGGAGCAGAAGTGCCCTACAGTGTAGTAACAATGCTACTGATTAACAGGCTGATTGCTCGATACTGATTACTATAGCATTTCTGATTAAATACAGAAAACACAAGCACAATTAATTTGATTACAGTCTCAGAGGACTGTGGCTGACACCAAACTGTCTACTTTTATTGCAGATGCAAGTGACAGAAATTATCAGTCAAACTAGTCTGGTAATTATATTGTGGCCTATCATGCATTTCAGTCCTTATTGATTGTAATATAATTTGTAGGGCTAGAGATTATAAAATTTACCATTTTATTGAAAGAGGGGCCGGAGTAAAATAGTGATCAGAATGCTTTGGGTGGGCACTTTTGACTTAAGAAACCATCCTGAACATCCTAGCAACGCCCTGGCAACCACTTACATCATTATGGTTTTGTAAAATATAAAAAATGTATAGTGTTCTGGTATTATCAGTTATTAATGATGCTCAATTCTTGTTATTTGGTCAATATTGTAAACAGCTTCTATATATAATACAAATCTTTTCAACACAATTGAAGTCAATGGGAACTAGTGGCTGCGTGAAGCCAAAAAAAGGATAACAACGCACCCTAAAAATCTAAATCTAAAACTTGTAGATATTCACTGAAAATCTTATTTGACAGACATGATCACTATTCAGTTTTTATAGTAAATAACAGCTTGAACGTTCTGCTAAACATCTCCTTTTGTGTTTCAAAGAAGAAAGAAATACAGTATATGTTTCAAAATACATGAAAGTCAGTCTGAAATTATTTCGGAATTTTCTTTTCTAGATGAACTTGTTTTCATTTCAAACTTAATAGAGCAAGTACCACTAATGAAAAATAGAATAAGGAATGTGTCAGACACTATATTTTCTTCAGGGCCCCTGAAGGGAGGATGTAAACGAGGAAGAAAAACAGCTTCTTCTTTAGATGTGCTGTTTAATGTATTTTTTCTGAGCAGAATCAAAGTGGCAACAAAGAGAGAATTTTCTTTAGAAAGTGTGTGTGTGTGTGTGTGTGTGTGTACATGTGAGAACAGCTGACTATGCATCCCTTTTAGTTCAGGACAATCATCTGTATTATGCTGCCTGGTCCCAAGGACATTTCCATTGACACACACAACAGAAATTCTCATATATCATTAAAAGCTTCAGTGAGAAGCTCGAGCTCAGTTTTGTTTATCGCTTACAGACTAAAGCCAAATTTTACAATTGCATTCATCTCGCTGTATTCCCTTCTACTGCATAGGATCATTTACTGGTCTTTAGCATTACTATCGATTTGTTGGCTCTTTCATGAAACTACAAAGCAAGAAACTTCGCTGAAGTGGGTTTGCCTCAGTCCAAGTCTGCAGTTCTCCCCCCATTGTGTGTTTTTTTCAAGACTTTTACAAAAGGGGCCTGTTGGCAATTGTATTTTCTTTTCTAGGGTGCTGTTCAGTCTTTGTGCTTCAGCACATTGTAAAAATCATTCTGTATGGTTTAAGGAACTTAGCTAATCATAACTTGTTATGATTAATTATGAATATTTGGATCAGTTAATTGGATTAAATTGACGTTGCTAAATTATGTAAAAAGGGGCACGAAATCGACCCAAACCGCGGAATTCGATTCGTGGTGAAGGTTTCAAGCGTGTTCCGTCTTTCCCATGGCAAAGTGAATTTTAGTTAAATGCAATACATTTAATATGTATTAACTCATTTCATCTGACTCCATAAAATGAAAAGGGTTTATCAATGATATCTGTGCATCATTTATTAGTTAATGCTTGACTATTCCTTTTAACTCTAATGAAAATAAAGTCAAAGTCTGTTAGAATAGCCAAATATAACAATTTATTATGTCAGGTAAATGTATTATTACAATTCCACAAGATAATCAGAGCAAACCATCAATTGTTTTAGGACAAAGGAACTTTACCCAACATACTACATGAGCTGAGCCTTGAAGACACAACATCACGGGCTGATCTGAATACAGAAAGCAGCCATGAACTCTTGTGCATTTTCCTTAAATAGAGCCAAACCTTACCTGATCTAATCACCAAATTTACCTGATCCAATCACCAAACTACAATGGACTGAAACCCCCACCATGTTTACTGGGGGAAGGAGAGTTTGCATTCAGACAAAAGGTAGAAAGTGATTAACTCAAAGACACACCCTTTTGTGTGCAAGATATTTCTATATTCTTAAAAACCTTATGGGCTATATGCACGCATAAGTTCCGCATTTGACGTAAGGATGCTCGTCCATTTCCGGTTGTGTAGATTAAAGCGGAGGAAAACCGGAGAAAACGGGATTATGGCTGAGTCTTCAATATTTACTGTCCTCCCGTCTTTGAAACGAAACGTACATACGTTTAGATGTAATTTTATATATAGTTATGTTTATTTAATATAATTTTAAAAAGAAGCATAAACACAACGAGGGGTGTCTGTTTTATCTGTTTTTGTGACTAACGTTTCATTAGTATTACCATGGAGTATAAAATTCAATATAAATTCTCGGTATTGCATTGGACTCTATGATCGGCGGAAGTTATCGAGCATCCCTAATGCTTCACCGGAAATAACGCCGTGCATAGAGCCCATTACCTTTTCTTTAACTTCTTTGGAAATGAGACATTATTACCAGTCACCCTGAGACTTTTGAAATGATTCTAAATAGTCCTTAAAGATTATCACATTCACATTAAGATCATATTCTTGTGTGAGTTTTCAGTATCATTGACTGAGAGAGTGAAAGAGAGAAGATGCAGATTCAGAGGGAGGGGGTAGGGTGTAAAATGTTAATTTGCAAGCAATACCATTTGTCTTTAGAGGCCACTGGTCAGATATTTTAACTTTAACCAGTTTTTCCAGTCTTACAATTAATATTACAATCAATTAATCAGTCTGTCCAACAAACTATTTTGATTATTAATTTATTCTAAGAAAAATAAAACATAGAAGGATAATTATTTCTTAGCATGTACAGCGCTTTGAGCATGTAGCAAGATCATGAGCGTAAAAGAGACAGTGAATCAGAACCAAATACATAAAGTGCACACGTTTTTTTTAACTAAATCATAAACATGAATAAACAAACATACATAAATACATGTTTAGGAAAAATGAGTGAGAGATGGAATGATGTAACAATGGAGAAGATCCATCTAACAACTGTATGAGAAGAACCAACAACATGTCATTTTCAAATTTCATTGACGAACGAAATGTGAAATAGTATTACATTTTATTTTCAGACATTGTAATCTTTTGTTTCCTTGTAGGAAAAGAATTCCCAAAGTTTGGCTCACCCAGAAAAACAATAATAAGTACAGTAAAGGCTATCATAGATGTAGATGGTTTTGTAGATGGAGTCCCATGAGTAAATGTCTCAAACTCCTTAACTAATACTTCCATCTTACATAATGATTTGATTTGATTTTCTAGGCAAATGTAGTATGACAGTTTCATTTTACGGAAAGAATGGTGTACATTACATGTACTGCGTGTTTGGTTGTCCACTGTGCAGTTTTATTGTGTGTCTGCTTTTGTACCCATAAAATGGTCAGTTTGTCTTCATTTATTTTAAAAGCTATACTGTTAATTACATTACTGCCAATTTCAAAATCAATTTCTCTTTAGCTGTGTTGGTAAAACGATTTTCTTAGTCTTAAATAACTCACAATAACACAGTGTCCTCCAAAATCTACCAGTTAGTGTATTATTTAATGCATATGACAATTAAACGAATGAAGGGAGAGTGGGGCCAGTGCGAAGGAGGGTTTGACAAATGAATCATGACTCACAATTTCATGAATCATGACAATTAACAACGTCACTGAAGCATTCCAGAGAGGCGAAATTGCTCAAATCCGCAGCACACACTCCAAATGAGATTAGGTTGGGAAGTTTCTGGATCAACCACCCCTGCTTGAATGGACTGGGAGGCGTTTGTGCATGGTAGAGAGAAGATAGCTATTCTCCTCTTGTCACATATTGAAATATGTGAAAATAGGAGAAGAGGGGGAATTTCTTTGCTGACTTCTATAGAGTCTCCCACTCTATATTATGCAACTATATACAGTGCTCTGCTTTTTTTTCCATTCCATGCTTAACTTCCAGTATTGTCTTATCTTAAAGATATCATATTAATCATCATTAATCTGTCATTTATTCTATATAATGCGCTCTAGATGTTCCAAACATGGTCCATTCTGCATGTTATCAGTGCATTGATGATCAGAAACGTCATTTTAGAGATTTGATGTGCCTCCAGCATCTGTAAAAGATTCCAACTGAAGTCTCTGCAGCTGTATGTTGATGCTCAAGGAACTTAAAAAAAAGGACAGTCAAATTCAGATAAGACTCACTTCATAAAAAAACACCTACGCACAAAATAAATGTGCAAAATCAGCAGATTAAGGAAAGAAATGATTAAACTAGTTATATATGTGGGAATATTTGCTCTCAAAAGTCCAACTATATGAGAACTGGTAAAGATTTGAACCTTCTGAGTGATGAATAATGCTAACGGCTCCTAACAACGGTTCATACATCATTAAAGTGTTTGAAGTTGGCTTTGATATTAAAGCTTTGACTCAAACTTTTCTACTTTGAGTTACAGAACATCTCTCTCTCTTCTTCCCCACACATTAGCTGCATCTCAATTGGCAAACATATAGACTATAATGCACTAAAATGATGTACTTCACTGATGATGGGAACGTTTTAACTAAGCATAACTAAGCGTTAGCATCTATTAAGATACTCCACCTGTGTAAACTTATGTTTAAATGCCACGCTCAGTTTCAATTTGCTAGTACATTTCTCTCCAATATAGTTGGATATTAAATTAAATGAAATGGAGAGGATGTTAACTGTGACAAGATGATTAACAGGGCAGTTTAAACGGTGACAGGAGCGGTCGGTTCAAGTATTTACCAAACTTGCCTACTCTTTTGCTGCATACTCAAAAGTACTGTATGTACTTTTTCTTCACAAAATAGAGCATAATATAAGCGAATTGGGGCTCAGCAATGAATTGTTTTAACATCACAGACCCCCATTTTGACATTTACATTTAGTATTAGTAGTGTTAGCAGATAGTACACCAGAATTGGGAGATGCTAAATCAAGTCATAAACTTGTGTATTGATATCACAGACCCCCTTTCAATCTGTGTACAGTGTTAGAATAACTAAGCATTGGCAGCTAAGTACTGGGAGATGTATGAGCCTCACTTTTTTTCTTTTTTTTTTTCATTAAAGAAGCAGGTGTTTTTATCACACATTGGGGTCAGAAAAAGCTTTCATGGATGCACTATTCAAAAAATCTAAAATAGTATATTAGTTTTGCTCCAAATGACGCACTACACCTATGCACTGTAATGTATAGACCATTTCACAAGATGTAAACAACACTGGTCCAGAAGCACTTCCTGTTTCACTTTTTTAACACTACATAAAAGCTGGGATAAAATACAACCAACAGAACATTTAAAACTGAATCAAAAAGTTAAACAAACATCCTTAAGATGTTTTCTTTACATGTGAAATAAAGAAAACAGTTACAAACTGAAACAGGAAGTGTTTCTGGACCAGTGTTGTTTACATCTTGTGAAACGGTCTATACAGTTATTTTAACATAAGGTCCTATACACTTGGCTTTTCCAAGTAATTGTGTCATGGGCATTTGAAGTGTACTTTATCTTTTTGGAATTTTCAGTTCGAACACACCACTCACACTATACTACAAAATGGCATAAAATTGTGCATAAGTGCATTCTCTGAACATTTTTGGTATACAAGGAATTGGAAAGTGCTTATTCTAATCTCGCATACTGTTTAGGAAAGATTCCAGTTAGGACAAAAACAATTTCACATAATGATTTACGTGGTCTTGGTTGTGTTCTAAGTTAAATATGGCTAAATGATCAGACTGGGAGTCAGCCATGGAGCAGCTGAATGGGCTTTGATTTCATTTGAGAAGGTTTAATAGACTGTGTTGTCTGTGTAGTCTGGAGAACTGATGGATTTGGAGGTGTGTCAAAGTCTGTTCACTTTTACAGATGTTTGAAGACCATTAATTGCCATTTATGTGAAAGAGAAGATCTGACGATTTAAACATGAAGACTCTCAGCATTAACAACATAATGAGAGAGATCAATCGCTCACTCTTTCTCTATGTCTCTCTCTTCTACAGATCACCCATGCATTCCAACATCTGCATGACCCGTAAATGTGTGCAGTACGCGTTCACGGCCTCAGCGATGCCAGGCCTGCCAGGGCTTATTTGTCAGAGCATGTGAGTAATAAATTGAATCTCTCCAGTGACTGTGCATTCATATGCTGTGATTGGGCTCGAGCCACGTCAGCTACAGGATCTTAATCTCAAATTGGCCTTTAATGTTTAAACTAATTTATGCAACAGCATGGAAGATGTGCCCATGCTGTTCCCGCCTTTGTCTTTGTACCTCTCTGCTGAGCAAGCCTTTCAATTATTTATTTATTTCAAGCAGATAAATGGCACTGAGGCACCTTGTGAATGGTGCATTATGGGTAATGCTCCATCTTCAGTAAATAAGCTCATGGAAGATGCCCGGCATAATGACCCACTGATGTGTGAGGACACATGCATTGATAATCTCACAAACACACTCTCCTCATTCCAATTATCTTGCACCTGTCTGACTTTTAATACAAAAGACTTATGTAAATTATGTAGACTTATGACATATAAAGTAATGTTCCCAGCATGAGTCTATTCTTAGATCCATGTTAACAAAGATTTAGCCCTGTTAGATAGGACTGACTTTCACACACTTCATGAACATTGAGCAGTGTACATCAGTCCGTCACAGACATTAGACCATTACGAGCATTAGTGCTCTTCTGAATATGCGGCAATGAAACATTTATTTGAACATGTTTATCTGACCATGTTTTACATAACCATAACAAATCCCACATATATCCAAATTTATGTACAACACTGTTCAGACACAAAATGTTTGGCTAAGTAAATATTTAAAAAGACTCAATAGAGATGCAAAAGAGAACCAGTAGTGAAGTATAAAAATCTATCAAGAAAGTGTTTACAAATAGGCAGACGGCATAAAAAATGTATGCACGATGGCAAAAACTCTCTTTCTGTACGCATCCCATGAAGAACCTTGGAAATATGCCTTTATACTTCATTTAGATTTTACATTGGAAAAATTAACATTTGTTTTTGCACTTTAATATTATTACAAAGGCTTACATTTCCAGATTACGTAAGAGGTCTTTAGTGGCAAACTACTTTTTAATCTAATATGGTAGCATGTATGTGAGTGCGAACAGAAAGAGTCGAGAGGGAGAGAGAAATTACACATGGAAACGTCCTCTGGATTGCAGGTTAAATTATATTTAAAGAGGACTCTGAAGGACCTGAAATTTTAGTCGTTAAAGGTGCAGTGTGTATTTTTTAGCGCCATCTTGTGGTTCGGTTGCGAGTTGCACTAAGGGCTCAGCCCACTGTTCACCCCGCCCTTTCAAAGAAGCTACGGTGGCTAAAACGGGACAAACATATCGTCGTCTGAGACAGTGAAGAGTTCAGATGCAAAAGCCTCTAAATGCCATTTGAAATTTTCTTCTTTAATGATGATTTTTTATCAAACTTGTATATTTAAGTTCAGTAATTTCACTTAAATAACAATTAATAGGTAATTATCATTGCCATTTAAGTGAAATGACTGAACTTAAATATACAAGCTTGATAAAAATGATCATTCTAGAAGAAAATTTCAAATGGCACTTAGAGACTTTTGCATCTGAACTCTTCAGTTAGAGTAAGCCAAGAGTGTGTAACATTGCCACTGTTTCTGTACCACAGTCCATAAACCACATCATGGATAAAGTTTGCAAAGCCATAGTCAGGTAAAGATCAAGGGTCTTATATAATATAATAATAGTAATCAGCTGATTGTCTCACAAACGTAAGCAGCACATTTCTCCCATAATACATAGCTAACCCATAATACAGCGAGGGAGAAGAACCACATGAAACTATGCAACTATATATTTTTTCTAACAGGGTATTAAAAGTTTAGCTGGCTAAACATGAGCTGTTACTGTGGCTGAGCTGGCCTTGTTTAAACTTGACATGTCCGCATGAGCCCATGCGGGCAGCAAAAATGACATGATTGTAACAGCGCTTGCCTCCGCATCCCCTAAACACCATTTACTACACACAAGAGGCTTTTTCTCTGATTTTGAAAACTCTTCGATCGTGATTGACGGGTTGGTGATTCCTATAACATACTGTTTTACGGTCAATGACGAGAGTACTAATCAGCTGTCTCACGAACGTATCCAACACATTTATCCCCACATAGCAAAGCCATTACACAGCGAGGGAGAAGAACTAAGTTACATGAAACAGTCTTATCGTAACTGTTAAAACCTGAAAACCAAAGAAGGAAAACATCTGTATTTTTACTTTAAGACAACAATATCACTAAATTTTACTATTAAATATGGTACTACCTTAAATGAGTCCTTTTTTGTTGTGACATTCCCTTCTCTGCCTTCTCTTAGTAACCTTTTTATCATAAAAAATCAACAGTTGATTCACTAAATGATAAGCTATTTCTTCACGAAAGCGGTTTATTCAGTGCAGTGAAGCCTCTAGACACCAATTAAAGAAAAAAAACTGGTCTCTGGTGTCCTTCGCTGTACTAGCTACTATGAGCTGTTACGCTTTTTTTTGGCTAAAGGTAGCAGGCTTGCCTTTAGTGGCTTTGGCTGGTAGATTAGTAACAACATGGCGAATGTAGTACATCCGAATTTTAGTCATACCACCCATATTCAGAGCATACTTTTCTAACGGTTGCAAAGAAAATTTAAATTCAGATGTACTACCTACTCATAAATTACAAGATTTCAGATGCAGCATATGACTACTTACTTGAACAAACTTCTGATTTAAAATGATAATATATCGCTTTATTTTCCTTTCTTCGTAACCCATACCTCACTCTTAGCGTGACTTTTGTTTTGTTTAAACTTTTTCTTCTGTTTCACCTCTACAGGGACACAAGTACACTTCAAATATCCAAGTCCTCTGTTTCCCTCACTGCTCTGCTTTCTTTCATTCTCTCAGACACAGAGGACACAAGCACATACCCAGACAAACATAAAGTCTGACAGAACAGACCAGTTAAGGTGGGGGCATCATTTAGTATTTATAAAACGTGTCTGTCGGAGATGTTTGTGTGTGTCCGTGCGAGTGCACATCTGAGCAAAACCGCTGCCTTTAAATGCACCTCAGTGAGGGTAAGTGATCTTTTGTTAGCAAGACATCGGCCCTCAAAATGGGATCAACAAATGGGCTTCATTGGTGTGTAATGGACCTCATGACTTCCCAGCTGGGCCAATTCTGGCAGAAGGATAACAGACTCAAATCACCATCTGGACAGGGACCAAGAGAGCCTGATTGACCTTAGGAAGCCTCTTGCAATTGTTTTTCCTTCTTGTCTTCCTCATGACATTTAGTTTTATATTGTTTCAAGACGTGAAGTAGGAAATGAGTGATTCTCGAGTATGCAATCTCAAAATTATGCTTTTATGTTAGAGGACAAGAAGGAGAAAAATGGAAAACGATCGAGTTGAGACTTCAGGCATTTGGCATAACACTTGAATAGTTTAATTGACTTGCGTTTGATAATGTCTGCTCAACAGCTACATTAGAGATGCACAAATTTGTCACTATTGATTGCAACAAATTGCAACTGTGACTACTTTATCAGTGGCCTTGGTTCTGGAAGTTTTGGTTCTTCTAAGATTAAAAAAAAATATTATATAATAAAATGTATATTATTATTATTATTATTATTATTATTATTATAAATTTGTATATTACATACATATAATGTACAGCTCTTGGAAAACACACATATTATAAATATTGATGAACACATATAAAGCCGGGGCCACGAGAATCATCACCACCTTTCCCTGAATGCCCTCTGAATGTTTAGAGATTCATTAGTAATGTAAGTCTGACTCATTTCTGCAAATTTGTTCTTTCAGACAATTAGTTTTGATGAACCAGTAGCAAAAAAAACCCGATTCAGTGGTTCTTTTGCATTATTGTTCTGTGGTCCCTGACTCCTGTTGTAGCATATTAGATACTCTAACACATTCTCATAATGCCATTTTAATGCACAAATTGTGGTTTATTACCGTTTTTCTGATTAACTTGTTTTAATTGTAATTTTATGTGTCTCAGGTCAGTTTTGAGCCCACTCTAATGGAGATTAGTGTTCATGCCACATAATATCCTCTGTAACATTCAGTGCTTTGCCTCCACATTGAATTTGACTGTGATAAATATTATAAATATTTATAGATAAAGATCTTACAAATGTTGCCTGTATTATAGTTTTAATGGCTGAACCCTGCAGCACAAACTTCAAAATACATGTATTGTGTCTTAAGCATATCAAGAGAATACAGTTTATTAATCAATTGTGCATTTTTAACAGCAGCCACAATTTATTCATAATAGCCTCAAGCAATGTAGAATAACATATCTTCACATTCTCTATAAGTTCAGCTTAATTTCAGTTACCAAAACCAAGTTTTTCGTTTTTCAGTTTCATGAGCGAATCGTTCAGACAGCCACTGATTTGACCACTGATAATTTGTCAAAAAATCCTGTACATTAAATCGTTTGTTAAATATTGGAGATTATTCCAAAAAACACATTTGGTGAACTGTGGTCACACCCAAAAAAACCCCCCAAAAAAACAAAAAAAACATAACAAACATAAAAGTAGCTACAACTTTGCAACAGTTAGTCCGATTGACTTGACTTGAAATTGTAGTGTCTTTGTCTTAGGTGCCATGATTGTCTATGCCTACATTGATGAATCTCAAAAATAAAAACCATGTCCAATCAATTACTCTAACTGTTAAAAGACTTTAAATCCATTTATTTCCTATGGTAAAATTCCTGTAATTGGTCATTTCCATCTATGATTGAGACTGTAAAAAGCTTGCTAAATAAAATATAATATCTTTTTACCCATATGCTTAAAGCCCTTAAACCGCTTGAACCCCTGAAATTGCTGCTTGCTGCTATATACAAGATTTTTACACTTGCACTTTAAGTGCGAGGAAAACTAACTCCGAACTGACATTATTGTGCTGATGCAGCTAATCCGTGCTAAATTATCTCAAATTTGAGAAACACAAAACTGTGTACTAAGTGCTTATTTATAATTCTACACTTTTGTATCACGCTGTCAAACTTGTGCATGACAGAGAAGATTTAGATGACAGAACACGTGTAAAAAAAAAAAAGCACAGGTAACAGCGTCCTGTGTCCTTCAATTTGGCAATCGCTTGCTCGCTCGCTCGCTCGCTTGCTCTGTCATTAACCTGACAGGAGATTACTCTGAGCTGCCAGAGTCTTCCTGGGGCATTAGACTATGTTGAAGGTGAATAGGACCATCATCCTCACCGTCGTAGCCTCCGTATGACCTCCAATCATGGCCCTTCTCAGAAAAACGCACTTTAAAGGAACTCTTTTGTTCATATTCCAAGGTCTTTGCGTCATGTAATGGCACGTAATGGCACTTTCTCTTTGTGAAGAGTGGGAGAAAGAGGGAAGTGAGGGAGAAAGTGGCACTGAGATATGGGTGTCCATTGCTGTATGTCATGAGGGCGTGACAGGGCGATCGAGGCACTCGGCATCTCGGAGACGTTTTTATCGAGCTGTTTTAACAAATAGCTTGTGAGAAACAGGAACAGTCAGTGAGGATACTAACTAACAAAAATGAATTTTGGCAGATGTGACATGAAGGTGCCATATATGTACCACGCATACTTCACCTTGGAGTTGTAAGCGCAGTACAAATGGTCATCTTTTAGTATATCAAAAGTATCATAGTATTGCAGTCTGACTCCATTACCTTCACCATAGCACCTTAGTACTTTTTTTCTTAGCAGAATAAGGCTCAAAATGGGGCTTATTCGTTTAGCAAATAATCTTTTGATGAGAAAAAGACTTGTATATACCTATAGAATTTTCTAAATGAATATCATAGATCATATTGTGAACAATTCATCCATGTATGTTTATTTTTTTTGTTCTTGATTTTTTTTTTTTTTACCTTTTAGCCTAATGTTTATAGGTGCACTGTACTTAGGATTCAGGCCAAATTCCCAGGTCAGATCTCTCTTCTCGCACAGCTCGCCAAATACACATATTCTATAGTAAATCTGATTATATGAAAGTGTAAACTCATGAAATTGTGATAATTACAACATGTCGCGAATGCGCTTTACAATGGCTGCCGTGGAATTGATAGATAAAGCTTTACAAATGATCCAAACGCAGCAATTTATTAAGGGTAATCCATCAAAATCCAAATGTCAGGCAAGGGTCAAAACCAGAGGGAAGATAATCAAACAGGGTAATCCTGGAAACCAGGCAGAAGGTCAGGACCATAACACTGGAGTCAATCGAGAGCTTTCAGAAATGCAGTGTGACATTAACAAGACTTTGCAAAGAAACACAGGGCTTAAATAGGCAGGGTTAGTATAGGTCTCTGTATACCAATATAATCAACTATCTTATGTAACTAACCTTACAACTGTTACTTGCACTGATATAGCAAGATATTTTCTACTTACTGTGTAAATGCATTTATATATTTCATATTCTTCCACCTCTTAATCTTCAGCAGAAGAGAGAATTAAATTGTGCCGTCTCTCGCGAGAAGTGAATCGCGATTTCTTTGTTTGAAGGCATTTGATTGGCTGTTCACATCTGATGTGCACACTCCATGGCATGAACTCAGGATCAAAGCCTGATCCTTTATTTTAGTTATAAATTGTTTTCTTTTTGGTTTGTGTGTGTCTGTATTATTGTATATTAGCTTACATGTACACTTAGTTTTTCTATATCTCTTCGTTTCTGACTTATGCCCGTTTACACGAAGGGAAAGCGCAGATATTTCCCTGCGGATTGGCTTCTCGTTTACGCGAAACCCCCATTTTTATCACAGAAAACGATTATTTCTAAAAACTCCGGCCAAAGTGGAGATTTCTGAAAACGCCAGTTATGTGTTGTCGTGTGAACTGGGAGAAACGGCGTTTTAGGTTCTCTCTTGTCGATTCTGATTGGCTTGCATGGCTTTATCCTTCTCCCTACACTGCCACCAATAGGTTTGGCATAGTTATGATGGCGCTCGACGGCGTATTTATGCGGGCGTGTGAACAAAGTTATTTTTGAAAACGGAGAGGGGGGAAATATTCGTTTTGCTAAATACCCGGCTTTGTGTAAACGTGACCTTATACAGTTAACTCCGCATTAAACCTGATTTATGTTTTTGGTCTTCCAAAGTCCCCCTCCCCATCACACTGTCCTTCCTTACAAGCTTTGAGTGCAA
The DNA here is from genome assembly GCF_988280905.1 of Pimephales promelas. Classification (NCBI taxonomy): domain Eukaryota; kingdom Metazoa; phylum Chordata; class Actinopteri; order Cypriniformes; family Leuciscidae; genus Pimephales; species Pimephales promelas. The sequence continues at coordinate 7,579,726 of NC_142791.1, read as the reverse complement.
TTACTCAAGCCTAGTCAAAGGAACAACAATAGAATTCCAAGGTCATCGGCAACGAGTTGAGCTGACAGTTGGCTGGCCGCACAGATACAGTAATTTACTCTGTCCTTCAGGACATCTGCCTTTCAGGAACCTGCCACACCACCAGAAACAACTACTCTGTCATTACAAGCAGCTTCTTCAGAAGAACCCAGCTGAGTTCAGAAGTGTGCACTACTTACTATTTTATTACGGTGCAGATGGCATGCTGTGGTTTTGCATGTGCATTTATGGGTGATGTGACTTCCAGGCATGTTGGTGCGCACAAGTTGATTTAAGGTGGCTGGAGGAAGTGAGGTTTATTAATTCAGGCTGTGGTTTCACACTTTTTATACAGTCAGTATATCTCAGTACTGTATATACACACATACAAAAAATGCACGCACACAGAGGGCCCAGGAGGTGTTTGGACTAGCACTGTAAAAATGTTAATGCATCGTTTTATAATACAGTGGTTTTCAATCCTGGTCCTGGGGATCCACCGTTCTGGAGTGCGTTTCCCGAAAGCATCGTTAGCCAACTATGGTCGCAAGTTGGTCGCAATTTCCATTGAACTCTATTGGAAAACGACGGAACTTGCGAACATAGTTGGCTAACGATGCTTTCGGGAAACGCACCCCTGCTCATTTTGTCTGCTTCCTTTTTACACACCTGATTTAGATACTCTTCAGAACTCTTTAGTGAGATCCATAAACTTACTTGAGTCACTGCGTCTGAAATCGTTTGATTTCATAGATGGATACTAAATAGATGTAACCTGTATGTTCACTTCAGTTTTGGTTTCGTTTTCACTGTGTTCCATTCCTGTTTTGCCTGCCTTCCTAGTTAGTTTTCCTGGTTTTTAATCAGTTCCCTATACACATTCCATTTTTTCCTCACTCTTCCCATGGATTTAAGCTCTGCATCCTACAATCTCTTGCATTCTGTGTGGATTTACGTAATGAAGGATATGTCTGTTTTTTACAGCGCTCCACCCACAGTGAAATCTCATTGGTTTAAAATCATGCTCTTCATAAAACATCAAAATATCTTCTGAATGTTATGGCAATAGCATGCTCAGCGAGCAGACACATTTCTTGTTAGTGGAAACTCATCAGTTTGGGCCTAGTCAGGACACAGTCTTGCACAGAAGCTAAAGAGAAGTGTTGTTGTTGTAAACTCAAGCTATTTTTAAAAGCAAAAATTATAAATGGTCCCTCTAGTGGGATTTGAACCCACAACTTACCAGAACCACCAGCCACAGCATTGTTTTTATTTTTATTTTTAATAGCTACTGTAGTAAAGCACTTCCTCGCGATCTGCTAAAATGTTCTCCAACGCTCTCAGTAAGAACCAAAAGTAGCTCTGCGTGCTGTGTCCTCGCCTTTATATCATTAAATGTGCCTCTGTCATTAGGGTGAAGAAACATGAATGCAAAATTACTTCTCGGAAAGAAATGAATTGGTGTAGAAGCTGAGGAGGAAGCTTTTATCATGTCGTGCAAGATTCAGATCAACATTTGACGGCGACGGTGCTGAAACCCTGGGCAGTTTGTGTGTGTGTATGTGTGTGTGTATACACTGGAGTGTTTTGCTTATTCATGCATGCATATGACATTTCATGAGAAGCCGTTTTACATCAGTGCCTGTCTGTGGCCAAAGAGATTTTCCTGTCTGCGGGTTGGCGATTTGATATCACATTTTCGCAAGCCCAATAACGTCCTTTGTGATTTTGGAAAGAGGTCATAAAATGTGACATCTAAAGTTTGAGGAAAAGAGCTAACGGATGTCATGATGCGTCCCTGTCATTTATGACACTCCCTCCTGTGCTGTGTGGGACAGAGTGTGTCTGTTTGTGTTTGTTTAACCCTGTACTGCATAATCGCCCTGAGGCAACATAAAAAAAAAAAACATTTTGTAAGCAGTTGTTTACTAGATGTTTTAATCCGAAGTGACACTCATTACATGAACTGTCTTTCTGTAGCGACCTGGGGTTTAATGTCATGCACACAAATGTAATGGTGACTGTTAATGACTGGCTCCTTTGTTCAGCCTTGCTCCTGATGATATGCAAAGACGTGTGCTAGATAATATGTACAGACAGACAGACAGACAGACAGACAGACAGACAGACAGACAGACAGACAGACATACATACAGATAGATAGATAGATAGATAGATAGATAGATAGATAGATAGATAGATAGATAGATAGATAGATAGATAGATAGATAGATAGATAGATAGATAGATAGATAGATAGATAGATAGATAGATAGATAGATAGATAGATAGATAGATAGATAGATAGATAGATAGATAGATACAACTTTCTTAGTTTGAATCTAACTTGTGTGTCAGTTTGTATTGAGCAAACTGAAAGATATTAGAGCCAGACCGATATATCGGCAGGCCGATATTATCTGCCGATATTAGGCATTTTCCAAACTATCGGTATCGGCAGTTATAATGGCCGATAAATTAATATTTCAAAAATAAAATAAAAACAGAGTGTTGGAGTTGTATAGTTTGTCCACCAGAGGGCACTCTACACCTTCCCTGTTGGCAACGTTCGTCGAGTTGGTCACGAGACATACATTGATTGAATAACAATTAAAAGAACATCCCCATCAGTTCTCTTAACTCAAATAAGCATGACAAAATTTGTGACTATCATGTCCAGTTTTGCTGCTGTTAAATAAGCCGAGAGTGAAGCGGAATTAGCTAGTAATAGTTACGTTACGTTGTAGTTGACTGACTGTCCTTTTAACTTTTGACAATGTGACTGAAGTATTTCTTTATTAGCACATGACAGTTATATCAATGAGACGTATCATCTCTCCTTGGCCTGTTATATTGAAAATGTATGTTTTACAATTTGTAGTATGACGTTATCCATTGCTAAATTATGGCTCATCAGAGACTAGCTAACCACAAAGCTAGCTAATGCCACTATCATCAGTCTGTTCTGTTGTGACAATAAAAGAAACAAGTTTCTTTTTAAAATGCATTATCATATTATTTTAGTTAAAACTCATAAATAACTACAAATAACTAACGTTTGGAAAATCTGCTAGTTTTTTTGCACGTTTCTGAAATAAATAAATAAATAAATAAATAAATAAATATCGTCCGATATATCGGAATATCGGATTTTAAAACTAACAAATATTTGTATCCGTATCGGCCTTCAAAATCATTTATCGGTTGGGCTCTAAAAGATATATAGAATTTCTTCTACTGTACACCAAAACAAATTGTAGGCCTATATACACTCTCTGAAATGGATACATCACAGAAGAGAACACTAATCACTCTATTTGTGACTTAAAACCAGAGGTGGACAGTAACAAAGTACAATTACTTGAGTACTTAAGTACACTTTTTGAGTATCTGTACTTGAGTATTATTTTGTCTGGAAACCTTTTACTTTAACTTCACTGAATTTGAAAGACAAATATCGTACTTTTTACTCCACTACAGTTCTGTCAAGGTCCTTGAGTAGAAAGTAGTAACGATAGGCAGGGAATGATTTTGGCTACAAGGGGTTGGATTTTGGTTGGAAATGAAACTCGGGTTGACGTCAGAACCCGACTGATGTTGGGAATATTTTCACTACTAGATAAGAGCTAAATCATCTATTACTGTAATAATAACTAAACTAACAAATACCAAAAACGCAAATCATTCGCAGATCATCCGTGACCAAACATAAGTTTTTCTTATTTAATACTTACAGCTATTCATACTAAATGGCCTGTAGACTACACACAATACTGCATTTACAGCTATATGCAAAGATTAGGCTGTCTAGATCATTTCAAGCAGGAGAAAGATATTTGTATTTGATGTGTGTGATGGCAGTGGATTATCTGTGTGACGGTTTTGATGGGCTGGTAAAGGTCTCGTCTCAGGCTGACTTTAAGTCTCAGTTCATCCATGAACTGTTGTGGCTGCATGGTTTTGACGAACAAGCATGCAGACATGAATCTCTAAAGGCATTTGACAGGTGCATAGAGTTTTCTGGCTTTGTAAAAACTCAAACTAAAGGGGTAGTGAAAATGGTATTGATGGATAAATGAGGAAGGAAAATATTTGTATTTGTGTCAAATAAATTTAACTATGGCTTTACAATTTTTATACTTTACAATTTTTCATTCAACAATGCTTTAATTAAACAATACAGTAGCCTAATGGTAATTTTAATGTGTGCTATAAAAGTAACACAATACATTGTAAACATGTTGCATACAAAAAAAAATTTATGTGTATTTAACCCCCTCCATAAATCATCTTTTTTTAATATTAGATTTTTTTTTAATTGACAGCACGCAGAGAGCATTCAGAGGGCAAAACCAAGGGCTGAGGGCTTTTCTCAGAGATACAATATGATTGAGCTCAGACAGATGGCAATAACTCATCCGATCGGTGATTGCTCTCCCACAAACCCATGCATTTTATTAGTTTGCATTTATATGCAAAGTGTTTCTTTAAGCAAGCATATGTGTGCATGTTCAAAATGTTTACCAGTCTCTTGGGCCTTTAAGTGTGTTGCATAAATGTTTTGAAATGATGTTTTGTGTATGATTGTGTCTGCGTCAACTCCATGGCGTAGCTATGCCGTCACTCAGGCTGATTTAAGGCTTGTTTGAGATGCGCCTTGCCTCGCCTGAAATGTAGTCGAGAGTAGGCGGCTGCAGTGAGGGGAGGAGTGAAAAAAGCGCAGGCAAGCCAGACAGATCTCTCTTCTTGCAGTGGATCATACACCTGTAAGACCAAAGGCGGATATTCACACGAGATTCACGCCCGTCCTCGGTGTTGCTAATAAACTGGATGTAATTTAAGTTTTGTTGCTTGTACAGTATATGAAAATAAATATAATGAACAAGACACCCAAATTACTTATTTAATTCCATTTTAAATAGGCCTGCGTGTTAATCAATATTTTTTTCTTTAAAGTTTCTTTAAAGACGTTTTTATGTTTTTTTTTCATGTAAAAAAAAAATACATCACATAGATCGCACTGTCAGAGAGTTTGGGAATATCCACACATAATTTATACACACAAAACATGATATCAGAGTTTTAAAATCATACATTATAAAGGAGAACAATACATCACGGTTGTTTAAACCAATGAGCATTAAGCTGTGTCGTCAGCAAGTCGTTACAGCGGTGGTGAGCGCGACTGCAGAATCCGACACGTGCGCATTTTTTGACACACTTCAGCGGACTGCAACCGTACACGTTTCTAACCGGCATGCATCTCGTGCTGACCACCGGTGATCGGTTTTGTGCAGATTTTGCTCATCTCAAACAAGCCTTTAAACTTCTGTGTCGGATCTACGCCGAAGCCTCTATGCTATAGAATAGACGTTGGTTTTCATTTATACTTCTGTGTCTTTGTCCGCATTGATGCGCAATTACACATACAGAGGGAGCATGTGAAAGCCAGGGAGCGGTTCTGGCAGACCAATCACAGCGCTTGCGGCACGCGTAGAATTGACACGTCGTTACATTTTTGGAGAGGTGCACGTCAGGGTTCTGCGTCAGGTTGCGTTGGACCGAAATAAAATAATATTTTTATTTTAGAATACAACATCACAATTGAAGACTACTTTGCTCCCTGTTTTTGTGGCCATGGACTCATTTTTTAGATGTTATTTGCCAAGTCTCATACAGAATAACATAGAATAACATTATAACTTTCAACACACTCAAATGCAGTTTAGTGTGATCGTGTAGACCAAGTGAAACAGCGCTGCGTTACCTCACAAGCTTCGTTCGTCCAATACATTAACCTGTGTGAGTAATTTAGCACTTGCTGGTAGTTTGGTAGAATAAAACGTCCTTGTTCCTATATATCCGCGGGACTCACGTCTGACGTGTATATGAATATCTGAATATCGTGAATATCTGTCTCTCATTAGCAATCGAACCCTGCTTCATACCACAGTCATGATAAAAACATCAAAGTTATTCATAAGCATTATTAGATCCATAAATTTGATGTCATCAACCTATGCCTTTGTTATTGTAAGAGGTTAGCAATCCCTAGCAGAGAAAAAAAATTACATATTGTATCTTTAAATTGAGCCCTTCTATAGAACCCCACTGAACCTGTGTAGGTAACTTACTTTCCAAAAGAGTAGCTTTACTGTGAGTTAACTACTTTAAATTATGAGTTGCTTGCAAAATATCCTGAAATTGTCAATGACATTCGCTTTCTTCACTAATTCTATATTCCAAAGGCTTGTCTACTCGCATTGAATCTCTTCTACGGTTTTCAAACTGACTCTCTCCCTGAAACCCCTCCGGATAATGCATTCAGCAAATTGATGACAAGATCGCTCTCAACTTGGCCAAGTGTTTATGTTATCAACCATTTCAGTCCTCCATCTGCCGGGATGCCAGCCACACATCCCCCATAATTCCCTGTGCAGATGTGGCCATAAGGAGCAAGCTCATCCCAATCTCTCCATATAATCCCTCCACAGCCCATTCATACCAGAGAGAGGTTGCACAATCACAGATAGACTTGGCTTTCATCAGTTTGGTTGCTTTCTTTTATTCAGGTCAATGGTTGAGCATGTTCTCACACAGCACAATCCCACTGGATGGAACGTCTCGTAATATGGGGAGGATTAAAACGCACATTGTAAAATCAAGTAAAAAAAAACAAGCACAGAGAAAAAACGATAATACATTCAAACAAAGTCTTGTTAATACTTTCCCTTTTTACCCGTCTTTTAATACAAATTCCGGTAACGTTTTGCTCCCAGATCATTTGTTGAAGAAAATATATGGGTTCAGAGTCATGCACATTTCCTGGCAAAGTAATAACCCCAAAGTCATGAATGACATTTAATGTTCGAAAGATAAGAGGTGAACACAAATTGAAAGTGAAGACGGACTGACCGCACGCTGTCATCGTTCTCTTTGAAAAAGCTCAATTTCTCTTGGCTGAATCCGCATGAGGTGCTTTTTTTGAAGTTTGTGCTTTATCTTGCTGTGCTGGAAGCTCTTCGCTCATTAAAGAGCTGTTGGTGTTACATTTAAATTATGATGCTCTCAGAATCTCATCTGGTTCGATAAGACAAACGGATTTGGTATATCAGATACTTGCCGGCAATGTATTAACGTTTGGCACCTTGAATCATTTTTTTTTTTTTTCTGTATTTCATGTGAAAGTTCAAGAGTAAGGCAGAATTTTTGAATTGATAAATATGTGAAGCATACTGATTTATACAACATATATACAACAGACCCACAAAATTGTACAAAATATCTCCAGTAAATAGTCCATATATACACAAAATAAAAGGTACTTCATTGAATATATTTAATATAAATTGTGAGTTAAATATTTCTTAATAGTAGTGTGTTGGAATGGATCACAACAGCAAAAATAAAACAAGCACCCTGAGTTGTGTATAATGGTTTTAGCGTCAAATAAAGTCAAGTGTTCACAGTTCCAAGTGTATAAATTTGCTTTATGCATCCATGATGTTTTTTTTTTTTTGAACAGTGATTGGCTGAAAACAAAAGTCACTCGTTGTTATTGATGGCCGGCGAGGGTTTGCTCCTTATCCCATCTGTGGCGGCCCTGGAGGTCTCAGTCGCGAACCTCCGAGGAATCCACATCGCCGTCATGATCCGCATATACTCCTTTCGGAAGTTCCGATTGAGGAGTCCGTAAATGATGGCGTTGAGGCAACTGTTGAAATAGGCCATAAAGTAGCTGACCACAAAGAGCCACTCTGGAACACGTGGAGCCATGACCTCTGGGTCGATGGCCACCACCAGTCCGATGAGATTGAGCGGAGCCCAGCAGATCGCGAACAAAACGAACACCACGAACATGGTGACGAAGTTGCGCAGGTCACTGGGTCTCACCCTGGAGCGTTCCTCGCTCTTCACCTTCCGCCTCACCTGTATCACCAGAACCCAAATCCTCAGGTAGCAGAAGGTCACCACGCCGATGGGCACCAGGAAGTGAACCACCACCACGACCACAGTGTAGGAGCTACTGGCGGTCTGCGTGAAGGTGCAGGAGTAAACACGAGGGTCGTAACTCAGCGACCCCACGAAGAAGTTGGGAAGAATGGCCAGCACAGTGAGTGCCCAGATCAGGGCCACTAACAGCAGCGTGTTCCGGTAGCTGTAGAAACGCCCGTAGGCAAAACTGTGACAGATGTAGCAGTACCGGTTGATGGCGATGCCGGTGATGTTGAAAACGGAGCCGATCACGCTCAGGCCCATTAGGAAGCCGCTGACTTTACACTGGGTGTCCCCCAGAGCCCAGCCGTCGTGGAAGATCGCGTACAACACCAGCGGGTACGGATAGAAAGCCACCACCAGGTCAGCGAAGGCCAGACTGACAACAAACACGTTGCCTGAGCGAAAGAGAGAAAGAAAAAAAGGGCTTGTTAATAATCTTGTTTTTGCCAGCACAATTTGATGCTGTTGCCAGATCAATTTTATGTGAATCAAACAAAAAAACAATAGAAACCTTTCACAATTAGACTGGGATCGGATTAGAAATTAGCTTGTACATGAATTAAACGGTAACACCTCCTTTTACAGTCCTTTTACCCTTGTACTTACAATGTACTTATTGAAGTAATTATAATTACTGGGTAACTACTAGGTACTACTAACCCTGAAACTACCCCTAACCCATGTACTTACCTCATATTAGCCAGTACTTTCAAGGTAAGTAAGTACACGTAAGTACTGTACTGTAAAAGGAAGCGTTACCAATTAAACAAATACATTTCTCAAAAATAGATGTATTATTTTAAATGTTTATTGTGTAGATATGACTAAACCGTTATGATTATCATCTTGAACATTCATTTGAGGTTTGGGGTCAACAACAAGGGTGCAGCAACAATTATTCAACAAGGGTGCATAATTTGATCAAAAGTAACAGTAAAGAAGACATTTATAATGTTACAAAAGTTTTATAATTCAAATAAATTGCTATTTTCTTCTATTCATATATACCTTCTATTCATCAAAGAATCCTGGAAGAAAAAGTCTTAATTAAGCAGCAAATCAGCATATTGATTTCTGAAGGACCATGAAGACTGTAATGATGCTGAAAATTCAGATTTGTTTTCACTGGAATAGATTTTATTTTAAAACATATTAAAAGAGAAAACAGCTTTTACACAGTTTTTCCACTGTATTTCTGATCAAATACATGCAGCCTTGGTACTACTTTCAAAGACAAAACCCAAACATTTGAACAGTAGTACACTAACACTACGCTATGTCAAAACAGATTTTTCAACTATTTTTCACACATTTAATTTTTTTGTGAGCTGTACATGAGAATCATTTTATGCGTTTATGTAAGTCGATTTATGTTGACTATTTCGCAGTACACACGCCACTTTCGATGCACCGTTTCCTGCCTTTGCCCCTCTAAGCCTATGTGGTGGCACTTAAATTGAATATAGGGGTAAACTCATGTGAATGACACGTTGAGAACCGGAGAGTAAATGAGAGAGGAAACAAGAATCAAGAATGACAAAGCTACTGAGCGAAAAGAAAAGAGAAAGGCTGAATCACATCAACTTCAAAAGCACCTCCAGGGAGCGTGAAGTCTTTGATAACACTGTGACAGCAGAGAACACATCGCTCTCTAAAACAATGCACTCTCTTCTAGTCTCTGCCCTCTCACATTCATCCCATGCACGGTCTGCTCTGTTAAAACGAACAATCCATTTACTCGCTTTCTTATGTTAAACAGTCATCATTTACAGATTACTGCATGCATGTAGAAACAGCTGACTGAGTCATCTTATTAGCATAGAGTCCAGATGCATACTTGTCAATTGAGGCATCATTTTCAGAAAGTGATTTCCCAGGTAGAACTGTCAAAGTGGAAAGAAGAATCTTACAAACACATGCAAGGTCACATTTTACCCCATGATTAATAGATGTATTTTGCATGAAATAGCCAAGTCTATTTGAGGATCAAGATTTCAGATTTTTGTGCATCATGATATTATTTTCATGATGAATAAAAATAATATTTCCCCCCAACGCATTGCCATAATGCGTCAGATATATTTTTTAATTTGTTGTTATAATATATATATTTTTAACTTATATACAATGATTTATTTAGGTGATTCAGATTTGTCTTGGCACAGCTACTAGACGATTTTCAACAGTCAGACTGTCTCAGATTGAGCCTGCGCAGTCGCTCAGACAGTCTTCTCCGTTGAAATCAATGGGGTCGCTCTGTCCATTTCTTTTATGGTTCCCTTTCGAAGGGAACTCAACAATACGTCGAATATACACATCATAGCGTCATTCGACGTATTGTCTCGTTCCCTGTTCTCAGGGAACATAGGTTACAGTCGTAACCTGAGACATTTTCAACCATATAATGTTTATTTTAGGTTTTAGACATTTAAATACATATAAGTACTAGCAAAACAATGATTTTGAGTTTGTAAAATACGCACTGATGTCTATGGAAGCAGCAATAATAATACTTTCCATTATAATAAGATGACACGTTTTATTTATATCAGATACACGTTGTTTAAGTAGCTTCCCTATTCTTCTCCCAGTTTACCAGCCACTTACTTCCATGTCTTTCGTGAGAAGTGGAGGAATTGACAGATCCGATTCTCTGAACTGTAAAACAAACTAAAATGGCGCCGCCCATTGTGCATACAGCTCAACTAACGCGATCGTTAAAGATGTTTAAACAACAAAACCCATCCACTAGCACATATTTGACAATCGAAATAGCAGTGTTTCATGCTATAGCTAATACATTACATTTGTGAATATTTTTAAAGCTACACTGTGTAGCTCTTTTAGTTTATTCTTAGCTAAAAACACTTAGTTCTTTCAAAAATATATGTGCTCATTAATGTATATTTACTTCGTTCAAGTAATAAAGTATTCTCGTGAGTGTATAATATGCCATTGCAAATACATACGGGTAAGGGGTTCTAATGTCGGTCGCCATGTTGCCCCTCCATCTTGAAAGTACATTAGCCAAAGAGGGACATACCCGTTAATTCAAGCTTCGCCTTTCACGTTTACGTTTGAGTTAACACTCATGGACGAGGTCGAACTGGAAGCCATGTTAATCTTGGACTACATTGGCCACCGTCGGAGTTAAAACGAAATTGGAATTGAGAGGAACAGAAAATAATATTCACTGGATGATTATATACCTTTTCACTGCTAGATGGGGGTAAAAATCACACAATGTAGCTTTAATAAAAAGGAAAAATGACATAAAAGCAGATCATCATTCATTCAGCGCTGTGTCATGTGACAAGCAATGACGCGTCACCATGGAAACATTAAAGTGGCAAGTTCGAAATAACGGCCGCCTTGAAAAACTCACCCAGGGGGGTCAGTTAGAATATTTTAAACTTACGTGTGAAAGGGTGAAATTAATTGACATAATTTAAGTTTTTCAGATATTCTGTGTGTGTATTTAAATTTTATTAGGTTACATTTAATATAATTTAACTTTTAATCATATTAAATGTTTTTGTCAAACAAAGAGCTAAACAATAATTAAAACAAAGTTTTAATAGATTCTACTGTACAACAGGAATATAGCCTATTTCTGTCACAATTTCAAGTTAAACCGAACTTTTGACGGGTTCCCGTGAAGACCTTTCTAGGCTGTCTGTGTGTCTGGTGTGCCGATGAGTGCTGCGCGAAGAGAGCGTGAGAGTTACTTATATATAAAAGACCCTAAGAAAAAGGGAAGAAAACAGGCAGGTGCTCAAGCCCCCTTTGATGTCTATGTGTGCATGCTTTGGGGAATTTGTGCTTAATTATAATAATCATGCTTAATCATGCTAATTTTCTTTATGCACAGATTGCATTTATTTATTTCTTTTTTTTCTTTCCTTTTTTGGAGTAAAATGTGATCTTAACATATTCTTGCTGAATTTCACGAGATTCACCTTTAAAAGAATAATAAATAATTGTCTCAAAGTCATGAGGGGTGAAGAGCTTTAATCAGGCACACATTTTCCCCTCATTGCCTACAGCTTTTTCGACATCCAGACCAATTTAACATTCAGTCAGTGCCTCTCTCCTTCCCTGATCCTGAAGAAACGTGAGGGCCATAAAGTAAGGGCCCCCATTAATCAGATTTTTTTAAAATCAATTCAAAGCATTTGACATGAATTTTGTCAGATACCACCAATAGCAAAGCGTATACAAACCAAAAAAAAAAAAGAAGAAGAAGAATTGATAGGGAGGAAAAGCTGTTTTTCCCCCCCATCCTTTTCAGCAAATGCCAAAAATCATTCCTGGCACTTCTCAGCATGACATTATACAGATCATAACCCAATATTCTCTTCTGTTCATCGCTGTGGCCTTTAAAAAATGATTCAAAAACCTCAAAACCTGTTTAGCCTGTCATGTTGAAATTACTCTAACTTTTCTCTTTTCAGCTATTTCCTATTCTTAGCTTTGTTCACAGGATAAAACGAGCGAAATGATAAATACAATTACACTGACCTACCTGAGCCCAACCTTTCATCTCTGTGCTTTCTTCTCTTTTCTTAAGACTTTTATCCCCATGCAGCCACTATAATTCAACCTGAGATGAAGCAAAATCAAGGTCATACCGCTGCTCTGTAGATGAATGTACCATGAAATAATACACAATGAGACTCAGCTATAAATGCCATTTTTGTGTTCACATATAAACCAGCTTGTGAGTTGTGAGTAATACGCAAGTTTTAACATCTCTAAAGCCAGTTAATGGTTTAACTTCATATACAATCACTATAAAGGCTAGTCTAATCCTCTTACAAAAGGGCGTGTTTATGAATTAAGTATTTTTATGTTAATAATTGCCTTTGGTCATAATTCAAAAGCTCCTTAAAAGCTCCTGTTTATAATCGTATTTCTTTATTTATATACTTTTATCAAAAGATGTCCAACATATATAAGAGAACCTATCTGTTTGATTAATGGTGTACTATGTTTGTGTGTATGACAGAGCGAGACACTGCAATCTAGACTGATGTGAATATGTGCATGAGACATCAATGTCTATTTAAAGTAAGATTACAAAGTATTGAGTTGTTCATACACCTTTCCACATTCAAGATCGATTCAGGGTTCATTTTGACAAATACATTTTCATGATTTTCTTCTTTTCTGATAGCTGATGATTTTTTAAAATGATTAAATCTGAGCATAACTGGGAAAAAAAGGAAATCATAATGGAAAAAGATTTTTCAAAAATGTCTGATAAATCCAGGTTAACTCTAATTTAATGGCATATGAATGTCACATTCAACTTTGACAACAATGTCTTGTTTACCATGTCCTGAAAAGTATCCGTTTTGAACATACAATGTAAACGTCTTTGTCAGATTTTCTTTCACATTGTAACCTTTCCGAATAGGAAATGACAGCTCAATCTAGGGAAAAGTTGTGGAGACAGAACAGAAGGTAAGGGTGGGTTCCTATGTCTAAGGCTCATTATAAAAACACTTGAGCAGGGTCAGACAGGGTTATGAAACCCTCAGAGTAGTATAAAATGATACATGCCCTGCATGCCCTGCTCTCCTGTCAAAGACTTTAAGTTCAGAAAAGAAGAGCTACAGCTGTAAGAGACAGACAGACACTCCTGCTTCAACATGCCCATAAGACTGGTGGCCTTTTTTGCTTTTCCTTATGGATCTGGACAACCTTTGCAAAAAGACTTTGGGAAGCCATGCCAAGAGCAATATTAAATCTTGACCCTGCCATTTCTAACCTATCGCCATTGAGGAAATCCTTCATTGTGTCCAGGCAGTTCATCCAGACAGGTACAGGAGCTCTTGGGAATGAATGACCACACAAATCAACAGAATAAAAGGGAAATAGAGCCAATACAGGGCAGTAGTGCATGCCTAGTTTAAAGGGATATTTAATCTTTCTTTAAAAGATATTTAAGTCAATAGTATGATTAATTCATGACTGTAATAATAAAATGAACCCCTTGGAAAAACCAAAAGGTCAGGAAATATAGCCAGAGAGCATAGACAAAAAATGAAGCCAAATCATCAGCAGAAATCCACGCAGTCTTTTCTGACTGATCCATGCAAATCCGATTTGTTTTTCAAACAGCTTCCTGAGTTAAAGCTTTAGCATTGAAGTAGTTCATTGCGCTGTCCATGGTGCTGAAACCAAACTCCAGCCATGTCACAGTGCAAATGAAGACAATTCACATTTACATAGCTTTCATTTCAAGTTAACAACACAAACTAGCGAAAAGGAGCATGTTTATATAAACTGAAAAATGCATTCATATGACATGCCATATAAACTACTGTTAGGCTAGTTTTTTGCTCTTTTGCTCACCCGGACTCCATTTATTTGATCAAAAACAGTAATATTTATTTAAAATATAGCTGTTTTGTGGAAAATGTGATTTTTGGGGGGGAATTCTTTCAAGAATAGACATTTAAAGAGAAACACAGACTTTGAATTCAATGTATCCTTGCTGAATAAAAGTATAATTTTTTTTAAATATAGGGATTCTATAATTGGAGATACATTTTGCATTTCAAAAGCTTAAGGATAAAACTGTTCACTTACTTCTTTCTAGTATTTTATTGAAAACATTACATTTTAATAATCTGGTGCTTGCCAAATAGAAGTTATTTAAAAAAAATAAAAAAAAATATTTACTTATAACCATATATATATATATATATATATATATATATATATATATATTTCTTTAAAGTATTGTTTGTATTCTGTTACACACTATCAACATTGTTACTCATCAACTACACACAATCAACATTGTTACAACATTGTAATCTTGATAACAGAGTTATATATAACCCCAAATGTTCTATATATCCCAGAACTTTTCTTTATTACACAAGAAAGTACGCTATTGGAAGAAAAATGTGAACAGGATTGTGCTCTGACATGTTTTAAGTTCCTCTTATTAAACCCAAAAGAAAAACCTATGAATGATTTTGCCCAAAATAAGACTTCTTTCAGAGAGTCAAAGGTGATCCATGCGTAATTAGAGGAAATTGAACATCTCCTGTTCTTGCTGAGTGCGGCTTATAGTTCACTCTGAGCTCAATTCCACTTGGGTTCAAGAAGTGTAATTACTAATGGAGGAGGATGACCTTGAGAAACTTCACATGCAGCCTCATTTATGTGCCCATTAGCACAGCATCTGCGCTGTTACTCATAATTGATAAAAGCTGATACCACATGCGACCTCTCCACTGCATATGATTAAGCACCAAGTAAATAAATAATGAATTGAGAAAATGTTACTGCGAATGAATTCAGAATATTAGTGTTAACACAATGATAATGAAAGCGACTATTATTTTGTAGGCTTGAGAAAGCTAAAACATGCTAGCAGTGTGTTAAAGCATGCTAGAAACGATCGAATAAATACGTCAGAAAGAGATTACAGACAATATAAGATAGATATATATATATATATATATATATATATATCAGATATTTCATTTTAACTGTATTATTAACTTGTGTTAACTGCCCAGCTATAGAGAAATGGCCGCCATTCAACAAGTGACCAATTCTGAGTTGTAACATCACTACCCAAGTGTGCAGAAAATTATAATATATATATATATATATATATATATATATGTGTGTGTGTGTGTGTGTGTGTGTGTGTGTGTGTTCATAAATAAAGAAAGCAAATTCAAACCTGGGTTACTTACAGCTCTCATGTCATAAGCATGCGCAATTTCAATGTATCATTTCAGCAAAATGACCTGATCACAACCTTTCATCATTTTAAAAGGTTTTCATCAGTGAGGAGCGTAGCATTAAATGTGTAGTTTCAATGTGTAAAGTATAAACCTTGATCCTGTAAGGTTAAAGTTCTTATCAATATTAACCTCGTTGTGAATTATACTCAGTCCAGCAGTTCAATTTTTTATCCATCTATTATAAAATGCAGCAGGATGAAGGACTCGGTCAGGGGAAATTATTGAGGAACAACTTTTCTGTTCCTTTGGAGTGATATATTCACAAGGTCATTTCACACTAGTCAAAATATGGAAATCATTTTGGGATTTGTAGAGGAGAAATATTTTTTGTTAAAATTTTACAGATTGCAAATTTTGAAGGGGGTCCCGTCTTTGGGAGTATGTGAACTAGGAATAATGAAAAACTGGACTGAGGCCCAAATAGAGCACCAAGGGCTAATCTTAATTGGTAACCGGAAAGCATGCGCTCTCAGTAGAACCAAACGACAAGCACTACTGTTGTGCCCTTGAGCCATGGCCACTGCACTTCAAACAGCTCCCATATGTCCTGAAGGGGCTCTATGATAAGGCTACTAGAATCTTTGTACAACCATCATCATATTTCATTAGCAATTAATAAAATAAACTTAAATGAAATAACAGATATTATATAGTTGAATTATTATTATGATTTGAATGTAAGTAGCTTACTGAAAATAAACCTGTTTATTTCATGAAAATTGCTTTTTGTCCAGATCGTCCACTTCGTCCAGATCAGATTCAGAACAATTCAAAGTAGATCAAGTCCATCGACATCCCCAAAGCTTAACAGTCGTTCTCTCTTCCTGGGTCGACATTGATTTATATGCTGTTTAATGTCTGATAATCAGGTTAGTTAGTTTACAAATGTATGCAAAGCGTCTAATGCTGGTTTCTGCTGCTGCTTCGCTTGTTTTCGGATCTGGAGATTCTTTACAATCTCCCAAATGTTTAATAGCACCCCCACCGTATAAAAGTGAAAACATGGAAAGCCTTTAAAGTGTTAATTGGTCATAAAAATACGGGATATTGTGCCCATAATAAACTTGTGGAATTTCTAATACCTGAATCACCCTTTCAGGTTTACATCTAAACCATCTGTATAATTTCCATTAAATAACACACAAATTATACAAAGAGGCTCTCGTCACATTCAAAATATTGCTCTTCCTGCCCTGGAATTTGTAGTTTTCCTCTCAAAGCCTGAGTTTCACGTCATTCTGCCAACACAAATTGAAAAAGACTAGTATATCTCACTTGTATCAAACCACACCGGCTCCTTCTCTACAATCCACCCTGTGATTAGAGAGCCCCCTCTGAACCTCTGTTCCTTCCAGCCAAACACTATTACATCATTCAGCCCTTCAAACAGCCACATAAAAAACAATATCCTCATTGAAGGCCTGTCAAAATGTCAACATGTTGACCTTTGACTCCTTCAGAGTGAATCAGAGGAGTCATGGAGTAATGTAAATAAAATGTCTAAGATTATGTTATGTAACTGCAAACAGCAGAATACACGTCACATAGGTTCATCTTCTCTGGCTGCGGTGAAGATATATACGTGTGTGTGTGTGGTGGGTTTGCTTAATTTGTCTTTTTTTTTCTGAAGAGTGTGGGTTTTTATTTAATGCTGATGTAAAAGTAAAACTTTAAAGGGTTTAAAATGCTTTAGGCATGCAATCTTTGATCAGATCAAACTTGGGGTTCATGAAATTCAGATTGTGTGCCTCAGTCCACAATTCCCAGTGATCAAATGATTTAGTCAAGAGCTTTGCATTATTATCACTGGATATAGGGGGTAGAATGATGGATTTCGTTAAAGTAAAGTGATCACATCAGTCCCCAATGTATACGCATGCATAAATGAATCTCAGAAATCTTGACATGGTGCACTTTTTTTTTTTTTGCCAGGTCTCTGGTTTGTGAAATCAGGAAGGATGGGTTTGAAGATCATGGTGATGCCTCGGCCTGTCTGTCCAGGGTTTTGCTGTTTCATCTTATGCCAAGGTAATGTCAGCGTGCAGCATGTAAAACAGCACATTTGCCTAGAGAGCAAAGTAAAATTTGCAAAGCTGAGAAACCCTTCAGCTTCAGTTTAGTTCTGTTTAATTTAACATGCTTTATTATTTGTGCATTTGTTTGATACTTGCACAAAAAAAAAAAAAAAAAAAACAGGGAAGGAAAAGTGTTCTTGAGCAAGATCGCGAGTGATACCAGATTACTGTAATTGCAAAAATCCAATGCAAGACCTTTAGTTTAAAGTGTCTGCTGAATGATACATCCTGAGACAACAACATCATGGTCCAGTGAGTATCGGGGCTGTGTCTGTTAAATTGGACGGAGACCGAAAGGGTGGACAAATATTTGTTTCATGCATTCAAATCCAAGCATCTTTCAAAAAGTTTAAAAGAGGCTTCCATCTTGAGAACAGACTGGGTGTGACAGACAGTTACAGCTGTGAACCTATCAAGTAAACATGAAACCCAAGCCGAAACTCTCTCTCTTATTTGAACCTGGAGTAGAGTGAAACAAGACCTGAATAGAAACTGTTTGGTAGAGATTTCTTTTTCTACCCGTTAAATTTCAAATTCCTCCCTGGGCAATGGCATTTGCTGGTACATCAGTGAGGGTAAGACTGGCATAAAATCAAAAAAAAAAGAGTGAAAGAAGGAATAAGGACATGAGCAAAGTTCTATTACATTGGTGAATTCCCTTTTGACATGTGCTCTCCTGGTGCCATGCTATAGCTCAACTGGGCTTGAGTAGATTGAATATAATTATATGATCTAAAACCTCTTGAAAAAACCAGCCAAATTCAGTAAGGGAGATGGAAGCACCATTTCACAGGGGATGTAATAGACAAAATCATTTAACATTTACTGGGTCATTCATGTTATACACTTTCGTGTACCTATCATACAATATCGTTCAAAAGATCAGTAGGATATTGTTTTAATGTTTTTGAAAGAAGTCTGTTAATCAGTTCAAATAAATAATTTTAATGTATTTAACAATGTAATTTATTCCTGTGATGGCAAAGCTGAATTTTCAGCAGCCATTTTTTCAGTTTTCATTGTCGCATGATCCTTCAGATATCATATGAAGATTTGGTGCTCAAATAACATTTCTTATTATCAATCAATGTTGAAAAGAGTTTGAAACATTAAAAATGTCTTTACTTTTACATTTGATAAATTGAATGTGTCCTTTTGAACAAAAGTATTCTTTATTTTTTTTAAAAAAGTATAACTAAAAAGTAATGTTTGTCAAAATACCAAATAAAATATTACTTTAATTTTTCTCCCTAATATCACAAATAACTGAACAATAAATGTGAAACTAAATATTTTCACTAGGGTTGCAATGTCTCTGGGTCCCATTGATTAACTTCTGGCATAAAAATATTTTATATGATTTTCACGCACAGCCATTTCTAGGGGTTACCATTTTCCTTGTTACCATTGTTCAGGCTGGTGGTGGTGGTGTAATGGAGTGGGGGATGTTTTCTTGGCACACAAATCTCCATCAACTGCAAGATGCTATCCTATCAATATGAGAATGCTTTCAGCACCTTGTTGAATCAACGCCACGTAGAATTAAGGCAGTTCTGAAGGTGAAAGGGGGTCAAACACACTATTTGTATGGTGTTCCTAATAATCCTTTAGGTGAGTGTATTTGTTGTTTTTCTCTAAAACAATCCATGAAATTTTGTATGATATTATCTACGATACTAGCTTTTATTAGCTTTTAGCATCCTGTTCAATTTATCACTGCTGCACTGTAAATAAGTTATGCTTAAATGCCTTGAAAAGTTTATTTTCATAAATATAAAGTATTGTATAACAAGAAAGAGCCTACTATTTTGAAAATACTAGAAAAACAGCGAAGTTGACTTCTTGCCAGAGACTTGAGGTTATCACTTTCAGTAACACAACAGAAAGCGCAAACAATCATCTGCTACATTACATTCCTAAAGGTCTTGTGTTTAAAATCCTTGGTGTTGAATGTCTTTAAAGTGCTTTAAAAAATCTATGCGTTGCTTGCCTCAGAGTAGACCCTAGCCACATTAAACTTTGTAGCTTCTGCAAACAGTTTTACTGTCCTGTGAGGAGGGTGTCCAGGCACTAAATAACAGCAGGTGGGCTGCTCTCTCCCTCTCTGAACACTGTTCAGACCGTCTTCAGCCTGCAATGCCTTCAATTCACAGTTCTCCAGTCCAAACCCACCTTCTAACAGAATTGCCCAAGGGTCCTAAATGCACAAGTTCAAAACAGATATAAAAGGGATTTGGATTCGTAAGAATGGCTGAAAGGCTCTGTTCTTCCTTTATTTCCCACTTCTTTTTGAGTTTCTAAATGTCAGACAAACAAAGACTCATCCACATTGGTAGGCCTGTCGCGATAGCCAATACATCAATTAATCGCACAATAAAAAAAAAATAGCTCGAAAATCTTTCCGGCCACGATAATTTCCATTTGCTTGTTCGTTTTCCTCGTCTCCTCTACCAAAGAGACTGGATGACAACTCTCGGTTCCTTGGCGTGAACTAGAGCTTAGATTCTCTGCCCGTGTCCGAACCTGACCCGACCCAGCCCACGGGCCGATATTTCCCGTTTATCTAGAGACATGCACTTCCAACACAACTGAGTGCGGAACGGCACTAGATTTGATGGCCGAGTCCGAGCGGTAATGCACTCACTCTGTGTGTTACGGGAGAATACAATGATTTGTGGGACTCCCACAAACAAGAAAAATATCTATGAATAAAACATTAAAACGAATAGATTTTTACTCATGTGTTGCAGAAAAGCAACAACTAACACAAAATAGAAACGATTTACAGGCCAGAGTTTTTATTTATAACATGTTTGCAGCGTTGAGCGATGTAACCAATCAGAAGACATATGGGTTGATTTCTTAAACGCATTGGCCAATCAGAAGCAAAATAGACTTTTTTTCAGTGCTGAGTATGCTGGCAAATCCTCTAATTATAACAAACAAAGTGTGGATATTATGAAAGATTCATTGTGCAGTCAGCTTCGTTGATAATAACTGAGATGTATGAGATCACGATGAACTGTCAGCTTTTTAGGAATTATCAAGGGAGCGCACTTTGCACGCATTCAGTCATGCAAGACCATGCACGCAGTAGATGCTTGCTTTTATTAAATTAACAGTGGTTTGTGTGTTAATGCTTTAATAACAAATCATTTATCATAGGGTAGGCTCGGGTTTTGTTTTCATTCATTTTATTTACTGTTTTTGGTATTTATTCAAGTGCATTTTTGCTAACAGAGAATGAGAGTCCATTGCTTTTATAGTTTTTGGTTGTTTTGTACATTTACTCTAGAAATGTAAAATGTTTTCCATTTTCAGTGTTAAATAGTCTTTAGAAATAAGTGTATTGATCTTTGAAAAGGTGTATGTCATTATGCCATTAGCATTATTTTAGATGTAAATGGTATCAGAATGACATTTTTATCATTTATCGCAATAATTTCTTGGACAATTTATTGTTTGTTATCGTGACAGGCCTACGCATTGGTGTTCATTTCTTTGGTCTCCCTGCGTTTGTGTCTGTCCGTGTGATAGGCAGGAGAGAGAGAGAGAGAGAGAGAGAGAGAGAGAGAGAGAGAGAGAGAGAGAGAGAGAGAGGGCGTGAGAGAGAGCAGATATACACCTTATACGAGAAGCACCACAGATGCTGAGAGGCTTTGACAACTCTGCGGATGGACACTGACCCGATTTAGGTTTAATCATGCATAGCCCTGTGGCCGAGAAATAAGCATGAATGCACAAACTGCCCTCCGAACACAAACAAGAACCAAACACAATATATCTCTAAAGATTCCTTAAAGGAATAGTTCACCCAAAAATTAAAATCATTCATCCCTATGTTGTAAAAGATTATATATATATATATATATATATATATATATATATATATATATATAATTTAAATGGTTAATTATCATTATTTAACTATGCTAATAAAAATGTATTCTTGAGCAGCAAATCAGCATCTGACACTGAAGACTGGAGTAATGATGTTGAAAATTCAGCTTTGCATCGCAGGAATAAAATAAAATGTTTAAATATATGAAATTTTTGTATAATTTTTAAATAATTTTATCATTTTAATCAAACAAATGCAGCCTTAAGAGATATTTTTTAAAAACATGCTAAATTGAAACAATGTCAGGGTGAGTAAATGTTGACAGTTTTCTATCCTTTTAAGTCCAAATATGAATCTGAACCTCAGATCTCTGACTTAATCAAAACTTACAGCTAACGTCATACCAGTCACAGTCATTTAGCGGTCTCTAATCTTCTCCAAAGTCTTGGCTTCATGTCAAGCCTAAAGTCTTATTTTGTCTGACTTCAAGCTAAAATTTCAAGACTACACTTCCCCAAACACAGCACGGAAACACTCAGTCCGTCTCATTGGTGGCCTGTGGCTTGCGATGCCATATTCACCACACACATGTACTGACGGTCATGCTGACTACTGTAATGTGGCAGAGCAGGGGCCTGCCAGGAAACTGACTTCACTTGGCACTCAACCTCCTTTCTAGAAACACGATTACATAACCTCACAGGGGACAGTGCAAGGGAGAGGTGGCAACCGACAGAGATACTCCAGGAGCCCTGGTCGCCATGTGCCTTTAAATAACAGCTGTACGAGTAACCCTGAATGTGAACTCGACATGGAAGTCTGATTAATAAAGCATGGCATCAGTTCTACATAACACAAACGGAGAAGCGAAACACATTGAGAGAAAGAGAAAAAGTATTTTTATACAGTCTCTTTCATACCCGTCCTCTCATTAGAATGTGCTTCGTTAATGTAAAAGATTTTATTTGTCAGTCATAAATATTTTATCTCCATGCTTGTGATTACAAGATGAATCTGCGCACAGGATTCTAGAAACATACAATTCTACTTCTGAAGACACTTTCAGGCTTTCAGTTTCCATTGTTTCTCTGCCTTTGTTAGTACACACGGCGCACACCACTAAATATCCCATTTTCTCCGTGCACTTTTGTGGTGTTTTAAAGCCTCTTTGGGTGTTAGTGACAGTGTTATTACACGTGTGAGATGCCTGATTGGCCCCAGTAATGACAAAAGGCTGAAAGATGAAGAAACCAATTCTCCTCCTTCAGAGAAGATCCACTCAGGCGAGAGGCGAGAAGACAGTGGCAATCGCAGCAGCCATCGGGGGGAAAACCACGTGCAAAATCTGACAGCATTCATACTCAATCTAATGAGCTGGTGATGCCACCTCCATGTGCTTGAATAGCTTTGGAAGGGGAAGGCAGAGAGAGGCAGGAGTGTCTATCAGACAGAGGGTGATATAAGACTGCTAGTGCGCCTTTGAAGCAGACAGGTCTGGTTCTTGCTTAGTGCGAAAAAGCATGAGCTTTTGAAGCGAGCTCTTGTGTCGGTTACACTCCTGGGCAAAAAAACAAAGTCTAAACACTAAGCTTTTAATTGTCTTAACCATAAATTATTGATCAGCAAATTAGCCAAATTTAAACAAATGCACTACTTGAAAAAGGCACTGCTGTCTTTGGAAAACATCAAAGACAGTATTAATTTTTGGCCAGAAACATAATTGGTGATGCTCCAGAGCGGTGTCTTCGAAAATCTGCTGAGAAATATAATAATAAATGCATCTCTACCACAGTGAAGCATGGAGGAAGAGTGTCACTGAGTGCGGAGCCTTTTTAGCTTCACTGTAAAAAGCCATTTAATGCTTTGGAGTAGAGGAGAATATTGCATGAATGGCTTGCTTCCCACAAATGAAAAGTTGTTATCTGAGGAATGATCAGATGTTATTTTTTTTTTAACGAGACAATGCTCTTGTCCAAATTGCAAAGTCAACCAAGAAGTGGCTTGAGAACATCAATAAGTCCATCAGGATCATGTGTTGGGCTGATCAGTGTCCAGATTTGGATCCTATTATATTTGATCTCACATTAAACTCAGATGAACTGTGCGGGACATTGTTCAACTACCCATGAACTGTTGTAAGCCATTAACATTGAGGAGAACAACACTTGCTCTTCTTCCTGTAAAAAGCTCTGAATTGTGGAAGGCTATTCTGTGCTAAGTTACTTTATCTATTATTTGTGTAATTCTTGCTAATTTCCTGAACAGTGATTTGCGATTGAGATCACTAAATATTTTGCCATTTTCGTCTTGTGTATGTCCCTTCAGATGCGCAAACTGTCAAGCGGTTCTGAATGCAGTCCCACTCGGTTGCATCAGTGGTGTGTGGAAAGATCCCACAAACACGTGCTTATACACACATTGTCAAAGCCACTGAAAGAGCTTAAATATATCTCTGTCTCCTCTGAATCTTTAAGTGTCATCACAACTCCTGCAGCAGTTTGACTCGTTCAATTGTTCGACCGTTCCCCTAAAACATTTTTTTAGACAGGATTATGTGTGAAAACACAATTTGTTCATGTGTTAGGGGGTCATTCAGGTGGGTAATTAGATTTAACATCAATTCAAAAACATCAAACACACCCATTTACAATTAAATGAAAGGTCTAACAAGGCTCAGAAGGGTGCCCGATTTTTCATTGATGTACACATCCAGTTATGCCTTAACTACAGTCATAAGTCTTTGAAGCCCAAACTGCTGAGGGTGATAAGCTGCTGTAAATTTTTCATGCCATGGTCGAAGTGAGGTGATCTTAACACAACCTTAAGCTCTGACTTAAAAATGCTGAAACAAGATGTTTCTCCCCAAAACTGTGAAGAACTTGTGAGTGACAAAAATATTGATATGGTTTC
This sequence comes from Pimephales promelas, assembly GCF_988280905.1. NCBI lineage: Eukaryota > Metazoa > Chordata > Actinopteri > Cypriniformes > Leuciscidae > Pimephales > Pimephales promelas. The sequence goes on along the minus strand of NC_142791.1, from coordinate 7,555,109 downwards.
TGGAAGTCTCAAATTCTTTATGCATGAGCACTTTGAGTGCTAAAATGTTGCCTTCAAAACAAACTTTTAGCTGTCCACTTCCAAAAAGAAGCTGACTTTTTTCAATAGACTTTTGCTGTTTGGGTATGGTTACATGTGATATTTTGGCCATTTCAAGACATTTTCTTTTTACCATGTAATTCTCCACTAACACTGTAGAAACACTCTGATGTTAGTAAATTACTTCATAATTCAGGAGTAAGGTAAATCAGATAGCCTACGTGTACATGGTTTACATTTAACTCTAAACTCATTTAACTCAAAACCCTAAAACACAGTCGAGCATCTCAGAGAATATAGGCTATGCACGTTTTTTCACCATTATTGACACTTTAGGCAGCATGTCAAATGAGATTCGAGTTAAGTAAAGGAAACAAGTCATTTAGTAGCCTACAATATTCATTTTCTGTATCACCATTCGCAGGCGCGCGAATCACTTTATCAATGACGAGCGCACGCACGAGCGTTTAACCCATAAAGATAAATGAAAGCTCACCAGCATTTCTCAGTTTCCGATTTCTGAACACCGAAATGATGACTAACAGGTTACCCAAAACATCCACCACAGTGGTGAAGATCAGCACGCTGGCCAGCACCGCTATTGCCCAGGCGGGACGCGCGCTCGAACCCAACGCGCGACCGACGTGCCCCAATTCTGTGCTGTTCGTCAGAAAGGCGATATTTTCTGTCATCCCGGAACAACTTGTTCTCCGAGGTTTGGTTAGTAAAGTTATTCAAGGTACCTGAGGAAGTAAATAGAACAACTTCAGAACGGACCGAGTCTATTAAAGTGAAAGGGTAGGCTATATGCTTGGATATATTGTATCTTTTCGTTGTACTGGTATGTCCCATACTTGTAAAAAGCGAGTCATTCCAGCTGCCTTGTTATAACAGAAGTTGGGGACAGTTGAGCCATGAATCTGTGTCGCCTGTGGTTGATCAGCGCGTCCCTTATTCCTCTCTCCAGAAATACGAGATAGAGTCCGTCTCAACATCTTCTCAGCCCCTCAAACTCATTTCTGTCTTGTAGTTCTGTTGTTTTGTCTGACGCGAATGTTCACCTTGCTTGCTTCCTCCTCACCTTAAAACTAATAAGGAACACGACAGTCTTGGCGCCGTGTTGCCCCATGGCGACCGTTTCGTTCGCTCCAAGTTATTTTTTAAAGCAGCTGCTCGGAATTGTAAATCCAGCTCGTGATCAGAGGAGAAGCTGGCTAGATGATTGGCTCGCGCTCCGAACTGAGGCAAACCACGCGCAGCGCATCTCTTATTTGAGCGGGAGTTGTCATAACAACTCATGTGCTGAGCTCCTCAAAAATGTATACAGGCTGGCTGTGGTGCTTAGGCTATGTGTTATTTTAAATATAAAAGTGTTTCAGGTAAACAAAATGTACTTCTTGTGGTGACATATCAATTGGTTTTATTTGTCAAAAACATGATGGAATCAAACTGTTTACATTAAGTTACAAGAAGTCATTTTAAGGAAATTAGGTAAATAGATCGTTGAGGTAACAATTTTTTACATTGTTTACAAATATTTAAATAGCACCTTAAATGGACATGCGTTAAAATAATATTTATTATTAATAACTATATTATAGGCTACCTAGTAGGTAGGTCAGACTCAGTGCCAGTTTTTAACCCAAATGATGTCAAAAAAGACACATGAGGTCTTACACATAGCCTACTACACTGATTTTTTTAGTCAGTTCAACTTAGAAATTTTACTTAATGTGGTAACATCTACAATGACTGGTTTATTGAAGTGAAAAATATCATTTAAGATGACTGATTATAAGCTATGAGTTCAACCAACCTGAAAACAGGTTTTGTTGAAATTAAATAAATGATTTAAGATTACTGATTATAACTGAATTCAGCCAACCTGACAAAGAAGGTTTTACTGAAGCATAGCCTATGTCAGTAGATGTAACCTGATTTCTCCTGCAAAATGGCTTAATAAGTTTGATTTAATCCTTTTTTTATATATATATTGGATGAAAGTCCTTTTCCACATTGATGTAAATATACTCAAAGAATAATTCACTACCCTGTTTAATAGACTTTTGTTTTCTTTATAGAATTATTAGAGTCTATAAGGTCATCCATATAAAGTGAAACCTTGGGGTCTCTGCCTGAATTACCCGGAATTAGAAAGCCTTTAATTTCAGGATTTTGCCTAAGTACACAAGCTAATGGCTATTCTCACATTTGTGAGTTTATATCTTGCAATTCTGACTTTTTTCTTGCAACTCTGACTTGTCTCAGAATTATAAGATACAAAATTTATGAGTACAAAATTCCAATTCTGAGGAAAAAAGACTTGCAAGTCTAGCCTATATCTCGCAAATCTGACTTTTTTTGTGAGTTTGTATCATGCAATTGTAAGAACAAAAGTCAGAATTGTGAGAGTGGCAGAAACAAGCTTCCTGATTGTTTATCCCTTTAAACATTGGCTGATTTACTTTTTGAATTAATGTTTTTCAAAGACCCCTAAAATAGGTATATTGATATTGTGTGAAAGTGTAAAGTAAATGGTTCAAATGCATTTATTCACAGGGTACATGAAAACAGTGGAAAATAAACCATACCTTTTTAAGTAACTGCATACTATATCTAATAAATCAATTCAGTTATTCTGAATTAAAAAAAAAGAATGAACTATCTAACAGTTATTGAACAGTTGATGAATAGTGTCTGTTAAAATATAACATTGTGTGCACATTTTAAAATGAATAGCACTAAAAATAAGTTACAGTTATGATTAGATAAGCAGAAAATTTAACAAAGCGAATCACAGCACGTTTTTACTTATAGTCCATACATGTGGATACATTCGTAACTGTAGCAACAGCAGCACCGGGTGCATTTCCTCTCTAATTTGATTTGCTTATTGATTAAAAATGATTTAAGAAATAGTTTTTTTTTTTTTTTTATGAAATGTTAAGGAAAAAAAGTCAAACTACTCAATGTTATATACATATATACTGACATTTTTAAAACTCAATACAAAAGCACTGATTGCTCAAGGCATGTTCAGTTGGGTAATGAATTATTTATTTTTTTATTTATTTTATACCATTGACAGTGAACTGAGGAGCAGTTGAAAAATACTTGACATGACTGCTATAATGATGAACAGTACCAAAGTCATTTCATGAATCATAAAATCTTAACCTTTTAATTCTCCCACCAGATCAATTCTGACCCCCACCTGCAAAGGTTATGTGATTCGACCCCACTAAGGTCACTTTAATATTTTGTAATAATGTTTCTAATTGGCTCTCAAGAGCTGCCTCTGCAACTAATGTCAGCAACAACAACAAACGCTGCATGCTTTCAGCATCATGGAATTCGATTTCTCTCAGTTTCATTGATTTTAAAATATCCAACCATACTTTACTTCCCCATGTTGAGTGCATGAAAACATCCAGAACACCTTGGGAAGCCAGAAAATTGTGTAGAGTATGGGTGTTTTATATGAATATGTGAAACTGCTTTAGCATTCAATTAATGTTATTCACTGTACCAAAGGCATTTAAATGACTATACAGATGCCAAGTTGCCAACACAGTCTCAGGGTAATTCGTAAGTACTTTATGTTTCAGTGTGCGGCATTCTGGCAGGTTTGCTGTTGAGGTTCAGGGTGGACCTCTTTTTTTTTTAATTCGTACATTTCCAAACAAATCAAATCCTACAAATTCATACGAAATAGCCATCTGGTATAATAGTTACATTTTCTGATGAGCTTGGGTTGAAGCTGCCCAAAAAACAAAATAATCCCATTGGAATACATTGAATACTGTATCTGAAACACTCTTCCCATCACCAGTGGGTCTGTCCCAATCTCTTATTTTCTAATATGAATGTGTGTAGTATAAATGTAATTCGGACATGTTGCCATTTGACCTGTCATGTCTTACATCCATCAGGTAATCTCTTGTGTTCTTCACCATAGCATGTATGCGTAGATGCCACATTCGACCACTCCAGACATGTGAGCCCGCTGTCTTGCAACAGTCAGCGTGTCGTCATCTTGAAACTCACCCCCAAACATAACCATGCCATACGCTGAAACATAGTTACGAATTTCTGTGAGACTGTGTTGCCCTGTATTCGCTTCACTGCCATTCACAAATCCTCTCCAGTGGCCTCATGGGATAGCAAAGTGTCCATCGTATGCACACTTCAGAATCTCACTGGAAGTAGGTCATCTTGGAACTTTTTGCCTGTGCTTTTACGATCACTGTGAATTGGAAGGGCCTATTGGTGTCACACACAGCCTATAGTAAGGAAGAATTTGATTCAGGATGCAGCCCTTGTCTAATTATATGTTGTGTTTCCTGTATTTAACAGGTAATCAAGTGGGTTTGAAGACCATAGGCAAAGATGTCTCTTTAGTTGACTACTGGTAAGTGTCTGTATCCATATTTCGATGCATGTATGAATACTTTGCTCTTTAAAAAAACTTTTAATTGTCTCTTTAGTGTAACAGACTTGTCAGATTATGTTGCTGATTTGAAATAAGTTATTTAAACATGAGTTGGGGGAGAAGTTTTTGAGATTTTGCTATTTTCCTCATATCAATAATGAGAAGAGGCTCTCTAAATATGGACTTTGGGGAAGTTGCTGATTTCTGGCGCTGAGAGGTCGTAGAGTCAAATCACCCTGCTGGTAGATAATGGAATTACACAGTTATGATGGCAAATAACTTTCTCACAGCCATTCAAATCACAAGCAATCATGCTTTCTGACAAAATAATTTTTGTCAGAAAATGTTTTTATCTGTCTTTAACAGTCATAAGTCACATGACAAATGCTCCATAAGAAAATTGGCAGCCTCCAGATTGTCTTCTTCCTGCACAAGCTGAGCAGTTGCCATCTTTAGGTCAAATCATACTCTACTCTTACTTTAATTATGAATATTTTAGACTATGACTGACAGGCATGGCAATTTGAAATAGCACAAGAATATAATTTCCCTATTTTTTAATGACTTCACTAATACTGGATGGAAAGCATGTGTAATTGATCTAAGTCTGTCGAAAATATCCTCAGGGTATTTTTCTTCATTCCCACTACAAAGTACCATATACAGAATCTGAATTGAGACAGTTTGGCAAGTGGTGTATTCAAAGAAAATGTGGAAAAACTGGAAGCGTAGATGAGATATGTCTGAACTGTGCTCTATATTTCAGTCTCGAGAAGCTAATAAATGGAGAACATAAGGCAGCTCTTACATATAAGCGGAATTATGGTTTCGCTGTGTTCTGCAACAGTGCCATGCCTTTTAATCTCCCCTCAAGCATCTGTTGGAGTCTTTTTTTCACATTAAAGCATTTTATCCCATAAACCCCAATGGTTGGCTCCACCACATTTTTTTTCAGTATAATCATTAATTGTTTATAAGCACAAATTCTAGATACTGAGGAAATGCACTGGGTAATAGGGATGATTAAACTCAAGCTGAATCACACTGGCACATGGATCTCCAGCACTGCAGGAGATCAGTTTAATGAGAAAGACTGCTATCTGCAGAAGACTTAAACTCAAGAACAGAGAACATGAATGAATAAAACCTTTATTGACCTGAGGGGAATTTGTTTTGCACTCAAGAGAGCGACATTGAACATCAGCACATAACAGTGAAACCCCCAAATATCCAAAAGCAATGTGGACATAGAGGATACAAAAAACTAAAACACACAATAACAAGAACGCTATCGTGGTCTAACATGCAACATCATCAGTCCAATAGTTGAAATTAATCAATAAATAATAAAATACACTATTCAAAAAAAATGTCGATGTGCCTGTGTCCGATCTGTTCAGTAACTGAATGCTCCTCGGCACAAATGATGTAATGGCACATTTGGTTTTTGTTCGGGGCATTCGAACATGGGCTGTGATCCCAAAATAAAATAAAAAAAGTATGTTCCAAACCCTAGTGATATGTCCCAAACCCATGGTAAGGCTGTTTCAAATGTATTAACTGAGAAAGCAATCCCACAATGCACCATGACAAGCTAATTAAAAAAGGTGGACAGAGCAAGAGAAATTTTGATTGTGATTAATTAAGATTTGAATATGAATACACATAAGTTAATTAATAAAGACATAAACTCATTCATTAAATTTATGTGCATCACTGTATTTTATGCTTATTGTTATTAGAGTATCACATTGTTAGCTTGGTAACATGCTATCCATATTGAAATCAATAGAGTCCTCTGTGGACTTCATGTGAATTTCTGCCTATGTATTGTGTCCAAAATGAGAGCCTTAGCCCATAGGCAGTACAAAGCAAGGCAATTTAGTTGTTGTTCCAAAAATTTTTGGAACGGAGGCAAAGAGAGATCTTGACTCTCATGTTCTTTGCGCTTACAGCCTTTGTGGTTAACAGAAACTTGTAGGAAATCTGAGTGACACTAATAACCTGCCACTTATTTATAGATAGGCTGAGTAAACAGGCAGATTTAGGAGGAAAAATAGGAAATTGGTGTCAGACTCTAAATCATTGCCATGCAGTTATGTTTTGCAGAATGAATCTGGAACCCAAACTCAGCCGTGAAGAGCAAGTCAGGACAGCTGCTGTGTGAATCTAAGTGGGTTGCTATTCCCAATTTCCAGTTCTGAAAAATGAAATTTTTCCTGAACAAACAAGTGGATATGTAAATAGAACAGGAGGCTTTATTAGACACTCCTTGTGTGCAGCACCGCTGCCTGTTCGCATGGTAGTTAGTGATAAAATAAGCATAAAACAATTTAGTCTAATGCAAATATGATTATGCCTGGATTGGGGAATTACCATGTACTTTGCTTTGGTGATTTTAGGACTCAATGGAGTCTCATTTAGAGCAGTATTTTATTGATTCAAAGAGGATCGCTTTCGATAGCTGAAGTTATTTACAAGCTGGAACATTGCTCCAAGCTATCAGACAAGTTTAGTTTCAACAATCAGTGCAAAACAAAGAACTACAAAATAACAAACTCTTAAATAGCCTCAAGCGTGCCGTAATCCAGTGAACTCTTTATTTCTAAGAGGTGCACTTATTATTTTCTCTGTGATCTGATTTTAATTTATTGTCTTATCTTATGCATAGAGTTTATGTTTGTTTACTCTTGAGACGTCAGGTAGGTTTCTGGCATTTGGCTGTTTAATGAGCTAGTCATTGAATCATTAATGCAGCCAATTAATTTAAACACCAATTCTTTCAGGAACTAAACAACTGATTGTCTATATGAGTGAGTCGTTAAATCATTGAGTCAAACGATTCGTTCAAAACATCGATTTTTTTTTTTCAGGAACCGTGCTTGCTCTGAGATTTGCAACAGTTGATTTTTCTGTGGCTTTGTTTGAAAGTATTTTTTGGATGCAAAATTAGACAAGTGTGCCTCTCTCAAAACCAGTTCAAACACAATAAACTATTTGTGTTTGACTCACGTGTTTATTGTGCATACTCACGTTTAGTGAATGAGACCAATTGTCAGATTTTCTTTAATTTTTGTTAAATTTTGTTAATTTGAGAAGGTTTAAATGTTATATTTTCAATATTCAATTCCTTCCACATACACATTTGGCCTATTCATACTCTGAATTATGAAATCATTGTAATGCAGCCAAAGTCTTTCGTTACTTTGCCTCCTCTAACAATCGTAAAGTAATTATACAAATCTATTTGCATTAACTTCTTAATTGTCTTACAGACCACCTGTCTGGTGAAAAGCAAGTTTTTATATGCTTTGGAGTGTTTTTAGTAAGTCAACATCCTTAAAACTGCAGTGAAGCAAAGTTTGATCAGTGACGCTGTTTGAAATCGCCAGTTTCTTACGTCACAAACCAACCCGGTCTCATCCCAAGACGTCATATAACTGACGTTTTGGGACGTCTTTTGACCATACGTCAATATTCGCCTTTTTAGGGCCCCCTTAAACTATCTCACGACCAATTCGTACGAATTCGTACGAGTGATTCAAAAGTGGCTAATTCGTACTAATTCATACGACCTCACTCGTACAAATTTGTACGATTTGTCTAAACCCACGTGACGGTTATGTTTAGGGGCGGGGTCAGGGGTAGGTCATTCGTACGAATTCATACGAATTGGCTAATTCGTAAAATATGCACGATTTAGCTAAATCGTACTAATTCGTACGAGTGAGGTCGTACAAATTGTTACGAATTAGCCACCTCGTAAAATTCGTATGAATTCCTGTGAGATCGGGTTGGTTGATATGAAAAATTGTGTACATCTAGCAATATAGCATGTTAATTATGTATATGATGTATATTACAATGTTATGCAAACTATATGCCTTTAGCATATCTAATGATGCTGCTTTTTAGAAGGCAGCTGTCTGACTCTGAGATGGCGTACAGGAACATGGTTTGTGTAACATTAGCAACACATTATTAATAAATCCAATGCACTGAAACTGTACTGAAACATGCAAATGGCAATAAAACTTTGAACATTATTAACTGTTTGATAATGTAGCCAAGCAAGAGGCCAATCAAATCCATTGCTTATGTATCTGGCATTGTATCACTCTTCCACTTCTTCTTCTTCTGAATTAGTTTCTGGTTCAAACATACTGAATTAAACCAGTATTTCCTCTTGCCATTGTGCAGTGTTTACTATACAGTAAAACTGACCAAGTATAGGTCTGTGCTCGTGTGATTGAGTGGAGGCGGGGACTCAATGTATCAATGTATACTAAATGAAGCAACAATACATTCAAACTATTTTTGAGGCATACAGATTTTTAAGGTGAAATTATTGACTACAGGGGGTTTTTAGTTTCTTAAGTTTTGAAATGTAGGGTAGAGGAAACTTTTCCCAATTATCCACTCATAAAACTGACAATTTTCCTACTTAAACTGTCAGAGAAATCTTTTCTATGTGCATCAGCAAAAGACAAAAAGAGAGAATTTAGCACAACTGTGAGCTCTGTAAACATGGCTCTGTTGTCTGTATGTCTCTTTTCCTGGCGCGTGGATTTATAAGCTTGTGCCGTATACTGGCATCTGTTCCAAAGTGGTGTGTTTAACATCCAGGGCGCTAAAGCGCGAGTGTGTGTGTGTCTGTCGGGAGGCAAAGGCAGATGGTTTGCGTGGAGATGAGGCCTGGTTAGTGTGTCTAATCTGGGTATTATTCAGTTGACTGTGTGGGTATAATCACCCCTAACTCTCTCATGTCTCCGAGCAGAAACAGGGGAACGATAATCCGGTATCTCTCCCCCACCCCCTTATATAACCAGCCGTCTTTCTGTCATTCGAGCGGCTGGCTCTCACTTGTTTTAAAAGTCAAAGGAAATGGTGCTCACGGAGTGTGGATTCCCCATGGTTCAGTATACTTTTAGATGTAAACGCCAGTATTAATACATGGGATTACGACTAGTTTCGTTTCCTCTTAAATGATCCTCCTTGCATTCAGCATCGCACGTTTGATTCAGTGGAAGTCGACTGTGAGATTATGGCGGTTTGACCTTGCAGATCTACTTCTGTTTTTTTTTTTTTGGGGGGGGGGTGGTACTTCTGTGGTGGAATGTCAGGCATCATTTTGGAAATCAGTGAAATTGCTTCACTCACCAACCCAGTATCACGACAAGACGTGAAATAAACACGTTGGTCCACTTTGGAAAACGTATAGATGTCACGGTTTAACCCCCTCAAACGTGAAACTTACACGTTTGCGTTATCACGTTCCAGTGGAGAGATACCCGGATGTTGATCTATACACGCAATCGCCTCTGCCATAACGACCTATTGGTTTTCATTAAACTGAGAAAAATGGAATTTTGTTTTATTGACGATCACTGAGAAATGTTCTATTATTTAAAATTCAAAGAACAATTATTATTTTCAAGGTGAAAAGGAATACTTGCCTTGATCCACGCCGAAAAAACGTCTAAATGTCATGTTTTTAATGAAGTAGCCTAATGAGTAAAATGTCTATTTTTCCGGCGTCCCCCAGCTCCTCCTTTAAGGTACGCTAAAACAACGTATTACATAGACGTTAAACCACGTTAACCGTGTTAACCACAACCTTTTTAATACTTGACCTAGTTCCGTTGCTTAGCAACGGCAAGAAACTTTTGTAACTTCAGTGCCATAGGTTAGCACCACTTTAGTGCTTACAGATTAGGAGACATTATGTGTTCGCTGTTTTGTAATGTTATACTTTTAATTCCGAGAAGAAAAATGTTGTTGTGTTGGGTAGAATACATTAATAGTGCATACCCTTTCAAACGTGAGAACTACACGACAGAAAGAAAAAAATATGCGAATGGAAGATGTCACGTGACGTCAAAATTTACGTGAAATTTAATTTAAAGAAGGGGGGGGGGGGATCTGAATAACTATGATTAATTCCCTCAAATGTGAAACTTGCATGTTTTTCAGCTGTGGAAATTCAGGGAAAAATACAGTAGGGGTTCAGCCAAAAATCTGTACACCCTTCTACACCTCTTGTGTAACTGCCAAACAATTATGGCAGGTAAGAAGCCAATTATTTCCCGAAATCTTATGTTCTTAGATATAAAATCTTAGATATGTGGACTCTGGAGTATTCATGCTAATGGTAAGTAATTACGGTGTTTTTTGTTTCCCCACAGCATTTATTTTAAGGATAACCCAACATCCATAATTGTCATCAAAAGACTTTCCGGCTGATCCCAATGAAAATAGATTTTCTTTTTCAGGCATTGACAAGTAAATAATTTGATCTATACTTGTGATTGCCAAAGCGATGTTTAATACCCCTCTTTACAATATGTAAATTAACTTTCTGATTTCCCCAGAGTGTGTATGTGTGAATTTTTATTTCCATTTCCAAATTTCTTTTGCTTTTCAGAATGATATGGCCCATATCTGTCGGTGGTGGGTGAATCTGCTACTGTCAAAAATGACACATGGGAGGTAGAATAGGTAAATAAAAACTAAATTGGCTAAGTAATGTTTGGTAATGAAATGCATGTTGTTGTTGTTTTTTAGAAAGAGGAAGCACACATCAGCCATGTCAAGACAAGTACAGAACATCGGAGTCTTGATGGTCGTAGGGACGTGGGCGTGGCGGAGCAGGCTGAGGGCGTGACCAGGGCAGAGCAGGACGTGGATGTGACGGAGCAGGCTGAGGGCATGGCCAGGGTGGAGCAGGACGTGGACATGGCGGAGCAGGCTAAGGGCGTTGCCAGGATGGTGAAGACCCTTCAGGCGGCCACGGCGGTGAAGACTCTGGCTGGGCGGTCTCAGCGGGACGAGACTCTGGCTGGGCGGTCTCTGGCGTTGGAGTGGGGCTGGCGTCGTCAACAGTGAAGGATGATCCGCAGGATACCAGCACCCACTCCACAAAACCTCAAGAGAGCTGTTTCCCTGCTCAAGGCAAGTCTTATTGCAGGGAAATCCATGTTTGATCAGTTCTTCTGTCACAGAGTAGTGTGGAATGAAGACAGGCTGAGGCTGATGCAAAGCTCCAATACAAAACATTTACTCAAAAACTCCAAACAGGTACAAGGAAGACTGGCAGAAGATTACACACACTATCCATGAAACATAATCAAGAACTGAAACAGAGAGAACTAAATACAGATACAAAATGAACACTAACAAGGTGACGACAGGTGACAGATGATCAGGCCGATGAACAGGTGGATGATTGAGGGAGTGAGTTCAGGTGTGGAGACAAGAGGATGCTGGGAAGTGTAGTGAAGATGACGAAGACAGAATGGTGCAGACGAAGACTGTGACAGACTGTTGATAATTCTGATTTCAGAACAAATATCAAGCCTTTTTTCAAAAGTGACAGCTGCTTTATTAAAAAATACAAGAATGGATTAAGTGCTGTGAATGTAAAACTGAACTTAATGATAGCAAAATATGATCTTAAATAAAGGTGAATGAGATGATTATGATTTCCATCACACACGAGTGGATGTCACAACTTAATGCTGATTCGTTCTAGGCTTTTGCCAAGATGAGCACAAACTAAGACGTACTGTAAACTACTGTAAGCTTCCCTGTCCATTTACTCTTCCTTCCAAATGGTGGTGTGAATCTCCTTCTGTCTGGCGTTAACAGCTGCAGTGTACTTGGCAGATCAGCTCACACGACGGCTGCAACTACAGTGTGGTCTCCCTAGTGGACCACCACGACAACCGTCTGGATTGAGCCGAGTAGGGGACATCTCTAGGGTCATCAAGTGGCCATTTTCCATCCTCAGTGTTTCGCCGACTGGCCCACAACACCTCAGGAGGGCTCAACAGTGACTCTGGCGTCCCAAAGTCACGCCCTCCATCCCCTACTCAACTCAGCCCAGCTTACTGACCTTTACATCCCTCCTGCTTCTGAGGTCCGTCTCAACCACAGCCAGTTGTTGCTCCTTTCTACTGATTCAGGTAAGTTCTTTACTGTGTTCTTTACTTCTTTACTTCACCGACCAAAAATGTAAAATAGTAGAGTGTGTTGAAAGCACCATTGAGGAAATGCACATTCAACTGGACATTTGACCCATTTTTCTAACCTCCCCTCATCCATTCAACTGACTTAGAGCCAAAGTCATTAACAAAGTACATAACTGTAATTTTCACTGCACATTTGAAGCACACACTGAAAGGAGAAATACACCCAGAGCACAAAAGCACAGAACCGCGGGATGTTTACAAGACCACCTCTCTGGTGAATCCGGCGTATATCCCTGCACAACAGACAAAAGGCCCAGAGATAAAAGCGTCATTATGTTTCGATCATATAAGCTGGATTCCTGGAATCTTACCCGTAAACAAGCTTTGGATCGTGCAGTCGGATTGTGTTGTCTTCTGTATAGTTGTTTCTAAAAAAGGAGAAATAATGCACTTTGAAATTTTACAGTGTCTTAAATTGTTTCCATTCAACAAGAGTGCCCCATTGTGCAATTGTTGATGTTACAGCAATGGTGCAACTACAAAAAAAAAAAAAAAAAAAAAAAAAAAAAGAGTCTGTGGCTTTCTGTCAAACACAGGAAAGATTGGCTTGTGCAAAGGTTTGTTTTAGTTCATTATGTGTGCATATGATAACTTCAATCTCAAGTGCTCATTTAAAAACCAATCAAACTTTGAGCAGGAGTAGAAATTGTCATAATTTGTAAATCACATAGATTTGGATAAAGGAAATGGGAGTTCAAAATTGTCAGGGAAGAGAAGCTTCTCTTAATTACATAAACAAGATTTATTCGTATTTCTCTAAAAAGATTATATGATGTGCATTTGTGCTCAAACTGCTTTACTATTGCGACATATCCAGCAATCTATGTTAAATCAATCTATAGATGATGCATAAGGTAGTTGTTCTTTTATTTTATTTTACACTGGACAATGTATAGGGTTTTATTCATACAAGATGAGTTTTACACATTAAATAGACAACATCAACATGTACTGTATGAAGTCAATACAGACCATCAAAACCCTCTGACCAATAGGTTCATCCTGAAAACCATTTAAATAATCTGATTTATTGGTTTAATCAAATATTCTCTGGTTTAAATATCTTCTTTACAGATACAAACTTAATATAAAACAAATAAAATAGCTAAGATAAACCATTATTAACATAATGCTTTGTGAAATGACCCTGGACTCTACAAAGGTGCAATAAAACAACAACAACAATAATAATATTAATAATTATTATTCCATAAGTCTATTTGTAATCACTAAAATGAGGTATTCGAAATAAAAACATTTTTAAGAACAAACCAAACAATATTTTTTTTTGTCATGGACCAAGAAAAATCTTGCGCCTAGATTCCCAGTCTGATTTTTATACTGCATATATTATATGGGCATTTGCTACTGGGAATGAGATACGAGACATTGGGTGAAAAAAAAAAAACATTCCCATGTGTAGCCAGGTAGACTAAACAATAAAAAATAAGTAAATTAAATTAAAGTCACCTTGATGAGAGAGTCGCTTTATAAATGCAACCTTTTCTTGTTCATAAAGTCTGTATGCTTCATACTATAGGCATTAATCAATAAACACAGATGTTAAGCATATCAGCATGACAGTTTTGTGTTCCTAAACGAAATAAAAATCACAAAAACAGCGGCACAAACAGCAAAAAAACGTGAAACACCAGATGTGTGATGAGTGATTAATATGTAGTTGTCATGTATGCATTACTGACGAGACATAAAGAGAGCACATGCACACAGCTCTTCATTTCGCTTTCCGTCCTGGAATATGCACAAATTACTAGATCCTTACAAACCTTGAAGCGTCGACAAAAATTTAATTAAACTGACTTGTTTTTCTTCACGGCTTTTGCAGTCCAAAGAATAAAACAGGTTTCCTTTCTCCATCAGACTGTTTTGATAGCAAAACATTGCCGGTCCAAGGATATTCTTGGATATCTACTTAGAAGATCTGGCCATCCTTATGTGGAGCACAGAGTTTGTTGGACCCCAGGTTGAGAAACACTGCATGGAATCTATCAAAAACATCAGTGGTTGATCAATAAACACAATAGCACCTACACAATCATAGTTTCACTCTGCTTCTCAGATGCGCCGATGAGAAAGTAGATGGTAAAAATGATGCATGTTCTCTCACACACCTAGTTAAAGTGATCGTTCACCCCAAAAATGACAATTTACTCACCTTCACGTCATTCCAAACCTCTATGACTGGCTTTCTTCAGAGGAACACAAAACAAGATCCAAATACAATACAGCAGTTGAAACATCTTTAAAAAAATCTGTTCCTTAGAAGAAAGTCATACAGGTTTGGAACAGCGTGAGGGCGAGTACATGATGACAGAATTCTCATTTTTGGGTGAACTAACCCTTTAATAAGGTCCTTGAAGAATGGTCACTATTGTACAGTATGAGTGAGGCAGTGAGAGTCCAAATGTTTCGATTCCAAAGAGATCAGCTGACATCTTCAGGACGAGTCCTCAATTGCATGAACACAAGCATCCAGATTAATTAAGGACTTGTTTGTCAATGGTCAGTAATACTCTCTCATGCCGGACCTAGATGTCTTTGGGCTCTGACTACGAAAACGTTGGGCCCGGAGTGAAATTCTGTCCGTTCTTTCGATCTCCTGCTGGCTTCCGAAGGGGTGTGTTTCCTCCCAGACATGCGGACGTTCCTCCCAGGCTAGTAGAGGAGGGTAAGAGAGCAGGTATTGGCTGGAGTGATGGTGGTCAGGTGTGGATCGGCCCTCGCTAAAACCTAGCGGGTGAACAGCAGAGGTGATGTCATAGTGATTCGGGCCGCGGTATTCTTCATAAACAGGTGAGTTGTTGTCATCCAGGGTTAGAGAAGAGCGGAAATCTCTCTGGCCCTGGTAGCGTCGTAACGGGTAGCCAGTTTGCAGCGATAGGGTGCTACCGTCCAACCGAAAGCTGCCGCCCAGGCGGGTAGGAGTGCCACATAACCGTGGGGAGGTCCGGGGAGGTGGGGGAGCAGGAAGGGGTGGGGGTGGTGGTGTAGGGGTCTGGTCTCGAGGCGGTGATTCCAAGCCTGGGAGACACGTGTCGAGCCACTCTGTCGTTTGCCATTGGTAGGCTGGAAAATTATGCACATTTCATTAGATGTAACTTTATGAATGTTGCACATTTTGCATTCTTTACACAAGTCTTCAATATTAATAATAACAACCAACAATTCATTATTAGGTACTACTAAAAATAATAATAATCTACTCTACTGTTCAAAAGTTTGGGGTTAGACTGGAGTAAAATTTAGCTTTGCCACCACAGGAATAAATGACATTTTAAAACAGTTTAAAATTGAAAACAGTTATTTAAAAAAGTAATAGTATGAGATAGAATAAAGGCTAGGGACAATCCTATAGAAATGAAACTTGTATATATTTTAGAGTAGTCAATGTGATGCTTATAGCAGTGTATATTTACTGTCCTCTGAAAATAACTCGACATACAGCCATTAATGTCAATAATGTCAATAGCTGGCAACACAAGTGAGTACCCCTAATGTCAAAACGGTGTCCAAAGTGTCAATATTTAGTGTGAGCACCATTGATATCTAGAACTGTCTTAATCCACATTGGCATGTAATTCAGCAGAGCTGCACAGGTTGTTGCTGGGATCCTCTTCCACTCCTCCATAATGACATCACAGTCTGCTATTGGCTGTTAGACACATGGCGCTTTTCCACCTTCCAATTGAGGACGCACAACAAGTAACTCAAGCCTGTACTGTAACTTAATTTCAGGGTGTTACCAATCTTCATATAGCCTAGGTCACCTTTGTAGAGAGCAACAATTCTAATTCTCAAATCCTTAGAGAGTTATTTGCCATGAGGTGCCATGTTGAACATCCAGTGATCAGTATGAGAGAATTGACCTCAAAGCACAAATTTGAACTGCTCTATTACAAGATACAACAATTTTTATGGTCCTGTCATGCTCACGAAAACATGAACATGATAAATAGGACTTTCCATGGTTAAACAGGGTACAGCTATTATCACTTAGGGTGTACTCACTTTTGTTGCCAGCTATTTTTTATTTATTTTTTGACAGTAATGGCTGTATGTCGAGTTATTTTCAGAGGACAGTAAATATACACAAGCAGAACATTGACACACACACACAGTATAAAAAAGTATGTATATGAAAATTCATATAGTGTCATATCCCCTTCGTTTTCCTAAAATTTTTGATGAAAAAAATGCTAATTGAGTTCATGTCATGGGATCTTGATTATATTTATACACTAGATGCATTTTCGATAAGAGCTGTCTTCTTTAGTACAGTAAACACAGATGTGATCTCTTACAATTCATAAAACACTCTTTGATGAATTCCAGGCATATCTCATCCTCACAGTGGAGGTGTGGTCTTGCTGTGAAAAGACATAAATGTGTTTTAATGAGTTATGAGATGAAAACAAATAAACAACAAAAAGCCAAATAATAATAATAAAAAATGTCTATGCTTGATGAAATATTTGAAGATGGAATGTTTTAATCTGAGGTGCATGTGAAGGTTTATAAATATGCTTGACCATGTGAAACAAAGGAACAGATATTAGTAAAGTAAAATGGAACAATAAAGGCAAACATAAAGATGACTCACAGGTAGTATTGTCTCCCAGAACTGCAACTGTTAGGAGAAGAGGAAAACACATTAAGCATGTTACCATGTTACCTAATCTGATTTTAGCAATAGATAACTAGTAGGGGTGTAATGGTACATGTCTCCGTTCCGAACCGTAGTTTTAAGTTGTTTCTGCTGTTATAATGAAACAAAATTATTTGGCATTGTGGTGATTTGTGTCGTGGGTGTCTCACTACAGTTCAGTGATGAAATATCTGTGTCCTGGCTTTGTGCGTAATGCACTAAAGGACGGTGTAATGTTCCATCTAAGGAACTCAATGCTGATAGGGGGAACAAACTGTAATTTGCAAGTTACTGTCAGTTCAAAATAAATGAGAAGAAACCTAGCACTGGGGATTTGTTGCTTTTTCCTGTTGTACCAAATTCATATCGAAAACCGAGGTACCGAGGTAAATGAATAGTGACGTCTGTGTACCATTACATGGTTTTTAAAAGAGCTTGCGAGTTCCCGTAGCCTGACTACATCAGACTTCGTACTTCCGCTCAATTTCAGTTCGCTTCTGTACTCAATCAGAGATAGCGACCTATCTCTCAGTTTTCTTTTGGCCTGAAAACAGCCGGCCAATCAACGAACAGAGTGCAGGCTGAGAGTTGTGACGTAGACGCTAAGTGCCGAGTTTAAGATTGTATTTTAGGTTAGGGAAATCGAAGGCCTCCATACTCATGGCAAAGTTCTTATTTGTTCTTAATTTAGGGCTAAATAAAGTAGCCTGACTGCGTCGGTCTTCATACTTCCGCTCTATTACAGTTCGCTTCTGTACTCAGTCTGAGACATCGACATCTCTCAGTTTTCCTCCGGCCTGAAAACAGCCGGCCAATAAACAGACGGAGGGCGGGCTGAGAGCTGTGACGTAGATGCTAAGCACTGAGTTCATTCATTCATTCAGTATTATGAAAATTGAGACATACCTTCATTTTCAATGGTGTCCACTGCATTATTTACCAGTCGTATCACTGTCACTATGGAAGCTAGGAGATAAACAAATGTAAAATGTCATACAACAATTGAATAAATGATCAAGCACGTCAAACATTCAATGGAACCCTTACATGAGCATTTAGGTAATCCTCCAGCGTTATGAAATCAGCTAAACAAAAGCAAGTGGACCTCTGATGTGTCAGTCTGACATCTATTTTGTACAGCAGAACTGATAATACACTACTGAGTCATAATAGCAATCGCATTTGGAGAGCATATCAAAGGCATTTGGATTGTAATTACTGCTCTGACCTATTCAGGCTGTCACATTGTTAATGCAGGGTAGGGTTATCACTAATCCTCAAGATTTCCTTTTGGAAAGATCACATAATGCAAGTCATCTTAACCCATTCAAACCCTGTGTCCATTTCAATGGACATCACATGTCAGCCCCCTTTTTTAACTTCTGGAGCATTTCACCTTTAAAGCCTGCAGTCCATGAGATTGGACGTTTGTCATCCAATCAAATGCCAGTAAAGCTCTGCATGTAGTAATTATATTTAAAAAAAACTCTACATTGAAGAGAAGCATGGCAGCACTTCACTCTAAACACAGAAGCAAGCAACATTTTCCTAGGTGTATTTACATTTTGTATATATTTTTGCCAGTATTTCATAGTTTGTATGTAAAATAGAAAGATTGAACTTATTAATTAAAGTTAAAAATCGACTGTAGAGTTGCACGTTTTAAAACAGGATTTTTTTAAATGTGTCTGAATGGAGTTTGGACTAAGTCTCATGGCCGTCTATTAGAATCCAGAGTTTTGAGAAGTTTGCAGAAACTTAATTTCTCGATATTGAGATATTTATAATGGCAAAAATGCTACGTGGGATGTCAATATCTCGGCTCTGGAAGGGTCTTGGCCCTCTATCAGAATTCATAGTTTTGAGAAGACTGGAGAAACTTAATTTTTCGCCCCGAAAAAAAAAAAAAACGAAAGGGGTACCACCGTCGTTTTTTTTTTTTTTGCTCGAAATTTTGAGTTTCTCTGATCTTCTTGAAACTCTGGATTCTGATAGAGGGCCATGAGACTTAGACCTGAGTGCAAAAATGGAGGCTCTAGACCCTTCCAGAGCCGAGATATTGAGATATTTATAATGGCATAAATGCTACGTGGGATGTCAATATCTCGGCTCTGGAAGGGTCTAGAGCCTCCATTTTGCACTCAAGTCTAAGTCTCATGGCCCTCTATCAGAATCCAGAGTTTTGAGAAGATTGGAGAAACTTAATTTCTCACCCCCCCAAAAAAACCGAAAGGGGTACCACTGTCGTTTTTTGGGGGGGGTCGAAATTTTGAGTTTCTCTGATCTTCTTGAAACTCTGGATTCTGATAGAGGGCCATGAGTCTTAGACCTGAGTGCAAAAATGGAGGCTCTAGACCCTTCCAGAGCTGAGATTTGTTAAAGGATGTATAGGCCGAACCAGGTGTTATCAGAATCAAGATATTGACACGGATCCATCACAACATGTCTTCATATTACGGACTGAAGTGAGTGTTGGCAGTCAGGTGCTGGAGGTGTGGAGGAACGGATGTGAAGAGGACCCAATCAGCGCCAACACGCACTCATCCACATAAACACTGCTGGGCTTATTACACACAGCACTGATCTGGCACTGCACTACTGTGTACTTGACCAGACAGCAGGTGCACACGGACAGACAAACACACACACACACACCACAGACAGTGTGTGAATCTCAACAAAACCAGATCCTGGTCACACTTCACCCCAAAATATAAAGCAGGAAATATAAAGACTTAGACCTGAGTGCAAAAATGGAGGATCTAGACTCAGAATACGTTGGATCTCAATATCTCGGCTCTGGAAGGGTCTAGAGGCTCCATTTTTGCACTCAGGTCAAAGTCTCGCGGCCCTCTATCAGAATCCAGAGTTTGGAGAAGATTGGAGAAACTTAATTTTTTGCCCAAAAAAAAAAAAAACGAAAGGGGTAACACTGTCGTTTTTTTTTCGGGTCGAAATTTTGAATTTCGATATCTCAGCTCTGGAAGGGTCTAGAGCCTCCATTTTTGCACTCAGGTCAAAGTCTCGCGGCCCTCTATCAGAATCCAGAGTTTTGAGAAGATTGGAGAGACTTAATTTTCCGCCCAAAAATGCGATATCTCAGCTCTGGAAGGGTCTAGAGCCTCCATTTTGCACTCAAGTTTAAGTCTCATGGCCCTCTATCAGAATCCAGAGTTTTGAGAAGATTGGAGAAACTTAATTTTTCACCCGAAAATGAAAAAAAACGAAAGGGGTAACACTGTCGTTTTTTTTTTCGGGTCGAATTTTTGAATTTCGATATCTCAGCTCTGGAAGGGTCTAGAGCCTCCATTTTTGCACTCAGGTCAAAGTCTCACAGCCCTCGATCATAATCCAGATTTTTGAGAAGATTGGAGAGACTTAATTTTTCGCCCGAAAATGAAAAAAAACGAAAGGGGTAACACTGTCGTTTTTTTTTCCGGGTCGAAATTTTGAATTTCGATATCTCAGCTCTGGAAGGGTCTAGAGCCTCCATTTTTGCACTCAGGTCAAAGTCTCACAGCCCTCGATCATAATCCAGAGTTTTGAGAAGATTGGAGAAACTTAATTTTTCGCCCGAAAACGAAAAAAAACGAAAGGGGTAACACTGTCGTTTTTTTTTCGGGTCGAAATTTTGAATTTCGATATCTCAGCTCTGGAAGGGTCTAGAGCCTCCATTTTTGCACTCAGGTCAAAGTCTCGCGGCCCTCTATCAGAATCCAGAGTTTTGAGAAGATTGGAGAAACTTAATTTTTCGCCTGAAAATGAAAAAAAACGAAAGGGGTAACACTGTCGTTTTTTTTTCGGGTCGAAATTTTGAATTTCGATATCTCAATTCTGGAAGGGTCTAGAGCCTCCATATTTGCACTTAGGTCAAAGTCAAACAGCCCTCGATCATAATCCAAAGTTTTGAGAAGATTGGAGAAACTTAATTTTTCGCCCGAAAATGAAAAAAAACGAAAGGGGTAACACTGTCGTTTTTTTTTTCGGGTCAAAATTTTGAATTTTGATATCTCAGCTCTGGAAGGGTCTAGAGCCTCCATTTTTGCACTCAGGTCAAAGTCTCACAGCCCTCGATCATAATCCAGAGTTTTGAGAAGATTGGAGAAACTTAATTTTTCGCCCGAAAATGAAAAAAAACGAAAGGGGTAACACTGTCGTTTTTTTTTTTCGGGTCGAAATTTTGAATTTCGATATCTCAGCTCTGGAAGGGTCTAGAGCCTCCATTTTTGCACTCAGGTCAAAGTCTCACAGCCCTCGATCATAATCCAGAGTTTTGAGAAGATTGGAGAAACTTAATTTTTTGCCTGAAAATGAAAAAAAACGAAAGGGGTAACACTGTCGTTTTTTTTTTCGGGTCGAAATTTTAAATTTTGATATCTCAGCTCTGGAAGGGTCTAGAGCCTCCATATGTGCACTTAGGTCAAAGTCGCACAACCCTCTATCATAATCCAGAGTTTTGAGAAGATTGGTGATACTTAATTTTTCGCCCGAAAATGAAAAAAAACGAAAGGGGTAACACTGTCGTTTTTTTTTTCGGGTCGAAATTTTGAATTTCGATATCTCAGCTCTGGAAGGGTCTAGAGCCTCCATTTTTGCACTCAGGTCAAAGTCTCGCGGCCCTCTATCAGAATCCAGAGTTTTGAGAAGATTGGAGAAACTTAATTTTTCGCCCGAAAATGAAAAAAACGAAAGGGGTAACACTGTCGTTTTTTTTTCGGGTCGAAATTTTGAATTTCGATATCTCAGCTCTGGAAGGGTCTAGAGCCTCCATTTTTGCACTCAGGTCAAAAACTCACAGCCCTCTATCAGAATCCAGAGTTTTGAGAAGATTGGAGAAACTTAATTTTTCGCCTGAAAATGAAAAAAATTGAAAGGGGTAACACTGTCGTTTTTTTTTCGGGTCGAATTTTTGAATTTCGATATCTCAGCTCTGGAAGGGTCTAGAGCCTCCATATTTGCACTTAGGTCAAAGATGCACAGCCCTCTATCATAATCCAGAGTTTTGAGAAGATTGGAGAAACTTAATTTTTCGCCCGAAAATGAAAAAAAACGAAAGGGGTAACACTGTCGTTTTTTTTTCGGGTCGAAATTTTGAATTTCGATATCTCAGCTCTGGAAGGGTCTAGAGCCTCCATATTTGCACTCAGGTCAAAGTTTCGCGGCCCTCTATCAGAATCCAGAGTTTTGAGAAGATTGGAGAAACTTAATTTTTCGCCCGAAAATGAAAAAAATGAAAGGGGTAACACTGTCGTTTTTTTTTCGGGTCGAAATTTTGAATTTCGATATCTCAGCTCTGGAAGGGTCTAGAGCCTCCATTTTTGCACTCAGGTCAAAGTCTCATAGCCCTCAATCATAATCCAGAGTTTTGAGAAGATTGGAGAAACTTAATTTTTTGCCTGAAAATGAAAAAAAAAACGAAACTGTCGTTTTTTTTTTCGGGTCGAAATTTTGAATTTTGATATCTCAGCTCTGGAAGGGTCTAGAGCCTCCATATGTGCACTTAGGTCAAAGTCGCAAAACCCTCTATCATAATCCAGAGTTTTGAGAAGATTGGTGATACTTAATTTTTCGCCCGAAAATGAAAAAAAACGAAAGGGGTAACACTGTCGTTTTTTTTTCGGGTCTAAATTTTGAATTTCGATATCTCAGCTCTGGAAGGGTCTAGAGCCTCCATTTTTGCACTCAGGTCAAAGTCTCGCGGCCCTCTATCAGAATCCAGAGTTTTGAGAAGATTGGAGAAACTTAATTTTTCGCCTGAAAATGAAAAAAAACGAAAGGGGTAACACTGTCGTTTTTTTTTCGGGTCGAAATTTTGAATTTCGATATCTCAATTCTGGCAGGGTCTAGAGCCTCCATATTTGCACTTAGGTCAAAGTCAAACAGCCCTCGATCATAATCCAAAGTTTTGAGAAGATTGGAGAAACTTAATTTTTCGCCCGAAAATGAAAAAAACCGAAAGGGGTAACACTGTCGTTTTTTTTCGGGTCGAAATTTTGAATTTCGATATCTCAGCTCTGGAAGGGTCTAGAGCCTCCATTTTTGCACTCAGGTCAAAGTGTCACAGCCCTCGATCATAATCCAGAGTTTTGAGAAGATTGGAGAAACTTAATTTTTTGCCTGAAAATGAAAAAAAACGAAAGGGGTAACACTGTCGTTTTTTTTTCGGGTCAAAATTTTGAATTTTGATATCTCAGCTCTGGAAGGGTCTAGAGCCTCCATATGTGCACTTAGGTCAAAGTCTCGCAACCCTCTATCATAATCCAGAGTTTTGAGAAGATTGGAGATACTTAATTTTTCGCCCGAAAATGAAAAAAAACGAAAGGGGTAACACTGTCGTTTTTTTTTTCGGGTCGAATTTTTGAATTTCGATATCTCAGCTCTGGAAGGGTCTAGAGCCTCCATTTTTGCACTCAGGTCAAAGTCTCACAGCCCTCGATCATAATCCAGATTTTTGAGAAGATTGGAGAGACTTAATTTTTCGCCCGAAAATGAAAAAAAACGAAAGGGGTAACACTGTCGTTTTTTTTTCCGGGTCGAAATTTTGAATTTCGATATCTCAGCTCTGGAAGGGTCTAGAGCCTCCATTTTTGCACTCAGGTCAAAGTCTCACAGCCCTCGATCATAATCCAGAGTTTTGAGAAGATTGGAGAAACTTAATTTTTCGCCCGAAAACGAAAAAAAACGAAAGGGGTAACACTGTCGTTTTTTTTTCGGGTCGAAATTTTGAATTTCGATATCTCAGCTCTGGAAGGGTCTAGAGCCTCCATTTTTACACTCAGGTCAAAGTCTCGCGGCCCTCTATCAGAATCCAGAGTTTTGAGAAGATTGGAGAAACTTAATTTTTCGCCTGAAAATGAAAAAAAACGAAAGGGGTAACAATGTCGTTTTTTTTTCGGGTCGAAATTTTGAATTTCGATATCTCAATTCTGGAAGGGTCTAGAGCCTCCATATTTGCACTTAGGTCAAAGTCAAACAGCCCTCGATCATAATCCAAAGTTTTGAGAAGATTGGAGAAACTTAATTTTTCGCCCGAAAATGAAAAAAAACGAAAGGGGTAACACTGTCGTTTTTTTTTTCGGGTCAAAATTTTGAATTTTGATATCTCAGCTCTGGAAGGGTCTAGAGCCTCCATTTTTGCACTCAGGTCAAAGTCTCACAGCCCTCGATCATAATCCAGAGTTTTGAGAAGATTGGAGAAACTTAATTTTTCGCCCGAAAATGAAAAAAAACGAAAGGGGTAACACTGTCGTTTTTTTTTTTCGGGTCGAAATTTTGAATTTCGATATCTCAGCTCTGGAAGGGTCTAGAGCCTCCATTTTTGCACTCAGGTCAAAGTCTCACAGCCCTCGATCATAATCCAGAGTTTTGAGAAGATTGGAGAAACTTAATTTTTTGCCTGAAAATGAAAAAAAACGAAAGGGGTAACACTGTCGTTTTTTTTTTCGGGTCGAAATTTTAAATTTTGATATCTCAGCTCTGGAAGGGTCTAGAGCCTCCATATGTGCACTTAGGTCAAAGTCGCACAACCCTCTATCATAATCCAGAGTTTTGAGAAGATTGGTGATACTTAATTTTTCGCCCGAAAATGAAAAAAAACGAAAGGGGTAACACTGTCGTTTTTTTTTTCGGGTCGAAATTTTGAATTTCGATATCTCAGCTCTGGAAGGGTCTAGAGCCTCCATTTTTGCACTCAGGTCAAAGTCTCGCGGCCCTCTATCAGAATCCAGAGTTTTGAGAAGATTGGAGAAACTTAATTTTTCGCCCGAAAATGAAAAAAACGAAAGGGGTAACACTGTCGTTTTTTTTTCGGGTCGAAATTTTGAATTTCGATATCTCAGCTCTGGAAGGGTCTAGAGCCTCCATTTTTGCACTCAGGTCAAAAACTCACAGCCCTCTATCAGAATCCAGAGTTTTGAGAAGATTGGAGAAACTTAATTTTTCGCCTGAAAATGAAAAAAATTGAAAGGGGTAACACTGTCGTTTTTTTTTCGGGTCGAATTTTTGAATTTCGATATCTCAGCTCTGGAAGGGTCTAGAGCCTCCATATTTGCACTTAGGTCAAAGATGCACAGCCCTCTATCATAATCCAGAGTTTTGAGAAGATTGGAGAAACTTAATTTTTCGCCCGAAAATGAAAAAAAACGAAAGGGGTAACACTGTCGTTTTTTTTTCGGGTCGAAATTTTGAATTTCGATATCTCAGCTCTGGAAGGGTCTAGAGCCTCCATATTTGCACTCAGGTCAAAGTTTCGCGGCCCTCTATCAGAATCCAGAGTTTTGAGAAGATTGGAGAAACTTAATTTTTCGCCCGAAAATGAAAAAAATGAAAGGGGTAACACTGTCGTTTTTTTTTCGGGTCGAAATTTTGAATTTCGATATCTCAGCTCTGGAAGGGTCTAGAGCCTCCATTTTTGCACTCAGGTCAAAGTCTCATAGCCCTCAATCATAATCCAGAGTTTTGAGAAGATTGGAGAAACTTAATTTTTTGCCTGAAAATGAAAAAAAAAACGAAACTGTCGTTTTTTTTTTCGGGTCGAAATTTTGAATTTTGATATCTCAGCTCTGGAAGGGTCTAGAGCCTCCATATGTGCACTTAGGTCAAAGTCGCAAAACCCTCTATCATAATCCAGAGTTTTGAGAAGATTGGTGATACTTAATTTTTCGCCCGAAAATGAAAAAAAACGAAAGGGGTAACACTGTCGTTTTTTTTTCGGGTCTAAATTTTGAATTTCGATATCTCAGCTCTGGAAGGGTCTAGAGCCTCCATTTTTGCACTCAGGTCAAAGTCTCGCGGCCCTCTATCAGAATCCAGAGTTTTGAGAAGATTGGAGAAACTTAATTTTTCGCCTGAAAATGAAAAAAAACGAAAGGGGTAACACTGTCGTTTTTTTTTCGGGTCGAAATTTTGAATTTCGATATCTCAATTCTGGCAGGGTCTAGAGCCTCCATATTTGCACTTAGGTCAAAGTCAAACAGCCCTCGATCATAATCCAAAGTTTTGAGAAGATTGGAGAAACTTAATTTTTCGCCCGAAAATGAAAAAAACCGAAAGGGGTAACACTGTCGTTTTTTTTCGGGTCGAAATTTTGAATTTCGATATCTCAGCTCTGGAAGGGTCTAGAGCCTCCATTTTTGCACTCAGGTCAAAGTGTCACAGCCCTCGATCATAATCCAGAGTTTTGAGAAGATTGGAGAAACTTAATTTTTTGCCTGAAAATGAAAAAAAACGAAAGGGGTAACACTGTCGTTTTTTTTTCGGGTCAAAATTTTGAATTTTGATATCTCAGCTCTGGAAGGGTCTAGAGCCTCCATATGTGCACTTAGGTCAAAGTCTCGCAACCCTCTATCATAATCCAGAGTTTTGAGAAGATTGGAGATACTTAATTTTTCGCCCGAAAATGAAAAAAAACGAAAGGGGTAACACTGTCGTTTTTTTTTCGGGTCGAAATTTTGAATTTCGATATCTCAGCTCTGGAAGGGTCTAGAGCCTCCATTTTTGCACTCAGGTCAAAGTCTCGCGGCCCTCTATCATAATCCAGATTTTTGAGAAGATTGGAGAGACTTAATTTTCCGCCCAAAAATGAAAAAAAAAAACGAAAGGGGTAACACTGTCGTTTTTTTTTCCGGGTCGAAATTTTGAATTTCGATATCTCAGCTCTGGAAGGGTCTAGAGCCTCCATTTTTGCACTCAGGTCAAAGTCTCACAGCCCTCGATCATAATCCAGAGTTTTGAGAAGATTGGAGAAACTTAATTTTTCGCCCGAAAACGAAAAAAAACGAAAGGGGTAACACTGTCGTTTTTTTTTCGGGTCGAAATTTTGAATTTCGATATCTCAGCTCTGGAAGGGTCTAGAGCCTCCATTTTTGCACTCAGGTCAAAGTCTCGCGGCCCTCTATCAGAATCCAGAGTTTTGAGAAGATTGGAGAAACTTAATTTTTCGCCTGAAAATGAAAAAAAACGAAAGGGGTAACACTGTCGTTTTTTTTTCGGGTCGAAATTTTGAATTTCGATATCTCAATTCTGGAAGGGTCTAGAGCCTCCATATTTGCACTTAGGTCAAAGTCAAACAGCCCTCGATCATAATCCAAAGTTTTGAGAAGATTGGAGAAACTTAATTTTTCGCCCGAAAATGAAAAAAAAACGAAAGGGGTAACACTGTCGTTTTTTTTTTCGGGTCAAAATTTTGAATTTTGATATCTCAGCTCTGGAAGGGTCTAGAGCCTCCATTTTTGCACTCAGGTCAAAGTCTCACAGCCCTCGATCATAATCCAGAGTTTTGAGAAGATTGGAGAAACTTAATTTTTCGCCCGAAAATGAAAAAAAACGAAAGGGGTAACACTGTCGTTTTTTTTTTTCGGGTCGAAATTTTGAATTTCGATATCTCAGCTCTGGAAGGGTCTAGAGCCTCCATTTTTGCACTCAGGTCAAAGTCTCACAGCCCTCGATCATAATCCAGAGTTTTGAGAAGATTGGAGAAACTTAATTTTTTGCCTGAAAATGAAAAAAAACGAAAGGGGTAACACTGTCGTTTTTTTTTTCGGGTCGAAATTTTAAATTTTGATATCTCAGCTCTGGAAGGGTCTAGAGCCTCCATATGTGCACTTAGGTCAAAGTCGCACAACCGTCTATCATAATCCAGAGTTTTGAGAAGATTGGAGAAACTTAATTTTTCGCCCGAAAATGAAAAAAAACGAAAGGGGTAACACTGTCGTTTTTTTTTTCGGGTCGAAATTTTGAATTTCGATATCTCAGCTCTGGAAGGGTCTAGAGCCTCCATTTTTGCACTCAGGTCAAAGTCTCGCGGCCCTCTATCAGAATCCAGAGTTTTGAGAAGATTGGAGAAACTTAATTTTTCGCCCGAAAATGAAAAAAACGAAAGGGGTAACACTGTCGTTTTTTTTTTTCGGGTCGAAATTTTGAATTTCGATATCTCAGCTCTGGAAGGGTCTAGAGCCTCCATTTTTGCACTCAGGTCAAAGTCTCACAGCCCTCTATCAGAATCCAGAGTTTTGAGAAGATTGGAGAAACTTAATTTTTCGCCTGAAAATGAAAAAAAACGAAAGGGGTAACACTGTCGTTTTTTTTTCGGGTTGAAATTTTGAATTTCGATATCTCAGCTCTGGAAGGGTCTAGAGCCTCCATATTTGCACTTAGGTCATAGTCAAACAGCCCTCGATCATAATCCAAAGTTTTGAGAAGATTGGAGAAACTTAATTTTTCGCCCGAAAATGAAAAAAAAAAACGAAAGGGGTAACACTGTCGTTTTTTTTTTTCGGGTCGAAATTTTGAATTTCGATATCTCAGCTCTGGAAGGGTCTAGAGCCTCCATTTTTGCACTCAGGTCAAAGTCTCACAGCCCTCGATCATAATCCAGAGTTTTGAGAAGATTGGAGAAACTTAATTTTTTGCCTGAAAATGAAAAAAAACGAAAGGGGTAACACTGTCGTTTTTTTTTTCGGGTCGAAATTTTGAATTTTGATATCTCAGCTCTGGAAGGGTCTAGAGCCTCCATATTTGCACTTAGGTCAAAGATGCACAGCCCTCTATCATAATCCAGAGTTTTGAGAAGATTGCAGAAACTTAATTTTTCGCCCGAAAATGAAAAAAAACGAAAGGGGTAACACTGTCGTTTTTTTTTTCGGGTCGAAATTTTGAATTTCGATATCTCAGCTCTGGAAGGGTCTAGAGCCTCCATATTTGCACTCAGGTCAAAGTTTCGCGGCCCTCTATCAGAATCCAGATTTTTGAGAAGATTGGAGAGACTTAATTTTCCGCCCAAAAATGAAAAAAAAAAACGAAAGGGGTAACACTGTCGTTTTTTTTTTCCGGGTCGAAATTTTGAATTTCGATATCTCAGCTCTGGAAGGGTCTAGAGCCTCCATTTTTGCACTCAGGTCAAAGTCTCACAGCCCTCGATCATAATCCAGAGTTTTGAGAAGATTGGAGAAACTTAATTTTTCGCCCGAAAACGAAAAAAAACGAAAGGGGTAACACTGTCGTTTTTTTTTCGGGTCGAAATTTTGAATTTCGATATCTCAGCTCTGGAAGGGTCTAGAGCCTCCATTTTTGCACTCAGGTCAAAGTCTCGCGGCCCTCTATCAGAATCCAGAGTTTTGAGAAGATTGGAGAAACTTAATTTTTCGCCTGAAAATGAAAAAAAACGAAAGGGGTAACACTGTCGTTTTTTTTTCGGGTCGAAATTTTGAATTTCGATATCTCAATTCTGGAAGGGTCTAGAGCCTCCATATTTGCACTTAGGTCAAAGTCAAACAGCCCTCGATCATAATCCAAAGTTTTGAGAAGATTGGAGAAACTTAATTTTTCGCCCGAAAATGAAAAAAAACGAAAGGGGTAACACTGTCGTTTTTTTTTTCGGGTCAAAATTTTGAATTTTGATATCTCAGCTCTGGAAGGGTCTAGAGCCTCCATTTTTGCACTCAGGTCAAAGTCTCACAGCCCTCGATCATAATCCAGAGTTTTGAGAAGATTGGAGAAACTTAATTTTTCGCCCGAAAATGAAAAAAAACGAAAGGGGTAACACTGTCGTTTTTTTTTTTCGGGTCGAAATTTTGAATTTCGATATCTCAGCTCTGGAAGGGTCTAGAGCCTCCATTTTTGCACTCAGGTCAAAGTCTCACAGCCCTCGATCATAATCCAGAGTTTTGAGAAGATTGGAGAAACTTAATTTTTTGCCTGAAAATGAAAAAAAACGAAAGGGGTAACACTGTCGTTTTTTTTTTCGGGTCGAAATTTTAAATTTTGATATCTCAGCTCTGGAAGGGTCTAGAGCCTCCATATGTGCACTTAGGTCAAAGTCGCACAACCCTCTATCATAATCCAGAGTTTTGAGAAGATTGGTGATACTTAATTTTTCGCCCGAAAATGAAAAAAAACGAAAGGGGTAACACTGTCGTTTTTTTTTTCGGGTCGAAATTTTGAATTTCGATATCTCAGCTCTGGAAGGGTCTAGAGCCTCCATTTTTGCACTCAGGTCAAAGTCTCGCGGCCCTCTATCAGAATCCAGAGTTTTGAGAAGATTGGAGAAACTTAATTTTTCGCCCGAAAATGAAAAAAACGAAAGGGGTAACACTGTCGTTTTTTTTTCGGGTCGAAATTTTGAATTTCGATATCTCAGCTCTGGAAGGGTCTAGAGCCTCCATTTTTGCACTCAGGTCAAAAACTCACAGCCCTCTATCAGAATCCAGAGTTTTGAGAAGATTGGAGAAACTTAATTTTTCGCCTGAAAATGAAAAAAATTGAAAGGGGTAACACTGTCGTTTTTTTTTTCGGGTCGAATTTTTGAATTTCGATATCTCAGCTCTGGAAGGGTCTAGAGCCTCCATATTTGCACTTAGGTCAAAGATGCACAGCCCTCTATCATAATCCAGAGTTTTGAGAAGATTGGAGAAACTTAATTTTTCGCCCGAAAATGAAAAAAAACGAAAGGGGTAACACTGTCGTTTTTTTTTCGGGTCGAAATTTTGAATTTCGATATCTCAGCTCTGGAAGGGTCTAGAGCCTCCATATTTGCACTCAGGTCAAAGTTTCGCGGCCCTCTATCAGAATCCAGAGTTTTGAGAAGATTGGAGAAACTTAATTTTTCGCCCGAAAATGAAAAAAATGAAAGGGGTAACACTGTCGTTTTTTTTCGGGTCGAAATTTTGAATTTCGATATCTCAGCTCTGGAAGGGTCTAGAGCCTCCATTTTTGCACTCAGGTCAAAGTCTCATAGCCCTCAATCATAATCCAGAGTTTTGAGAAGATTGGAGAAACTTAATTTTTTGCCTGAAAATGAAAAAAAAAACGAAACTGTCGTTTTTTTTTTCGGGTCGAAATTTTGAATTTTGATATCTCAGCTCTGGAAGGGTCTAGAGCCTCCATATGTGCACTTAGGTCAAAGTCGCAAAACCCTCTATCATAATCCAGAGTTTTGAGAAGATTGGTGATACTTAATTTTTCGCCCGAAAATGAAAAAAAACGAAAGGGGTAACACTGTCGTTTTTTTTTCGGGTCGAAATTTTGAATTTCGATATCTCAGCTCTGGAAGGGTCTAGAGCCTCCATTTTTGCACTCAGGTCAAAGTCTCGCGGCCCTCTATCAGAATCCAGAGTTTTGAGAAGATTGGAGAAACTTAATTTTTCGCCCGAAAATGAAAAAAACGAAAGGGGTAACACTGTCGTTTTTTTTTTTCGGGTCGAAATTTTGAATTTCGATATCTCAGCTCTGGAAGGGTCTAGAGCCTCCATTTTTGCACTCAGGTCAAAGTCTCACAGCCCTCTATCAGAATCCAGAGTTTTGAGAAGATTGGAGAAACTTAATTTTTCGCCTGAAAATGAAAAAAAACGAAAGGGGTAACACTGTCGTTTTTTTTTCGGGTTGAAATTTTGAATTTCGATATCTCAGCTCTGGAAGGGTCTAGAGCCTCCATATTTGCACTTAGGTCAAAGTCAAACAGCCCTCGATCATAATCCAAAGTTTTGAGAAGATTGGAGAAACTTAATTTTTCGCCCGAAAATGAAAAAAACGAAAGGGGTAACACTGTCGTTTTTTTTTTTCGGGTCGAAATTTTGAATTTCGATATCTCAGCTCTGGAAGGGTCTAGAGCCTCCATTTTTGCACTCAGGTCAAAGTCTCACAGCCCTCGATCATAATCCAGAGTTTTGAGAAGATTGGAGAAACTTAATTTTTTGCCTGAAAATGAAAAAAAACGAAAGGGGTAACACTGTCGTTTTTTTTTTCGGGTCGAAATTTTGAATTTTGATATCTCAGCTCTGGAAGGGTCTAGAGCCTCCATATTTGCACTTAGGTCAAAGATGCACAGCCCTCTATCATAATCCAGAGTTTTGAGAAGATTGCAGAAACTTAATTTTTCGCCCGAAAATGAAAAAAAACGAAAGGGGTAACACTGTCGTTTTTTTTTTCGGGTCGAAATTTTGAATTTCGATATCTCAGCTCTGGAAGGGTCTAGAGCCTCCATATTTGCACTCAGGTCAAAGTTTCGCGGCCCTCTATCAGAATCCAGAGTTTTGAGAAGATTGGAGAAAATTAATTTTTCGCCCGAAAATGAAAAAAACGAAAGGGGTAACACTGTCGTTTTTTTTTCGGGTCGAAATTTTGAATTTCGATATCTCAGCTCTGGAAGGGTCTAGAGCCTCCATTTTTGCACTCAGGTCAAAGTCTCACAGCTCTCGATCATAATCCAGAGTTTTGAGAAGATTGGAGAAACTTAATTTTTCGTCTGAAAAAATGAAAAAAAAACGAAAGGGGTAACACTGTCGTTTTTTTTTCGGGTCGAAATTTTGAATTTCGATATCTCAGCTCTGAAAGGGTCTAGAGCCTCCATATTTGCACTTAGGTCAAAGTCAAACAGCCCTCGATCATAATCCAAAGTTTTGAGAAGATTGGAGAAACTTAATTTTTCGCCCGAAAATGAAAAAAAAAACGAAAGGGGTAACACTGTCGTTTTTTTTTTCGGGTCGAAATTTTGAATTTCGATATCTCAGCTCTGGAAGGGTCTAGAGCCTCCATTTTTGCACTCAGGTCAAAGTCTCACAGCCCTCGATCATAATCCAGAGTTTTGAGAAGATTGGACAAACTTAATTTTTTGCCTGAAAATGAAAAAAACGAAAGGGATAACACTGTCGTTTTTTTTTTCGGGTCGAAATTTTGAATTTTGATATCTCAGCTCTGGAAGGGTCTAGAGCCTCCATTTTTGCACTCAGGTCAAAGTCTCACAGCTCTCGATCATAATCCAGAGTTTTGAGAAGATTGGAGAAACTTAATTTTTCGCCTGAAAATGAAAAAAAACGAAAGAGGTAACACTGTCGTTTTTTTTCGGGTCGAAATTTTGAATTTCGATATCTCAGCTCTGGAAGGGTCTAGAGCCTCCATATTTGCACTTAGGTCAAAGATGCACAGCCCTCTATCATAATCCAGAGTTTTGAGAAGATTGGAGAAACTTAATTTTTCGCCCGAAAATGAAAAAAAAACGAAAGGGGTAACACTGTCGTTTTTTTTTTCGGGTCGAAATTTTGAAATTCGATATCTCAGCTCTGGAAGGGTCTAGAGCCTCCATTTTTGCACTCAGGTCAAAGTCTCGCGGCCCTCTATCAGAATCCAGAGTTTTGAGAAGATTGGAGAAACTTAATTTTTCGCCTGAAAATGAAAAAAAACGAAAGGGGTAACACTGTCGTTTTTTTTCGGGTCGAAATTTTGAATTTCGATATCTCAGCTCTGGAAGGGTCTAGAGCCTCCATATTTGCACTTAGGTCAAAGTCAAACAGCCCTCGATCATAATCCAAAGTTTTGAGAAGATTGGAGAAACTTAATTTTTCGCCCGAAAATGAAAAAAAAAACGAAAGGGGTAACACTGTAGTTTTTTTTTTTTGGGTCGAAATTTTGAATTTCGATATCTCAGCTCTGGAAGGGTCTAGAGCCTCCATTTTTGCACTCAGGTCAAAGTCTCACAGCCCTCGATCATAATCCAGAGTTTTGAGAAGATTGGATAAACTTAATTTTTTGCCTGAAAATGAAAAAAAACGAAAGGGGTAACACTGTCGTTTTTTTTTCGGGTCGAAATTTTGAATTTCGATATCTCAGCTCTGGAAGGGTCTAGAGCCTCCATTTTTGCACTCAGGTCAAAGTCTCACAGCCCTCGATCATAATCCAGAGTTTTGAGAAGATTGGAGAAACTTAATTTTTCGCCTGAAAATGAAAAAAAATGAAAGGGGTAACACTGTCGTTTTTTTTTTTCGGGTCGAAATTTTGAATTTCAATATCTCAGCTCTGGAAGGGTCTAGAGCCTCCATTTTTGCACTCAGGTCAAAGTCTCGCGGCCCTCTATCAGAATCCAGAGTTTTAAGAAGATTGGAGAAACTTAATTTTTTGCCTGAAAATGAAAAAAAAAACGAAAGGGGTAACACTGTCGTTTTTTTTCGGGTCGAAATTTTGAATTTCGATATCTCAGCTCTGGAAGGGTCTAGAGCCTCCATATTTGCACTTAGGTCAAAGATGCACAGCCCTCTATCATAATCCAGAGTTTTGAGAAGATTGGAGAAACTTAATTTTTCGCCCGAAAATGAAAAAAAAAAACGAAAGGGGTAACACTGTCGTTTTTTTTTTCGGGTCGAAATTTTGAATTTCGATATCTCAGCTCTGGAAGGGTCTAGAGCCTCCATTTTTGCACTCAGGTCAAAGTCTCGCGGCCCTCTATCAGAATCCAGAGTTTTAAGAAGATTGGAGAAACTTAATTTTTTGCCTGAAAATGAAAAAAAACGAAAGGGGTAACACTGTCGTTTTTTTTTTTCGGGTCGAAATTTTGAATTTCGATATCTCAGCTCTGGAAGGGTCTAGAGCCTCCATTTTTGCACTCAGGTCAAAGTCTCACAGCCCTCGATCATAATCCAGAGTTTTGAGAAGATTGGAGAAACTTAATTTTCTTCCTGAAAATGAAAAAAAAACGAAAGGGGTAACACTGTCGTTTTTTTTTCGGGTCGAAATTTTGAATTTTGATATCTCAGCTCTGGAAGGGTCTAGAGCCTCCATATTTGCACTTAGGTCAAAGATGCACAGCCCTCTATCATAATCCAGAGTTTTGAGAAGATTGGAGAAACTTAATTTTTCGCTCGAAAATGAAAAAAAACGAAAGGGGTAACACTGTCGTTTTTTTTTTCGGGTCGAAATTTTGAATTTCGATATCTCAGCTCTGGAAGGGTCTAGAGCCTCCATATTTGCACTCAGGTCAAAGTTTTGCGGCCCTCTATCAGAATCCAGAGTTTTGAGAAGATTGGAGAAACTTAATTTTTCGCCCGAAAATGAAAAAAACGAAAGGGGTAACACTGTCGTTTTTTTTCGGGTCGAAATTTTGAATTTCGATATCTCAGCTCTGGAAGGGTCTAGAGCCTCCATTTTTGCACTCAGGTCAAAGTCTCACAGCCCTCGATCATAATCCAGAGTTTTGAGAAGATTGGACAAACTTAATTTTTTGCCTGAAAATGAAAAAAACAAAAGGGGTAACACTGTCGTTTTTTTTTCGGGTCGAAATTTTGAATTTTGATATCTCAGCTCTGGAAGGGTCTAGAGCCTCCATTTTTGCACTCAGGTCAAAGTCTCACAGCTCTCGATCATAATCCAGAGTTTTGAGAAGATTGGAGAAACTTAATTTTTCGCCTGAAAATGAGTGCAAAAATGGAGGCTCTAGCCCTTTCCAGAGCTGAGATATCGAAACTCAAAAATTCGGCCCGAAAAAAAAACGACAGTGGTACCCCTTACGTTTTTTTTTGGGCGAAAAATTAAGTTTCTCCAATCTTCCCAAATTCTGATAGAGGGCCATGAGACTTAGACCTGAGTGCAAAAATGGAGGCTCTAGCCCCTTCCAGAGCTGAGATATCGAAACTCAAAAATTCGGCCCGAAAAAAAAAACGACAGTGGTACCCCTTACGTTTTTTTTTTTGGGCGAAAAATTAAGTTTCTCCAATCTTCCCAAATTCTGATAGAGGGCCATGAGACTTAGACCTGAGTGCAAGAATGGAGGCTCTAGCCCCTTCCAGAGCTGAGATATCGAAACTCAAAAATTCGGCCCGAAAAAAAAACCCACAGTGGTACCCCTTACGTTTTTTTTTTTGGGCGAAAAATTAAGTTTCTCCAATCTTCCCAAATTCTGATAGAGGGCCATGAGACTTAGATCTGAGTGCAAAAATGGAGGCTCTAGCCCCTTCCAGAGCTGAGATATCGAAACTCAAAAATTTGGCCCGAAAAAAAAACGACAGTGGTACCCCTTACGTTTTTTTTTGGGCGAAAAATTAAGTTTCTCCAATCTTCTCAAATTCTGATAGAGGGCCATGAGACTTAGACCTGAGTGCAAAAATGGAGGCTCTAGCCCCTTCCAGAGCTGAGATATCGAAACTCAAAAATTCGGCCCGAAAAAAAAACGACAGTGGTACCCCTTACGTTTTTTTTTTGGGCGAAAAATTAAGTTTCTCCAATCTTCCCAAATTCTGATAGAGGGCCATGAGACTTAGACCTGAGTGCAAAAATGGAGGCTCTAGCCCCTTTCAGAGCTGAGATATCGAAACTCAAAAATTCGGCCCGAAAAAAAAAACGACAGTGGTACCCCTTACGTTTTTTTTTGGGGGGCGAAAAATTTAATTTCTCCAATCTTCCCAAAACTCTGGATTCTGATAGAGGGCCATGAGACTTAGACCTGAGTGCAAAAATGGAGGCTCTAGCCCCTTCCAGAGCTGAGATATCGAAACTCAAAAATTTGGCCCGAAAAAAAAACGACAGTGGTACCCCTTACGTTTTTTTTTTGGGCGAAAAATTAAGTTTCTCCAATCTTCCCAAATTCTGATAGAGGGCCATGAGACTTAGACCTGAGTGCAAAAATGGAGGCTCTAGCCCCTTCCAGAGCTGAGATATCGAAACTCAAAAATTCGGCCCGAAAAAAAAACGACAGTGGTACCCCTTACGTTTTTTTTTTTGGGCGAAAAATTAAGTTTCTCCAATCTTCCCAAATTCTGATAGAGGGCCATGAGACTTAGACCTGAGTGCAAAAATGGAGGCTCTAGCCCCTTCCAGAGCTGAGATATCGAAACTCAAAAATTCGGCCCGAAAAAAAAACCACAGTGGTACCCCTTACGTTTTTTTTTTTGGGCGAAAAATTAAGTTTCTCCAATCTTCCCAAATTCTGATAGAGGGCCATGAGACTTAGACCTGAGTGCAAAAATGGAGGCTCTAGCCCCTTCCAGAGCTGAGATATCGAAACTCAAAAATTTGGCCCGAAAAAAAAAACGACAGTGGTACCCCTTACGTTTTTTTTTTGGGCGAAAAATTAAGTTTCTCCAATCTTCCCAAATTCTGATAGAGGGCCATGAGACTTAGACCTGAGTGCAAAAATGGAGGCTCTAGCCCCTTCCAGAGCTGAGATATCGAAACTCAAAAATTTGGCCCGAAAAAAAAACGACAGTGGTACCCCTTACGTTTTTTTTTTTGGGGCCAAAAATGAAGTTTCTCCAATCTTCCCAAAACTCTGGATTCTGATAGAGGGCCATGAGACTTAGACCTGAGTGCAAAAATGGAGGCTCTAGCCCCTTCCAGAGCTGAGATATCGAAACTCAAAAATTCGGCCAGAAAAAAAAACGACAGTGGTACCCCTTACGTTTTTTTTGGGGGGGCGAAAAATTACATTTCTCCAATCTTCCCAAAACTCTGGATTCTGATAGAGGGCCATGAGACTTAGACCTGAGTGCAAAAATGGAGGCTCTAGCCCCTTCCAGAGCTGAGATATCGAAACTCAAAAATTTGGCCCGAAAAAAAAACGACAGTGGTACCCCTTACGTTTTTTTTTTGGGCGAAAAATTAAGTTTCTCCAATCTTCCCAAATTCTGATAGAGGGCCATGAGACTTAGACCTGAGTGCAAGAATGGAGGCTCTAGCCCCTTCCAGAGCTGAGATATCGAAACTCAAAAATTCGGCCCGAAAAAAAAACCACAGTGGTACCCCTTACGTTTTTTTTTTTGGGCGAAAAATGAAGTTTCTCCAATCTTCCCAAATTCTGATAGAGGGCCATGAGACTTAGACCTGAGTGCAAAAATGGAGGCTCTAGCCCCTTCCAGAGCTGAGATATCAAAACTCAAAAATTCGGCCCGAAAAAAAACTGACAGTGTGACCCCTTACGTTTTTTTTTTAGGGCGAAAAATTAAGTTTCTCCAATCTTCCCAAATTCTGATAGAGGGCCATGCGACTTAGACCTGAGTGCAAAAATGGAGGCTCTAGCCCCTTTCAGAGCTGAGATATCGAAACTCAAAAATTCGGCCCGAAAAAAAAACGACAGTGGTACCCCTTACGTTTTTTTTTTTTGGGGGCGAAAAATGAAGTTTCTCCAATCTTCCCAAAACTCTGGATTCTGATAGAGGGCCATGAGACTTAGACCTGAGTGCAAAAATGGAGGCTCTAGCCCCTTCCAGAGCTGAGATATCGAAACTCAAAAATTTGGCCCGAAAAAAAAACGACAGTGGTACCCCTTACGTTTTTTTTTTGGGCGAAAAATTAAGTTTCTCCAATCTTCCCAAATTCTGTTAGAGGGCCATGAGACTTAGACCTGAGTGCAAAAATGGAGGCTCTAGCCCCTTCCAGAGCTGAGATATCGAAACTCAAAAATTCGGCCCGAAAAAAAAACGACAGTGGTACCCCTTACGTTTTTTTGGGGGCGAAATATTAAGTTTCTCCAATCTTCCCAAATTCTGATAGAGGGCCATGAGACTTAGACCTGAGTGCAAAAATGGAGGCTCTAGCCCCTTCCAGAGCTGAGATATCGAAACTCAAAAATTCGGCCCGAAAAAAAACCCACAGTGGTACCCCTTACGTTTTTTTTTTGGGCGAAAAATTAAGTTTCTCCAATCTTCCCAAATTCTGATAGAGGGCCATGAGACTTAGACCTGAGTGCAAAAATGGAGGCTCTAGCCCCTTCCAGAGCTGAGATATCGAAACTCAAAAATTCGGCCCGAAAAAAAAACGACAGTGGTACCCCTTACGTTTTTTTTTTTGGGGCGAAAAATTAAGTTTCTCCAATCTTCCCAAATTCTGATAGAGGGCCATGAGACTTAGACCTGAGTGCAAAAATGGAGGCTCTAGCCCCTTCCAGAGCTGAGATATCGAAACTCAAAAATTCGGCCCGAAAAAAAAACGACAGTGGTACCCCTTACGTTTTTTTTTTTTTGGGGCGAAAAATTAAGTTTCTCCAATCTTCCCAAATTCTGATAGAGGGCCATGAGACTTAGACCTGAGTGCAAAAATGGAGGCTCTAGCCCCTTCCAGAGCTGAGATATCGAAACTCAAAAATTCGGCCCGAAAAAAAAACGACAGTGGTACCCCTTACCTTTTTTTTTGGGCGAAAAATTAAGTTTCTCCAATCTTCCCAAATTCTGATAGAGGGCCATGAGACTTAGACCTGAGTGCAAAAATGGAGGCTCTAGCCCCTTCCAGAGCTGAGATATCAAAACTCAAAAATTCGGCCCGAAAAAAAACTGACAGTGGTACCCCTTACGTTTTTTTTTTGGGGCGAAAAATTAAGTTTCTCCGATCTTCCCAAATTCTGATAGAGGGCCATGAGACTTAGACCTGAGTGCAAAAATGGAGGCTCTAGCCCCTTTCAGAGCTGAGATATCGAAACTCAAAAATTCGGCCCGAAAAAAAAACGACAGTGGTACCCCTTACGGTTTTTTTTTTTTGGGGCGAAAAATGAAGTTTCTCCAATCTTCCCAAAACTCTGGATTCTGATAGAGGGCCATGAGACTTAGACCTGAGTGCAAAAATGGAGGCTCTAGCCCCTTCCAGAGCTGAGATATCGAAACTCAAAAATTTGGCCCGAAAAAAAAACGACAGTGGTACCCCTTACGTTTTTTTTTTGGGCGAAAAATTAAGTTTCTCCAATCTTCCCAAATTCTGATAGAGGGCCATGAGACTTAGACCTGAGTGCAAAAATGGAGGCTCTAGCCCCTTCCAGAGCTGAGATATCGAAACTCAAAAATTCGGCCCGAAAAAAAAACGACAGTGGTACCCCTTACGTTTTTTTTTTTGGGCGAAAAATTAAGTTTCTCCAATCTTCCCAAATTCTGATAGAGGGCCATGAGACTTAGACCTGAGTGCAAAAATGGAGGCTCTAGCCCCTTCCAGAGCTGAGATATCGAAACTCAAAAATTCGGCCCGAAAAAAAAACGACAGTGGTACCCCTTACGTTTTTTTTTTGGGGCGAAAAATTAAGTTTCTCCAATCTTCCCAAATTCTGATAGAGGGCCATGAGACTTAGACCTGAGTGCAAAAATGGAGGCTCTAGCCCCTTCCAGAGCTGAGATATCGAAACTCAAAAATTCGGCCCGAAAAAAAAACGACAGTGGTACCCCTTACGTTTTTTTTTTTGGGGCCAAAAATGAAGTTTCTCCAATCTTCCCAAAACTCTGGATTCTGATAGATGGCCATGAGACTTAGACCTGAGTGCAAAAATGGAGGCTCTAGCCCCTTCCAGAGCTGAGATATCGAAACTCAAAAATTTGGCCCGAAAAAAAAACGACAGTGGTACCCCTTACGTTTTTTTTTTGGGCGAAAAATTAAGTTTCTCCAATCTTCCCAAATTCTGATAGAGGGCCATGAGACTTAGACCTGAGTGCAAAAATGGAGGCTCTAGCCCCTTCCAGAGCTGAGATATCGAAACTCAAAAATTCGGCCCGAAAAAAAAACGACACTGGTACCCCTTACGTTTTTTTTTTGGGCGAAAAATTAAGTTTCTCCAATCTTCCCAAATTCTGATAGAGGGCCATGAGACTTAGACCTGAGTGCAAAAATGGAGGCTCTAGCCCCTTCCAGAGCTGAGATATCGAAACTCAAAAATTCGGCCCGAAAAAAAAACGACAGTGGTACCCCTTACGTTTTTTTTTTGGGCGAAAAATTAAGTTTCTCCAATCTTCCCAAATTCTGATAGAGGGCCATGAGACTTAGACCTGAGTGCAAAAATGGAGGCTCTAGCCCCTTCCAGAGCTGAGATATCGAAACTCAAAAATTCGGCCCGAAAAAAAAAACGACAGTGGTACCCCTTACGTTTTTTTTTTGGGGCGAAAAATTAAGTTTCTCCAATCTTCCCAAATTCTGATAGAGGGCCATGAGACTTAGACCTGAGTGCAAAAATGGAGGCTCTAGCCCCTTCCAGAGCTGAGATATCGAAACTCAAAAATTTGGCCCGAAAAAAAAACGACAGTGGTACCCCTTACGTTTTTTTTTTTGGGGCCAAAAATGAAGTTTCTCCAATCTTCCCAAAACTCTGGATTCTGATAGAGGGCCATGAGACTTAGACCTGAGTGCAAAAATGGAGGCTCTAGCCCCTTCCAGAGCTGAGATATCGAAACTCAAAAATTCGGCCAGAAAAAAAAACGACAGTGGTACCCCTTACGTTTTTTTGGGGGGGGCGAAAAATTACATTTCTCCAATCTTCCCAAAACTCTGGATTCTGATAGAGGGCCATGAGACTTAGACCTGAGTGCAAAAATGGAGGCTCTAGCCCCTTCCAGAGCTGAGATATCGAAACTCAAAAATTTGGCCCGAAAAAAAAACGACAGTGGTACCCCTTACGTTTTTTTTTTGGGCGAAAAATTAAGTTTCTCCAATCTTCCCAAATTCTGATAGAGGGCCATGAGACTTAGACCTGAGTGCAAGAATGGAGGCTCTAGCCCCTTCCAGAGCTGAGATATCGAAACTCAAAAATTCGGCCCGAAAAAAAACCCACAGTGGTACCCCTTACGTTTTTTTTTTTGGGCGAAAAATTAAGTTTCTCCAATCTTCCCAAATTCTGATAGAGGGCCATGAGACTTAGACCTGAGTGCAAAAATGGAGGCTCTAGCCCCTTCCAGAGCTGAGATATCAAAACTCAAAAATTCGGCCCGAAAAAAAACTGACAGTGTGACCCCTTACGTTTTTTTTTTAGGGCGAAAAATTAAGTTTCTCCAATCTTCCCAAATTCTGATAGAGGGCCATGCGACTTAGACCTGAGTGCAAAAATGGAGGCTCTAGCCCCTTTCAGAGCTGAGATATCGAAACTCAAAAATTCGGCCCGAAAAAAAAACGACAGTGGTACCCCTTACGTTTTTTTTTTTGGGGGGCGAAAAATGAAGTTTCTCCAATCTTCCCAAAACTCTGGATTCTGATAGAGGGCCATGAGACTTAGACCTGAGTGCAAAAATGGAGGCTCTAGCCCCTTCCAGAGCTGAGATATCGAAACTCAAAAATTTGGCCCGAAAAAAAAACGACAGTGGTACCCCTTACGTTTTTTTTTTTTGGGCGAAAAATTAAGTTTCTCCAATCTTCCCAAATTCTGATAGAGGGCCATGAGACTTAGACCTGAGTGCAAAAATGGAGGCTCTAGCCCCTTCCAGAGCTGAGATATCGAAACTCAAAAATTCGGCCCGAAAAAAAAACGACAGTGGTACCCCTTACGTTTTTTTTGGGGCGAAATATTAAGTTTCTCCAATCTTCCCAAATTCTGATAGAGGGCCATGAGACTTAGACCTGAGTGCAAAAATGGAGGCTCTAGCCCCTTCCAGAGCTGAGATATCGAAACTCAAAAATTCGGCCCGAAAAAAAAACGACAGTGGTACCCCTTACGTTTTTTTTTTTGGGGCCAAAAATTAAGTTTCTCCAATCTTCCCAAATTCTGATAGAGGGCCATGAGACTTAGACCTGAGTGCAAAAATTGAGGATCTAGCCCCTTCCAGAGCTGAGATATCGAAACTCAAAAATTCGGCCCGAAAAAAAAAACGACAGTGGTACCCCTTACGTTTTTTTTTTTTGGGGCGAAAAATTAAGTTTCTCCAATCTTCCCAAATTCTGATAGAGGGCCATGAGACTTAGACCTGAGTGCAAAAATGGAGGCTCTAGCCCCTTCCAGAGCTGAGATATCGAAACTCAAAAATTCGGCCCGAAAAAAAAACGACAGTGGTACCCCTTACCTTTTTTTTTGGGCGAAAAATTAAGTTTCTCCAATCTTCCCAAATTCTGATAGAGGGCCATGAGACTTAGACCTGAGTGCAAAAATGGAGGCTCTAGCCCCTTCCAGAGCTGAGATATCAAAACTCAAAAATTCGGCCCGAAAAAAAACTGACAGTGTGACCCCTTACGTTTTTTTTTTGGGGCGAAAAATTAAGTTTCTCCGATCTTCCCAAATTCTGATAGAGGGCCATGAGACTTAGACCTGAGTGCAAAAATGGAGGCTCTAGCCCCTTTCAGAGCTGAGATATCGAAACTCAAAAATTCGGCCCGAAAAAAAAACGACAGTGGTACCCCTTACGGTTTTTTTTTTTTGGGGCGAAAAATGAAGTTTCTCCAATCTTCCCAAAACTCTGGATTCTGATAGAGGGCCATGAGACTTAGACCTGAGTGCAAAAATGGAGGCTCTAGCCCCTTCCAGAGCTGAGATATCGAAACTCAAAAATTCGGCCCGAAAAAAAAACGACAGTGGTACCCCTTACGTTTTTTTTTTGGGGCGAAAAATTAAGTTTCTCCAATCTTCCCAAATTCTGATAGAGGGCCATGAGACTTAGACCTGAGTGCAAAAATGGAGGCTCTAGCCCCTTCCAGAGCTGAGATATCGAAACTCAAAAATTCGGCCCGAAAAAAAAACGACAGTGGTACCCCTTACGTTTTTTTTTTTGGGGCCAAAAATGAAGTTTCTCCAATCTTCCCAAAACTCTGGATTCTGATAGATGGCCATGAGACTTAGACCTGAGTGCAAAAATGGAGGCTCTATCCCCTTCCAGAGCTGAGATATCGAAACTCAAAAATTTGGCCCGAAAAAAAAACGACAGTGGTACCCCTTACGTTTTTTTTTTTTGGGCGAAAAATTAAGTTTCTCCAATCTTCCCAAATTCTGATAGAGGGCCATGAGACTTAGACCTGAGTGCAAAAATGGAGGCTCTAGCCCCTTTCAGAGCTGAGATATCGAAACTCAAAAATTCGGCCCGAAAAAAAAACGACAGTGGTACCCCTTACGTTTTTTTTTTTTGGGGCGAAAAATTAAGTTTCTCCAATCTTCCCAAAACTCTGGATTCTGATAGAGGGCCATGAGACTTAGACCTGAGTGCAAAAATGGAGGCTCTAGCGCCTTCCAGAGCTGAGATATCGAAACTCAAAAATTTGGCCCGAAAAAAAAACGACAGTGGTACCCCTTACGTTTTTTTTTTGGGCGAAAAATTAAGTTTCTCCAATCTTCCCAAATTCTGATAGAGGGCCATGAGACTTAGACCTGAGTGCAAAAATGGAGGCTCTAGCCCCTTCCAGAGCTGAGATATCGAAACTCAAAAATTCGGCCCGAAAAAAAAACGACAGTGGTACCCCTTACGTTTTTTT
Organism: Pimephales promelas; assembly: GCF_988280905.1. NCBI lineage: Eukaryota > Metazoa > Chordata > Actinopteri > Cypriniformes > Leuciscidae > Pimephales > Pimephales promelas. The sequence goes on along the minus strand of NC_142791.1, from coordinate 7,511,056 downwards.
TTTTGGGCGAAAAATTAAGTTTCTCCAATCTTCCCAAATTCTGATAGAGGGCCATGAGACTTAGACCTGAGTGCAAAAATGGAGGCTCTAGCCCCTTCCAGAGCTGAGATATCGAAACTCAAAAATTCGGCCCGAAAAAAAAACGACAGTGGTACCCCTTACGTTTTTTTTTTGGGGCGAAAAATTAAGTTTCTCCAATCTTCCCAAATTCTGATAGAGGGCCATGAGACTTAGACCTGCGTGCAAAAATGGAGGCTCTAGCCCCTTCCAGAGCTGAGATATCGAAACTCAAAAATTCGGCCCGAAAAAAAAACGACAGTGGTACCCCTTACGTTTTTTTTTTTGGGGCCAAAAATGAAGTTTCTCCAATCTTCCCAAAACTCTGGATTCTGATAGATGGCCATGAGACTTAGACCTGAGTGCAAAAATGGAGGCTCTAGCCCCTTCCAGAGCTGAGATATCGAAACTCAAAAATTTGGCCCGAAAAAAAAAACGACAGTGGTACCCCTTACGTTTTTTTTTTTGGGCGAAAAATTAAGTTTCTCCAATCTTCCCAAATTCTGATAGAGGGCCATGAGACTTAGACCTGAGTGCAAAAATGGAGGCTCTAGCCCCTTCCAGAGCTGAGATATCGAAACTCAAAAATTCGGCCCGAAAAAAAAACGACAGTGGTACCCCTTACGTTTTTTTTTTGGGCGAAAAATTAAGTTTCTCCAATCTTCCCAAATTCTGATAGAGGGCCATGAGACTTAGACCTGAGTGCAAAAATGGAGGCTCTAGCCCCTTCCAGAGCTGAGATATCGAAACTCAAAAATTCGGCACGAAAAAAAAAACGACAGTGGTACCCCTTACGTTTTTTTTTTTGGGCGAAAAATTAAGTTTCTCCAATCTTCCCAAATTCTGATAGAGGGCCATGAGACTTAGACCTGAGTGCAAAAATGGAGGCTCTAGCCCCTTCCAGAGCTGAGATATCGAAACTCAAAAATTCGGCCCGAAAAAAAAACGACAGTGGTACCCCTTACGTTTTTTTTTTGGGGCGAAAAATTAAGTTTCTCCAATCTTCCCAAATTCTGATAGAGGGCCATGAGACTTAGACCTGAGTGCAAAAATGGAGGCTCTAGCCCCTTCCAGAGCTGAGATATCGAAACTCAAAAATTCGGCCCGAAAAAAAAACGACAGTGGTACCCCTTACGTTTTTTTTTTTGGGGCCAAAAATTAAGTTTCTCCAATCTTCCCAAATTCTGATAGAGGGCCATGAGACTTAGACCTGAGTGCAAAAATTGAGGCTCTAGCCCCTTCCAGAGCTGAGATATCGAAACTCAAAAATTCGGCCCGAAAAAAAAACGACAGTGGTACCCCTTACGTTTTTTTTTTTTGGGGCGAAATATTAAGTTTCTCCAATCTTCCCAAATTCTGATAGAGGGCCATGAGACTTAGACCTGAGTGCAAAAATGGAGGATCTAGCCCCTTCCAGAGCTGAGATATCGAAACTCAAAAATTCGGCCCGAAAAAAAAACGACAGTGGTACCCCTTACGTTTTTTTTTTCGGGCGAAAAATTAAGTTTCTCCAATCTTCCCAAATTCTGATAGAGGGCCATGAGACTTAGACCTGAGTGCAAAAATGGAGGCTCTAGCCCCTTCCAGAGCTGAGATATCGAAACTCAAAAATTCGGCCCGAAAAAAAAAACGACAGTGGTACCCATTACGTTTTTTTGGGGGGCGAAAAATTAAGTTTCTCCAATCTTCCCAAATTCTGATAGAGGGCCATGAGACTTAGACCTGAGTGCAAAAATGGAGGCTCTAGCCCCTTCCAGAGCTGAGATATCGAAACTCAAAAATTCGGCCCGAAAAAAAAACGACAGTGGTACCCCTTACGTTTTTTTTGGGGGGGGGGAGGCGAAAAATTAAGTTTCTCCAATCTTCCCAAATTCTGATAGAGGGTCATGAGACTTAGACCTGAGTGCAAAAATGGAGGCTCTAGCCCCTTCCAGAGCTGAGATATCGAAACTCAAAAATTCGGCCCGAAAAAAAAACGATAGTGGTACCCGTTACGTTTTTTTCGGGCGAAAAATTAAGTTTCTCCAATCTTCCCAAATTCTGATAGAGGGCCATGAGACTTAGACCTGAGTGCAAAAATGGAGGCTCTAGCCCCTTCCAGAGCTGAGATATCGAAACTCAAAAATTCGGCCCGAAAAAAAAACGACAGTGGTACCCCTTACGTTTTTTTTTTTTGGGCGAAAAATTAAGTTTCTCCAATCTTCCCAAATTCTGATAGAGGGCCATGAGACTTAGACCTGAGTGCAAAAATGGAGGCTCTAGCCCCTTCCAGAGCTGAGATATCGAAACTCAAAAATTCGGCCCGAAAAAAAAACGACAGTGGTACCCCTTACGTTTTTTTTTTTTTGGGCGAAAAATTAAGTTTCTCCAATCTTCCCAAATTCTGATAGAGGGCCATGAGACTTAGACCTGAGTGCAAAAATGGAGGCTCTAGCCCCTTCCAGAGCTGAGATATCGAAACTCAAAAATTCGGCCCGAAAAAAAAAACCACAGTGGTACCCCTTACGGTTTTTTTTTTGGGCGAAAAATTAAGTTTCTCCAATCTTCCCAAATTCTGATAGAGGGCCATGAGACTTAGACCTGAGTGCAAAAAATGGAGGCTCTAGCCCCTTCCAGAGCTGAGATATCGAAACTCAAAAATTCGGCCCGAAAAAAAAAAACGACAGTGGTACCCCTTACGTTTTTTTTTTGGGGCGAAAAATTAAGTTTCTCCAATCTTCCCAAATTCTGATAGAGGGCCATGAGACTTAGACCTGAGTGCAAAAATGGAGGCTCTAGCCCCTTCCAGAGCTGAGATATCGAAACTCAAAAATTCGGCCCGAAAAAAAAAACGACAGTGGTACCCCTTACGTTTTTTTTTTTGGGCGAAAAATTAAGTTTCTCCAATCTTCCCAAATTCTGATAGAGGGCCATGAGACTTAGACCTGAGTGCAAAAATGGAGGCTCTAGCCCCTTCCAGAGCTGAGATATCGAAACTCAAAAATTCGGCCCGAAAAAAAAACCACAGTGGTACCCCTTACGTTTTTTTTTTTGGGCGAAAAATTAAGTTTCTCCAATCTTCCCAAATTCTGATAGAGGGCCATGAGACTTAGACCTGAGTGCAAAAATGGAGGCTCTAGCCCCTTCCAGAGCTGAGATATCGAAACTCAAAAATTCGGCCCGAAAAAAAAACGACAGTGGTACCCCTAACGTTTTTTTTTTTGGGGCGAAAAATTAAGTTTCTCCAATCTTCCCAAATTCTGATAGAGGGCCATGAGACTTAGACCTGAGTGCAAAAATGGAGGCTCTAGCCCCTTCCAGAGCTGAGATATCGAAACTCAAAAATTTGGCCCAAAAAAAAAACGACAGTGGTACCCCTTACGTTTTTTTTTTGGGCGAAAAATTAAGTTTCTCCAATCTTCCCAAATTCTGATAGAGGGCCATGAGACTTAGACCTGAGTGCAAAAATGGAGGCTCTAGCCCCTTCCAGAGCTGAGATATCGAAACTCAAAAATTCGGCCCGAAAAAAAAACGACAGTGGTACCCCTTACGTTTTTTTTTTGGGCGAAAAATTAAGTTTCTCCAATCTTCCCAAATTCTGATAGAGGGCCATGAGACTTAGACCTGAGTGCAAAAATGGAGGCTCTAGCCCCTTTCAGAGCTGAGATATCGAAACTCAAAAATTCGGCCCGAAAAAAAAAACGACAGTGGTACCCCTTACGTTTTTTTTTTTGGGGCGAAAAATTAAATTTCTCCAATCTTCCCAAAACTCTGGATTCTGATAGAGGGCCATGAGACTTAGACCTGAGTGCAAAAATGGAGGCTCTAGCCCCTTCCAGAGCTGAGATATCGAAACTCAAAAATTTGGCCCGAAAAAAAAAACGACAGTGGTACCCCTTACGTTTTTTTTTTGGGCGAAAAATTAAGTTTCTCCAATCTTCCCAAATTCTGATAGAGGGCCATGAGACTTAGACCTGAGTGCAAAAATGGAGGCTCTAGCCCCTTCCAGAGCTGAGATATCAAAACTCAAAAATTCGGCCCGAAAAAAAACTGACAGTGTGACCCCTTACGTTTTTTTTTTTGGGGCGAAAAATTAAGTTTCTCCAATCTTCCCAAATTCTGATACAGGGCCATGAGACTTAGACCTGAGTGCAAAAATGGAGGCTCTAGCCCCTTTCAGAGCTGAGATATCGAAACTCAAAAATTCGGCCCGAAAAAAAAAACCGACAGTGGTACCCCTTACGTTTTTTTTTGGGGCGAAAAATTAAGTTTCTCCAATCTTCCCAAATTCTGATAGAGGGCCATGAGACTTAGACCTGAGTGCAAAAATGGAGGCTCTAGCCCCTTCCAGAGCTGAGATATCGAAACTCAAAAATTTGGCCCGAAAAAAAAACGACAGTGGTACCCCTTACGTTTTTTTTTTGGGCGAAAAATTAAGTTTCTCCAATCTTCCCAAATTCTGATAGAGGGCCATGAGACTTAGACCTGAGTGCAAAAATGGAGGCTCTAGCCCCTTCCAGAGCTGAGATATCGAAACTCAAAAATTCGGCCCGAAAAAAAAAACGACAGTGTTACCCCTTACGTTTTTTTTCGGGGCGAAAAATTAAGTATCCCCAATCTTCTCAATACTCTGGATTCTGATAGAGGGCCATGAGACTTAGACCTGAATGCAAAAATGGAGGCTCTAGACCCTTACAGAGCTGAGATATCGAAACTCAAAATTTCGACCAGAAAAAAAAACGACAGTGTTACCCCTTACGTGTTTTTTGGGGGGGGCGAAAAATTAAGTATCCCCAATCTTCTCAAAACTCTGCATTCTGACCCCCCCCCCCCCCCCCCCCCCCCCGAAAAAAAAAAAAAAAAACGACAGTGGTACCCCTTTCGTTTTTTTTTTTTTTTGTTTTGTTTTTTTTTTTCGGTGCGAAAAAACAAGTTTCTCCATTCTTCTCAAAACTCTCTATTCTTATAGAGGGCCATGAGACTTAGACCTGAGTCCAAAAACAGAGGCTCTAGACCTTTCCAGTAGGGTTGGGGAAATGAAGCTTCATGAAGCAATGAGGCTTTCCCCTGACTGTTCCGGGAAAAGATTCAATGCTTCGAGAGTGTCGAGGACAGCGCCATCCCGTGCTTATTTAAAATAAAGCAGCCAGAAGCTCTGGCAGATGAAGCAACCACAACACACTACATAGTTTCAATGTTATGTGTACAAATAAAAAACTTACATGTTTGTGTTTGATTTTTTCATTTAATAAATAAATTTTCCCATTAAAGTGTGACAATAAAATATAATATAAGCTTATATGATTCAATAAGATTTAATGTAGGCTTACTCTATCTCTCTCTCTCTCTCTCTCTCTCTCTGTACACACACACACACACATAATGAATAAGAACATTGTCTGATAGGATCATATGTTTTTAAATGTATGACACTTGGCAGTGGTAGTGCTTATGTAACTGTAGGAATGAAAGAAAGGTGATAAAGTTTTTAATTATTTTTATTTAGAAATAAAAGCTGTTTCACAGTGTTGGGGCTGAGTCTATTTCTCCTCTTACACAGTAGGGATGGGGAAATGAAGCTTCATGGAGCAATGAGGCTTTCCCCTGACTGTTCCGGGAAAAGATTCAAAGCTTCGAGAGTGTCGAGGACAGCGCCATCCCGTGCTTATTTAAAATAAAGCAGCCAGAAGCTCTGGCAGATGAAGCAACCACAACACACTACATAGTTTCAATGTTATGTGTACAAATAAAAAAACTTACATGTTTGTGTTTGATTTGTTCATTTAATAAATTCATTTTCCCATTTAAGTGTGACAATAAAATATATAAGCTTATATGATTCAATAAGATTTAATCCAGGCTTACTCTATCTCTCTCTCTCTGTACACACACACACACACACACACACATAATGAATAAGAACATTTTCTGATAGGATCATATGTTTTTAAATGTATGACACTTGGCAGTGGTAGTGCTTATGTAACTGTAGGAATGAAAGAAAGGTGATAAAGTTTTTAATTCTTTTTATTTAGAAATAAAAGCTGTTTCACAGTGTTGGGGCTGAGTCTATTTCTCCTCTTACACAGTACTTTCCCAGCCTTAGAGAACACTCTTTCACATGGCACAGAGGAGGCCGAGGTACAAAAAAAATGTAATGCATTGCCAATGTATATAGGTGGGGGTAGACATGTTTCTGCAGTCTCAAATATTCAAGTAGACAACAACAAAAAGACAAAACAAAAAAGAATAGACTAAGTAGTGAAAAATACATTTTGGTTATTTAATGAATTATATTTTTTAACTTTCAAAGTACAGCACTCGCCTCAAACACCCATCAACCAGACTGAGGCAACATTGACTCGCTAAATGAGATCTGGAGTTCGAGCCTTCTGACCCACAAAGCGAAACTTGCACGTGATTGGACAAAAAGTGAGGCTTCATTTGTCATCGATCACGTGACTCTGGGAAAACCAATACACACCCCACTACGGGGCTTCACTAGAAATTGTGTTGCATATGTGATACGTGCATCGAAGCTTCAGTGTCATACGTAACATCACTACGTTCCAGAGCTGAGATATGGACATCCCACGTAGCATTTATGCCACTATAAAAATCTCAATAGCTCAGCTCAGGAAGGGTCTAGAGACTCCATTTTTGCACTCATGTCTAAGTCTTATGGCCCTATATGAGAATCCAGAGTTTCAAGAAGATCAGAGAATCTTAAAATTTCGACCCCCCAAAAAAACGACAGTGGTACCCCTTTCGTTTTTTTTTTTTCGGTTCGAAAAATTAAGTATCCCCAATCTTCTCAAAACTCTGGATTCTGATAGAGGGCCATGAGACTTAGACCTGAGTGCAAAAATGGAGGCTCTAGACCCTTACAGAGCTGAGATATCGAAACTCAAAATTTCAACCAGAAAAAAAAACGACAGTGTTACCCCTTACGGTTTTTTGGGGGGGGCGAAAAATTAAGTAACCCCAATCTCCTCAAAACTCTGGATTCTGATAGAGGGCCATGAGACTTAGACCTGAGTGCAACAATGGAGGCTCTAGACCCTTCCAGAGCTGAGATATCGAAACTCAAAATTTCGACCAGAATAAAAAACGACAGTGGTACCCCTTATGTTTTTTTTTTTCGGGCGAAAAATTAAGTATCCCCAATCTTCTCAAAACTCTGGATTCTGATAGAGGGCCATTAGACTTAGACCTGAATGCAAAAATGGAGGCTCTAGACCCTTCCAGAGCTGAGATATCGAAACTCAAAATTTCGACCAGAAAAAAAACCCACAGTGTTACCCCTTACGTGTTTTTTGGGGGGGCGAAAAATTAAGTATCCCCAATCTTCTCAAAACTCTGGATTATGATAGAGGGCCATGAGACTTAGACCTGAGTGCAAAAACTGAGGCTCTAGACACTTCCAGAGCTGAGATATCGAAACTCAAAATTTCGACCAGAATAAAAAACGAAAGTGGTACCCCTTACATTTTTTTTTGGGGGGGGGGGGGGGGGCGAAAAATTAAGTTTCCCCAATCTTCTCAAAACTCTGGATTCTGATAGAGGGCCATGGGACTTAGACGTGAATGCAAAAACAGAGGCTCTAGACCCTTCCAGAGCTGAGATATCGAAACTCAAAATTTCGACCAGAAAAAAAAAAAACGACAGTGTTACCCCTTACGTTTTTTTTTTGGGGGGGGGGCGAAAAATTAAGTATCCCCAATCTTCTCAATACTCTGGATTCTTATAGAGGGCCATGAGACTTAGACCTGAGTGCAAAAATGGAGGCTCTAGACCCTTACAGAGCTGAGATATTGAAACTCAAAATTTCGACCAGAAAAAAAAAAACGACAGTGTTACCCCTTACGTTTTTTTTTGGGGGGGGGGGGGGGGGGCGAAAAATTAAGTAGCCCTAATCTTCTCAAAACTCTGGATTCTGATAGAGGGCCATGAGACTTAGACCTGAGTGCAAAAATGGAGGCTCTAGACCCTTCCAGAGCTGAGATATCGAAACTCAAAATTTCGACCAGAAAAAAAAAACGACAGTGTTACCCCTTACGTTTTTTTTGGGGGGGGGGGGGGCGAAAAATTAAGTATCCCCAATCTTCTCAATACTCTGGATTCTGATAGAGGGCCATGAGACTTAGACCTGAGTGCAAAAATGGAGGCTCTAGCCCCTTCCAGAGCTGAGATATCGAAACTCAAAAATTCGGCCCGAAAAAAAAAACGACAGTGGTACCCCTTACGTTTTTTTTTTTGGGCGAAAAATTAAGTTTCTCCAATCTTCCCAAATTCTGATAGAGGGCCATGAGACTTAGACCTGAGTGCAAAAATGGAGGCTCTAGCCCCTTCCAGAGCTGAGATATCGAAACTCAAAAATTTGGCGCGAAAAAAAAACGACAGTGGTACCCCTTACGGTTTTTTTTGGGGCGAAAAATTAAGTTTCTCCAATCTTCCCAAATTCTGATAGAGGGCCATGAGACTTAGACCTGAGTGCAAGAATGGAGGCTCTAGCCCCTTCCAGAGCTGAGATATCGAAACTCAAAAATTCGGCCCGAAAAAAAAACCACAGTGGTACCCCTTACGTTTTTTTTTTGGGCGAAAAATTAAGTTTCTCCAATCTTCCCAAATTCTGATAGAGGGCCATGAGACTTAGACCTGAGTGCAAAAAATGGAGGCTCTAGCCCCTTCCAGAGCTGAGATATCGAAACTCAAAAATTCGGCCCGAAAAAAAAAACGACAGTGGTACCCCTTACGTTTTTTTTGGGGGGGCGAAAAATTAAGTTTCTCCAATCTTCCCAAAACTCTGGATTCTGATAGAGGGCCATGAGACTTAGACCTGAGTGCAAAAATGTAGGCTCTAGCCCCTTCCAGAGCTGAGATATCGAAACTCAAAAATTTGGCCCGGAAAAAAAACGACAGTGGTACCCCTTACGTTTTTTTTTTGGGCGAAAAATTAAGTTTCTCCAATCTTCCCAAATTCTGATAGAGGGCCATGAGACTTAGACCTGAGTGCAAAAATGGAGGCTCTAGCCCCTTCCAGAGCTGAGATATCGAAACTCAAAAATTCGGCCCGAAAAAAAAAACGACAGTGGTACCCCTTACGTTTTTTTTTTTGGGCGAAAAATTATGTTTCTCCAATCTTCCCAAATTCTGATAGAGGGCCATGAGACTTAGACCTGAGTGCAAAAATGGAGGCTCTAGCCCCTTCCAGAGCTGAGATATCGAAACTCAAAAATTCGGCCCGAAAAAAAAACGACAGTGGTACCCCTTACGTTTTTTTTTTTGGGCGAAAAATTAAGTTTCTCCAATCTTCCCAAATTCTGATAGAGGGCCATAAGACTTAGACCTGAGTGCAAAAATTGAGGCTCTAGCCCCTTCCAGAGCTGAGATATCGAAACTCAAAAATTCGGCCCGGAAAAAAAACGACAGTGGTACCCCTTACGTTTTTTTTTGGGGGGCGAAAAATTAAGTTTCTCCAATCTTCCCAAAACTCTGGATTCTGATAGAGGGCCATGAGACTTAGACCTGAGTGCAAAAATGGAGGCTCTAGCCCCTTCCAGAGCTGAGATATCGAAACTCCAAAATTCGGCCAGAAAAAAAAACGACAGTGGTACCCCTTACGTTTTTTTTTGGGCGAAAAATTAAGTTTCTCCAATCTTCCCAAATTCTGATAGAGGGCCATGAGACTTAGACCTGAGTGCAAAAATGGAGGCTCTAGCCCCTTCCAGAGCTGAGATATCGAAACTCAAAAATTCGGCCCGAAAAAAAAACGACAGTGGTACCCCTTACGTTTTTTTTTTGGGCGAAAAATTAAGTTTCTCCAATCTTCCCAAATTCTGATAGAGGGCCATGAGACTTAGACCTGAGTGCAAAAATGGAGGCTCTAGCCCCTTCCAGAGCTGAGATATCGAAACTCAAAAATTCGGCCCGAAAAAAAAAACGACAGTGGTACCCCTTACGTTTTTTTTTTTGGGCGAAAAATTATGTTTCTCCAATCTTCCCAAATTCTGATAGAGGGCCATGAGACTTAGACCTGAGTGCAAAAATGGAGGCTCTAGCCCCTTCCAGAGCTGAGATATCGAAACTCAAAAATTCGGCCCGAAAAAAAAAACGACAGTGGTACCCCTTACGTTTTTTTTTTTGGGCGAAAAATTAAGTTTCTCCAATCTTCCCAAATTCTGATAGAGGGCCATAAGACTTAGACCTGAGTGCAAAAATTGAGGCTCTAGCCCCTTCCAGAGCTGAGATATCGAAACTCAAAAATTCGGCCCGGAAAAAAAACGACAGTGGTACCCCTTACGTTTTTTTTTGGGGGGCGAAAAATTAAGTTTCTCCAATCTTCCCAAAACTCTGGATTCTGATAGAGGGCCATGAGACTTAGACCTGAGTGCAAAAATGGAGGCTCTAGCCCCTTCCAGAGCTGAGATATCGAAACTCAAAAATTCGGCCCGAAAAAAAAAACACAGTGGTACCCCTTACGTTTTTTTTTTTTGGGCGAAAAATTAAGTTTCTCCAATCTTCCCAAATTCTGATAGAGGGCCATGAGACTTAGACCTGAGTGCAAAAAATGGAGGCTCTAGCCCCTTCCAGAGCTGAGATATCGAAACTCAAAAATTCGGCCCGAAAAAAAAAACGACAGTGGTACCCCTTACGTTTTTTTTTTGGGCGAAAAATTAAGTTTCTCCAATCTTCCCAAATTCTGATAGTGGGCCATGAGACTTAGACCTGAGTGCAAAAATGGAGGCTCTAGCCCCTTTCAGAGCTGAGATATCGAAACTCAAAAATTCGGCCCGAAAAAAAAACGACAGTGGTACCCCTTACGTTTTTTTTGGGGGGGGCGAAAAATTAAGTTTCTCCAATCTTCCCAAAACTCTGGATTCTGATAGAGGGCCATGAGACTTAGACCTGAGTGCAAAAATGGAGGCTCTAGCCCCTTCCAGAGCTGAGATATCGAAACTCCAAAATTCGGCCAGAAAAAAAAACGACAGTGGTACCCCTTACGTTTTTTTTTTGGGCGAAAAATTAAGTTTCTCCAATCTTCCCAAATTCTGATAGAGGGCCATGAGACTTAGACCTGAGTGCAAAAATGGAGGCTCTAGCCCCTTCCAGAGCTGAGATATCGAAACTCAAAAATTCGGCCCGAAAAAAAAAACGACAGTGGTACCCCTTACGTTTTTTTTTTGGGCGAAAAATTAAGTTTCTCCAATCTTCCCAAATTCTGATAGAGGGCCATGAGACTTAGACCTGAGTGCAAAAATGGAGGCTCTAGCCCCTTCCAGAGCTGAGATATCGAAACTCAAAAATTCGGCCCGAAAAAAAAACGACAGTGGTACCCCTTACGTTTTTTTTTTTGGGCGAAAAATTACGTTTCTCCAATCTTCCCAAATTCTGATAGAGGGCCATGAGACTTAGACCTGAGTGCAAAAATGGAGGCTCTAGCCCCTTCCAGAGCTGAGATATCGAAACTCAAAAATTCGGCCCGAAAAAAAAAACGACAGTGGTACCCCTTACGTTTTTTTTTTTGGGCGAAAAATTAAGTTTCTCCAATCTTCCCAAATTCTGATAGAGGGCCATGAGACTTAGACCTGAGTGCAAAAATTGAGGCTCTAGCCCCTTCCAGAGCTGAGATATCGAAACTCAAAAATTCGGCCCGAAAAAAAAACGACAGTGGTACCCCTTACGTTTTTTTTTGGGGGGCGAAAAATTAAGTTTCTCCAATCTTCCCAAAACTCTGGATTCTGATAGAGGGCCATGAGACTTAGACCTGAGTGCAAAAATGGAGGCTCTAGCCCCTTCCAGAGCTGAGATATCGAAACTCAAAAATTCGGCCCGAAAAAAAAACCACAGTGGTACCCCTTACGTTTTTTTTTTTTGGGCGAAAAATTAAGTTTCTCCAATCTTCCCAAATTCTGATAGAGGGCCATGAGACTTAGACCTGAGTGCAAAAAATGGAGGCTCTAGCCCCTTCCAGAGCTGAGATATCGAAACTCAAAAATTCGGCCCGAAAAAACAAAAAACGACAGTGGTACCCCTTACGTTTTTTTTTTTTGGGCGAAAAATTAAGTTTCTCCAATCTTCCCAAATTCTGATAGTGGGCCATGAGACTTAGACCTGAGTGCAAAAATGGAGGCTCTAGCCCCTTCCAGAGCTGAGATATCGAAACTCAAAAATTCGGCCCGAAAAAAAAAAACGACAGTGGTACCCCTTACGTTTTTTTTTGGGCGAAAAATTAAGTTTCTCCAATCTTCCCAAATTCTGATAGAGGGCCATGAGACTTAGACCTGAGTGCAAAAATGGAGGCTCTAGCCCCTTCCAGAGCTGAGATATCAAAACTCAAAAATTCGGCCCGAAAAAAAACTGACAGTGGGACCCCTTACGTTTTTTTTTGGGGCGAAAAATTAAGTTTCTCCAATTTTCCCAAATTCTGATAGAGGTCCATGAGACTTAGACCTGAGTGCAAAAATGGAGGCTCTAGCCCCTTTCAGAGCTGAGATATCGAAACTCAAAAATTCGGCCCGAAAAAAAAACGACAGTGGTACCCCTTACGTTTTTTTTGGGGGGGCGAAAAATTAAGTTTCTCCAATCTTCCCAAAACTCTGGATTCTGATAGAGGGCCATGAGACTTAGACCTGAGTGCAAAAATGGAGGCTCTAGCCCCTTCCAGAGCTGAGATATCGAAACTCAAAAATTCGGCCAGAAAAAAAAACGACAGTGGTACCCCTTACGTTTTTTTTTGGGCGAAAAATTAAGTTTCTCCAATCTTCCCAAATTCTGATAGAGGGCCATGAGACTTAGACCTGAGTGCAAAAATGGAGGCTCTAGCCCCTTCCAGAGCTGAGATATCAAAACTCAAAAATTCGGCCCGAAAAAAAACTGACAGTGGGAAACCTTACGTTTTTTTTTGGGGCGAAAAATTAAGTTTCTCCAATCTTCCCAAATTCTGATAGAGGTCCATGAGACTTAGACCTGAGTGCAAAAATGGAGGCTCTAGCCCCTTTCAGAGCTGAGATATCGAAACTCAAAAATTCGGCCCGAAAAAAAAACGACAGTGGTACCCCTTACGTTTTTTTTGGGGGGGCGAAAAATTAAGTTTCTCCAATCTTCCCAAAACTCTGGATATTGATAGAGGGCCATGAGACTTAGACCTGAGTGCAAAAATGGAGGCTCTAGCCCCTTCCAGAGCTGAGATATCGAAACTCAAAAATTCGGCCAGAAAAAAAAACGACAGTGGTACCCCTTACGTTTTTTTTTGGGCGAAAAATTAAGTTTCTCCAATATTCCCAAATTCTGATAGAGGGCCATGAGACTTAGACCTGAGTGCAAAAATGGAGGCTCTAGCCCCTTCCAGAGCTGAGATATCGAAACTCAAAAATTCGGCCCGAAAAAAAAACGACAGTGGTACCCCTTACGTTTTTTTTTTTGGGGCGAAAAATTAAGTTTCTCCAATCTTCCCAAATTCTGATAGAGGGCCATGAGACTTAGACCTGAGTGCAAAAATGGAGGCTCTAGCCCCTTCCAGAGCTGAGATATCGAAACTCAAAAATTCGGCCCGAAAAAAAAAACGACAGTGGTACCCCTTACGTTTTTTTTGGGGGGGCCAAAAATTAAGTTTCTCCAATCTTCCCAAATTCTGATAGAGGGCCATTAGACTTAGACCTGAGTGCAAAAATTGAGGCTCTAGCCCCTTCCAGAGCTGACATATCGAAACTCAAAAATTCGGCCCGAAAAAAAAAACGACAGTGGTACCCCTTACGTTTTTTATTTTGGGCGAAAAATTAAGTTTCTCCAATCTTCCCAAATTCTGATAGAGGGCCATGAGACTTAGACCTGAGTGCAAAAATGGAGGCTCTAGCCCCTTCCAGAGCTGAGATATCGAAACTCAAAAATTCGGCCAGAAAAAAAAAACGACAGTGGTACCCCTTACGTTTTTTTTGGGCGAAAAATTAAGTTTCTCCAATCTTCCCAAATTCTGATAGAGGGCCATGAGACTTAGACCTGAGTGCAAAAATGGAGGCTCTAGCCCCTTCCAGAGCTGAGATATCGAAACTCAAAAATTCGGCCCGAAAAAAAAACGACAGTGGTACCCCTTACGTTTTTTTTTTGGGGCGAAAAATTAAGTTTCTCCAATCTTCCCAAATTCTGATAGAGGGCCATGAGACTTAGACCTGAGTGCAAAAATGGAGGCTCTAGCCCCTTCCAGAGCTGAAATATCGAAACTCAAAAATTCGGCCCGAAAAAAAAACGACAGTGGTACCCCTTACGTTTTTTTTTGGGGGGCGAAAAATTAAGTTTCTCCAATCTTCCCAAATTGTGATAGAGGGCCATGAGACTTAGACCTGAGTGCAAAAATGGAGGCTCTAGCCCCTTCCAGAGCTGAGATATCGAAACTCAAAAATTCGGCCCGAAAAAAAAACGACAGTGGTACCCCTTACGTTTTTTTTTGGGGGGGCAAAAAATTAAGTTTCTCCAATCTTCCCAAATTCTGATAGAGGGCCATGAGACTTAGACCTGAGTGCAAAAATGGAGGCTCTAGCCCCTTCCAGAGCTGAGATATCGAAACTCAAAAATTCGGCCCGAAAAAAAAACGATAGTGGTACCCGTTAGGTTTTTTTTCGGGCGAAAATTAAGTTTCTCCAATTTTGCACTCAGGTCAAAGTCTTGTGGCCCTCTATCAGAATCCAGAGTTTTAAGAAGATTGGAGAAACTTAATTTTTTGCCTGAAAATGAAAAAAAACGAAAGGGGTAACACTGTCGTTTTTTTTCGGGTCGAAATTTTGAATTTCGATATCTCAGCTCTGGAAGGGTCTAGAGCCTCCATATTTGCACTTAGGTCAAAGTCGCACAGCCCTCTACGATAATCCAGAGTTTTGAGAAGATTGGAGAGACTTAATTTTTTGCCCGAAAATGAAAAAAAATGAAAGGGATAACACTGTCATTTTTTTTTCGGGTCGAAATTTTGAATTTCGATATCTCAGCTCTGGAAGGGTCTAGAGCCTCCATTTTTGCACTCAGGTCAAAGTCTCACAGCCCTCGATCATAATCCAGAGTTTTGAGAAGATTGGAGAAACTTAATTTTTCGCCCGAAAACGAAAAAAACGAAAGGGGTAACACTGTCGTTTTTTTTTCGGGTCGAAATTTTGAATTTCGATATCTCAGCTCTGGAAGGGTCTAGAGCCTCAATTTTTGCACTCAGGTCAAAGTTTCGCGGCCCTCTATCAGAATCCAGAGTTTTGAGAAGATTGGAGAGACTTAATTTTTCGCCTGAAAATGAAAAAAAACGAAAGGGGTAACACTGTCATTTTTTTTTCGGGTCGAAATTTTGAATTTCGATATCTCAGCTCTGGAAGGGTCTAGAGCCTCCATTTTTGCACTCAGGTCAAAGTCTCACAGCCCTCGATCATAATCCAGAGTTTTGAGAAGATTGGAGAAACTTAATTGTTCGCCCGAAAACGAAAAAAAACGAAAGGGGTAACACTGTCGTTTTTTTTTCGGGTCGAAATTTTGAATTTCGATATCTCAGCTCTGGAAGGGTCTAGAGCCTAAATTTTTGCACTCAGGTCAAAGTTTCGCGGCCCTCTATCAGAATCCAGAGTTTTGAGAAGATTGGAGAAACTTAATTTTTCGCCCGAAAATGAAAAAAAACGAAAGGGGTAACACTGTCGTTTTTTTTTCGGGTCGAAATTTTGAATTTTGATATCTCAGCTCTGGAAGGGTCTAGAGCCTCCATTTTTGCACTCAGGTCAAAGTCTCGCGGCCCTCTATCAGAATCCAGAGTTTTGAGAAGATTGGAGAAACTTAATTTTTCGCCCGAAAATGAAAAAAAAACGAAAGGGGTAACACTAGTTTTTTTTTCGGGTCGAAATTTTGAATTTCGATATCTCAGCTCTGGAAGGGTCTAGAGCCTCCATATTTGCACTTAGGTCAAAGTCACACAGCCCTCGATCATAATCCAAAGTTTTGAGAAGATTGGAGAAACTTAATTTTTCGCCCGAAAATGAAAAAAAAAACGAAAGGGGTAACACTGTCGTTTTTTTTTTCGGGTCGAAATTTTGAATTTCGATATCTCAGCTCTGGAAGGGTCTAGAGCCTCCATTTTTGCACTCAGGTCAAAGTCTCACAGCCCTCGATCATAATCCAGAGTTTTGAGAAGATTGGAGAAACTTAATTTTTTGCCTGAAAATGAAAAAAAACGAAAGGGGTAACACTGTCGTTTTTTTTTTTCGGGTCGAAATTTTGAATTTTGATATCTCAGCTCTGGAAGGGTCTAGAGCCTCCATATTTGCACTTAGGTCAAAGATGCACAGCCCTCTAGCATAATCCAGAGTTTTGAGAAGATTGGAGAAACTTAATTTTTCGCCCGAAAATGAAAAAAAACGAAAGGGGTAACACTGTCGTTTTTTTTTCAGGTCGAAATTTTGAATTTCGATATCTCAGCTCTGGAAGGGTCTAGAGCCTCCATATTTGCACTCAGGTCAAAGTTTCGCGGCCCTCTATCAGAATCCAGAGTTTTGAGAAGATTGGAGAAACTTAATTTTTCGCCCGAAAATGAAAAAAACGAAAGGGGTAACACTGTCGTTTTTTTTTTCGGGTCGAAATTTTGAATTTCGATATCTCAGCTCTGGAAGGGTCTAGAGCCTCCATTTTTGCACTCAGGTCAAAGTCTCACAGCCCTCGATCATAATCCAGAGTTTTGAGAAGATTGGACAAACTTAATTTTTTGCCTGAAAATGAAAAAAACGAAAGGGGTAACACTGTCGTTTTTTTTTCGGGTCGAAATTTTGAATTTTGATATCTCAGCTCTGGAAGGGTCTTGAGCCTCCATTTTTGCACTCAGGTCAAAGTCTCACAGCTCTCGATCATAATCCAGAGTTTTGAGAAGATTGGAGAAACTTAATTTTTCGCCTGAAAATGAAAAAAAAACGAAAGGGGTAACACTGTCGTTTTTTTTTTCGGGTCGAAATTTTGAATTTCGATATCTCAGCTCTGGAAGGGTCTAGAGCCTCCATTTTTGCACTCAGGTCAAAGTCTCGCGGCCCTCTATCAGAAATCCAGAGTTTTAAGAAGATTGGAGAAACTTAATTTTTTGCCTGAAAATGAAAAAAAACGAAAGGGGTAACACTGTCGTTTTTTTTTCGGGTCGAAATTTTGAATTTCGATATCTCAGCTCTGGAAGGGTCTAGAGCCTCCATATTTGCACTTAGGTAAAAGATGCACAGCCCTCTATCATAATCCAGAGTTTTGAGAAGATTGGAGAAACTTAATTTTTCGCACGAAAATGAAAAAAAAACGAAAGGGGTAACACTGTCGTTTTTTTTTTCGGGTCGAAATTTTGAATTTCGATATCTCAGCTCTGGAAGGGTCTAGAGCCTCCATTTTTGCACTCAGGTCAAAGTCTCGCGGCCCTCTATCAGAATCCAGAGTTTTGAGAAGATTGGAGAGACTTAATTTTTCGCCTGAAAATGAAAAAAAACGAAAGGGGTAACACTGTCATTTTTTTTTCGGGTCGAAATTTTGAATTTCGATATCTCAGCTCTGGAAGGGTCTAGAGCCTCCATTTTTGCACTCAGGTCAAAGTCTCACAGCCCTTGATCATAATCCAGAGTTTTGAGAAGATTGGAGAAACTTAATTGTTCGCCCGAAAACGAAAAAAAACGAAAGGGGTAACACTGTCGTTTTTTTTTCGGGTCGAAATTTTGAATTTCGATATCTCAGCTCTGGAAGGGTCTAGAGCCTAAATTTTTGCACTCAGGTCAAAGTTTCGCGGCCCTCTATCAGAATCCAGAGTTTTGAGAAGATTGGAGAAACTTAATTTTTCGCCCGAAAATGAAAAAAAACGAAAGGGGTAACACTGTCGTTTTTTTTTCGGGTCGAAATTTTGAATTTTGATATCTCAGCTCTGGAAGGGTCTAGAGCCTCCATTTTTGCACTCAGGTCAAAGTCTCGCGGCCCTCTATCAGAATCCAGAGTTTTGAGAAGATTGGAGAAACGTAATTTTTCGCCCGAAAATGAAAAAAAAACGAAAGGGGTAACACTGTAGTTTTTTTTTCGGGTCGAAATTTTGAATTTCGATATCTCAGCTCTGGAAGGGTCTAGAGCCTCCATATTTGCACTTAGGTCAAAGTCACACAGCCCTCGATCATAATCCAAAGTTTTGAGAAGATTGGAGAAACTTAATTTTTCGCCCGAAAATGAAAAAAAAAACGAAAGGGGTAACACTGTCGTTTTTTTTTTCGGGTCGAAATTTTGAATTTCGATATCTCAGCTCTGGAAGGGTCTAGAGCCTCCATTTTTGCACTCAGGTCAAAGTCTCACAGCCCTCGATCATAATCCAGAGTTTTGAGAAGATTGGAGAAACTTAATTTTTTGCCTGAAAATGAAAAAAAACGAAAGGGGTAACACTGTCGTTTTTTTTTTTCGGGTCGAAATTTTGAATTTTGATATCTCAGCTCTGGAAGGGTCTAGAGCCTCCATATTTGCACTTAGGTCAAAGATGCACAGCCCTCTAGCATAATCCAGAGTTTTGAGAAGATTGGAGAAACTTAATTTTTCGCCCGAAAATGAAAAAAAACGAAAGGGGTAACACTGTCGTTTTTTTTTCAGGTCGAAATTTTGAATTTCGATATCTCAGCTCTGGAAGGGTCTAGAGCCTCCATATTTGCACTCAGGTCAAAGTTTCGCGGCCCTCTATCAGAATCCAGAGTTTTGAGAAGATTGGAGAAACTTAATTTTTCGCCCGAAAATGAAAAAAACGAAAGGGGTAACACTGTCGTTTTTTTTTTCGGGTCGAAATTTTGAATTTCGATATCTCAGCTCTGGAAGGGTCTAGAGCCTCCATTTTTGCACTCAGGTCAAAGTCTCACAGCCCTCGATCATAATCCAGAGTTTTGAGAAGATTGGACAAACTTAATTTTTTGCCTGAAAATGAAAAAAACGAAAGGGGTAACACTGTCGTTTTTTTTTCGGGTCGAAATTTTGAATTTTGATATCTCAGCTCTGGAAGGGTCTTGAGCCTCCATTTTTGCACTCAGGTCAAAGTCTCACAGCTCTCGATCATAATCCAGAGTTTTGAGAAGATTGGAGAAACTTAATTTTTCGCCTGAAAATGAAAAAAAAACGAAAGGGGTAACACTGTCGTTTTTTTTTTCGGGTCGAAATTTTGAATTTCGATATCTCAGCTCTGGAAGGGTCTAGAGCCTCCATTTTTGCACTCAGGTCAAAGTCTCGCGGCCCTCTATCAGAAATCCAGAGTTTTAAGAAGATTGGAGAAACTTAATTTTTTGCCTGAAAATGAAAAAAAACGAAAGGGGTAACACTGTCGTTTTTTTTTCGGGTCGAAATTTTGAATTTCGATATCTCAGCTCTGGAAGGGTCTAGAGCCTCCATATTTGCACTTAGGTAAAAGATGCACAGCCCTCTATCATAATCCAGAGTTTTGAGAAGATTGGAGAAACTTAATTTTTCGCACGAAAATGAAAAAAAAACGAAAGGGGTAACACTGTCGTTTTTTTTTTTCGGGTCGAAATTTTGAATTTCGATATCTCAGCTCTGGAAGGGTCTAGAGCCTCCATTTTTGCACTCAGGTCAAAGTCTCGCGGCCCTCTATCAGAATCCAGAGTTTTGAGAAGATTGGAGAGACTTAATTTTTCGCCTGAAAATGAAAAAAAACGAAAGGGGTAACACTGTCATTTTTTTTTCGGGTCGAAATTTTGAATTTCGATATCTCAGCTCTGGAAGGGTCTAGAGCCTCCATTTTTGCACTCAGGTCAAAGTCTCACAGCCCTTGATCATAATCCAGAGTTTTGAGAAGATTGGAGAAACTTAATTGTTCGCCCGAAAACGAAAAAAAACGAAAGGGGTAACACTGTCGTTTTTTTTTCGGGTCGAAATTTTGAATTTCGATATCTCAGCTCTGGAAGGGTCTAGAGCCTAAATTTTTGCACTCAGGTCAAAGTTTCGCGGCCCTCTATCAGAATCCAGAGTTTTGAGAAGATTGGAGAAACTTAATTTTTCGCCCAAAAATGAAAAAAAACGAAAGGGGTAACACTGTCGTTTTTTTTTCGGGTCGAAATTTTGAATTTTGATATCTCAGCTCTGGAAGGGTCTAGAGCCTCCATTTTTGCACTCAGGTCAAAGTCTCGCGGCCCTCTATCAGAATCCAGAGTTTTGAGAAGATTGGAGAAACTTAATTTTTCGCCCGAAAATGAAAAAAAAACGAAAGGGGTAACACTGTAGTTTTTTTTTCGGGTCGAAATTTTGAATTTCGATATCTCAGCTCTGGAAGGGTCTAGAGCCTCCATATTTGCACTTAGGTCAAAGTCACACAGCCCTCGATCATAATCCAAAGTTTTGAGAAGATTGGAGAAACTTAATTTTTCGCCCGAAAATGAAAAAAAAAACGAAAGGGGTAACACTGTCGTTTTTTTTTTCGGGTCGAAATTTTGAATTTCGATATCTCAGCTCTGGAAGGGTCTAGAGCCTCCATTTTTGCACTCAGGTCAAAGTCTCACAGCCCTCGATCATAATCCAGAGTTTTGAGAAGATTGGAGAAACTTAATTTTTTGCCTGAAAATGAAAAAAAACGAAAGGGGTAACACTGTCGTTTTTTTTTTTCGGGTCGAAATTTTGAATTTTGATATCTCAGCTCTGGAAGGGTCTAGAGCCTCCATATTTGCACTTAGGTCAAAGATGCACAGCCCTCTAGCATAATCCAGAGTTTTGAGAAGATTGGAGAAACTTAATTTTTCGCCCGAAAATGAAAAAAAACGAAAGGGGTAACACTGTCGTTTTTTTT
The DNA here is from genome assembly GCF_988280905.1 of Pimephales promelas. Taxonomy (NCBI): domain Eukaryota; kingdom Metazoa; phylum Chordata; class Actinopteri; order Cypriniformes; family Leuciscidae; genus Pimephales; species Pimephales promelas. Next base: position 7,490,226 of record NC_142791.1, on the reverse strand, counting down.
TCAGGTCGAAATTTTGAATTTCGATATCTCAGCTCTGGAAGGGTCTAGAGCCTCCATATTTGCACTCAGGTCAAAGTTTCGCGGCCCTCTATCAGAATCCAGAGTTTTGAGAATATTGGAGAAACTTAATTTTTCGCCCGAAAATGAAAAAAACGAAAGGGGTAACACTGTCGTTTTTTTTTTCGGGTCGAAATTTTGAATTTCGATATCTCAGCTCTGGAAGGGTCTAGAGCCTCCATTTTTGCACTCAGGTCAAAGTCTCACAGCCCTCGATCATAATCCAGAGTTTTGAGAAGATTGGACAAACTTAATTTTTTGCCTGAAAATGAAAAAAACGAAAGGGGTAACACTGTCGTTTTTTTTTCGGGTCGAAATTTTGAATTTTGATATCTCAGCTCTGGAAGGGTCTTGAGCCTCCATTTTTGCACTCAGGTCAAAGTCTCACAGCTCTCGATCATAATCCAGAGTTTTGAGAAGATTGGAGAAACTTAATTTTTCGCCTGAAAATGAAAAAAAAACGAAAGGGGTAACACTGTCGTTTTTTTTTTCGGGTCGAAATTTTGAATTTCGATATCTCAGCTCTGGAAGGGTCTAGAGCCTCCATTTTTGCACTCAGGTCAAAGTCTCGCGGCCCTCTATCAGAAATCCAGAGTTTTAAGAAGATTGGAGAAACTTAATTTTTTGCCTGAAAATGAAAAAAAACGAAAGGGGTAACACTGTCGTTTTTTTTTCGGGTCGAAATTTTGAATTTCGATATCTCAGCTCTGGAAGGGTCTAGAGCCTCCATATTTGCACTTAGGTAAAAGATGCACAGCCCTCTATCATAATCCAGAGTTTTGAGAAGATTGGAGAAACTTAATTTTTCGCACGAAAATGAAAAAAAAACGAAAGGGGTAACACTGTCGTTTTTTTTTTCGGGTCGAAATTTTGAATTTCGATATCTCAGCTCTGGAAGGGTCTAGAGCCTCCATTTTTGCACTCAGGTCAAAGTCTCGCGGCCCTCTATCAGAATCCAGAGTTTTAAAAAGATTGGAGAAACTTAATTTTTTGCCTGAAAATGAAAAAAAACGAAAGGGGTAACACTGTCGTTTTTTTTCGGGTCGAAATTTTGAATTTCGATATCTCAGCTCTGGAAGGGTCTAGAGCCTCCATTTTTGCACTCAGGTCAAAGTCTCACAGCCCTCGATCATAATCCAGAGTTTTGAGAAGATTGGAGAAACTTAATTTTTTGCCTGAAAATGAAAAAAAACGAAAGGGGTAACACTGTCGTTTTTTTTTTCGGGTCGAAATTTTGAATTTTGATATCTCAGCTCTGGAAGGGTCAAGAGCCTCCATATTTGCACTTAGGTCAAAGATGCACAGCCCTCTATCATAATCCAGAGTTTTAAGAAGATTGGAGAAACTTAATTTTTCGCCCGAAAATGAAAAAAAAACGAAAGGGGTAACACTGTCGTTTTTTTTTTCGGGTCGAAATTTTGAATTTCGATATCTCAGCTCTGGAAGGGTCTAGAGCCTCCATATTTGCACTCAGGTCAAAGTTTCGCGGCCCTCTATCAGAATCCAGAGTTTTGAGAAGATTGGAGAAACTTAATTTTTCGCCCGAAAATGAAAAAAACGAAAGGGGTAACACTGTCGTTTTTTTTTCGGGTCGAAATTTTGAATTTCGATATCTCAGCTCTGGAAGGGTCTAGAGCCTCCATTTTTGCACTCAGGTCAAAGTCTCACAGCCCTCGATCATAATCCAGAGTTTTGAGAAGATTGGAGAAACTTAATTTTTCGCCTGAAAATGAAAAAAAACGAAAGGGGTAACACTGTCGTTTTTTTTTCGGGTCGAAATTTTGAATTTCGATATCTCAGCTCTGGAAGGGTCTAGAGCCTCCATTTTTGCACTCAGGTCAAAGTCTCGCGGCCCTCTATCAGAATCCAGAGTTTTAAGAAGATTGGAGAAACTTAATTTTTTGCCTGAAAATGAAAAAAAATGAAAGGGGTAACACTGTGGGTTTTTTTCGGGTCGAAATTTTGAATTTCGATATCTCAGCTCTGGAAGGGTCTAGAGCCTCCATTTTTGCACTCAGGTCAAAGTCTCGCGGCCCTCTATCAGAATCCAGAGTTTTGAGAAGATTGGAGAAACTTAATTTTTCGCCTGAAAATGAAAAAAAACGAAAGGGGTAACACTGTCGTTTTTTTTTCGGGTCGAAATTTTGAATTTCGATATCTCAGCTCTGGAAGGGTCTAGAGCCTCCATTTTTGCAATCAGGTCAAAGTCTTGCGGCCCTCTATCAGAATCCAGAGTTTTAAGAAGATTGGAGAAACTTAATTTTTTGCCTGAAAATGAAGAAAAACGAAAGGGGTAACACTGTCGTTTTTTTTCGGGTCGAAATTTTGAATTTCGATATCTCAGCTCTGGAAGGGTCTAGAGCCTCCATATTTGCACTTAGGTCAAAGTCGCACAGCCCTCTATCATAATCCAGAGTTTTGAGAAGATTGGAGAGACTTAATTTTTCGCCCGAAAATGAAAAAAAACGAAAGGGGTAACACTGTCATTTTTTTTTCGGGTCAAAATTTTGAATTTCGATATCTCAGCTCTGGAAGGGTCTAGAGCCTCCATATTTGCACTTAGGTCAAAGTCAAACAGCCCTCGATCATAATCCAAAGTTTTGAGAAGATTGGAGAAACTTAATTTTTCGCCCGAAAATGAAAAAAAACGAAAGGGGTAACACTGTCGTTTTTTTTTTTCGGGTCGAAATTTTGAATTTCGATATCTCAGCTCTGGAAGGGTCTAGAGCCTCCATTTTTGCACTCAGGTCAAAGTCTCACAGCCCTCGATCATAATCCAGAGTTTTGAGAAGATTGGAGAAACTTAATTTTTTGCCTGAAAATGAAAAAAAACGAAAGGGGTAACACTGTCGTTTTTTTTTCGGGTCGAAATTTTGAATTTTGATATCTCAGCTCTGGAAGGGTCTAGAGCCTCCATATTTGCACTTAGGTCAAAGATGCACAGCCCTCTATCATAATCCAGAGTTTTGAGGAGATTGGAGAAACTTAATTTTTCGCCCGAAAATGAAAAAAAACGAAAGGGGTAACACTGTCGTTTTTTTTTTTCGGGTCGAAATTTTGAATTTCGATATCTCAGCTCTGGAAGGGTCTAGAGCCTCCATATTTGCACTCAGGTCAAAGTCTCACAGCCCTCGATCATAATCCAGAGTTTTGAGAAGATTGGAGAGACTTAATTTTTTGCCCGAAAATGAAAAAAACGAAAGGGGTAACACTGTCGTTTTTTTTTCGGGTCGAAATTTTGAATTTCGATATCTCAGCTCTGGAAGGGTCTAGAGCCTCCATTTTTGCACTCAGGTCAAAGTCTCACAGCCCTCGATCATAATCCAGAGTTTTGAGAAGATTGGACAAACTTAATTTTTTGCCTGAAAATGAAAAAAACGAAAGGGGTAACACTGTCGTTTTTTTTCGGGTCGAAATTTTGAATTTTGATATCTCAGCTCTGGAAGGGTCTAGAGCCTCCATATTTGCACTCAGGTCAAAGTTTCGCGGCCCTCTATCAGAATCCAGAGTTTTGAGAAGATTGGAGAAACTTAATTTTTCGCCCGAAAATGAAAAAAACGAAAAGGGTAACACTGTCGTTTTTTTTTTTTCGGGTCGAAATTTTGAATTTCGATATCTCAGCTCTGGAAGGGTATAGAGCCTCCATTTTTGCACTCAGGTCAAAGTCTCACAGCCCTCGATCATAATCCAGAGTTTTGAGAAGATTGGACAAAATTAATTTTTTGCCTGAAAATGAAAAAAACGAAAGGGGTAACACTGTCGTTTTTTTTTTCGGGTCGAAATTTTGAATTTTGATATCTCAGCTCTGGAAGGGTCTAGAGCCTCCATTTTTGCACTCAGGTCAAAGTCTCACAGCTCTCGATCATAATCCAGAGTTTTGAGACGATTGGAGAAACTTAATTTTTCGCCTGAAAATGAAAAAAAACGAAAGGGGTAACACTGTCGTTTTTTTTTCGGGTCGAAATTTTGAATTTCGATATCTCAGCTCTGGAAGGGTCTAGAGCCTCCATTTTTGCACTCAGGTCAAAGTCTCGCGGCCCTCTATCAGAATCCAGAGTTTTAAGAAGATTGGAGAAACTTAATTTTTTGCCTGAAAATGAAAAAAAATGAAAGGGGTAACACTGTGGTTTTTTTTCGGGTCGAAATTTTGAATTTCGATATCTCAGCTCTGGAAGGGTCTAGAGCCTCCATTTTTGCACTCAGGTCAAAGTCTCGCGGCCCTCTATCAGAATCCAGAGTTTTGAGAAGATTGGAGAAACTTAATTTTTCGCCTGAAAATGAAAAAAAACGAAAGGGGTAACACTGACGTTTTTTTTTCGGGTCGAAATTTTGAATTTCGATATCTCAGCTCTGGAAGGGTCTAGAGCCTCCATTTTTGCACTCAGGTCAAAGTCTCGCGGCCCTCTATCAGAATCCAGAGTTTTAAGAAGATTGGAGAAACTTAATTTTTTGCCTGAAAATGAAAAAAAACGAAAGGGGTAACACTGTCGTTTTTTTTCGGGTCGAAATTTTGAATTTCGATATCTCAGCTCTGGAAGGGTCTAGAGCCTCCATTTTTGCACTCAGGTCAAAATCTTGCGGCCCTCTATCAGAATCCAGAGTTTTGAGAAGATTGGAGAAACTTAATTTTTTGCCCGAAAATGAAAAAAAAATGAAAGGGGTAACACTGTCGATTTTTTTTCGGGTCGAAATTTTGAATTTCGATATCTCAGCTCTGGAAGGGTCTAGAGCCTCAATTGTTGCACTCAGGTTTATGTCTCATGGCCCTCTGTCAGAATCCAGAGTTTTGAGAAGATTGGAGAAACTTAATTTTTCGCCCAAAAAAAAAAAAACGAAAGGGGTACCACTGTCGTTTTTTTTTTCGGGTCGAATTTTTGAGTTTCGATATCTCCGCTCTGGAAGGGTCTAGAGCCTCCATTTTTGCACTCAGGTTTATGTCTCCTGGCCCTCTATCAGAATCCAGCGTTTTGAGAAGATTGGAGAAACTTAATTTTTCGCCCAAAAAAAAAAACACACGAAAGGGGTACGTACCGCTGTCGTTTTTTTTTTTGGTCGAAATTTTGAGTTTCTCTGATCTTCTTGAACCTCTGTTTTTTTATAGAGGGCCATGAGACTTAGACCTGAGTGCAAAAATGGAGGCTCTAGACCCTTCCAGAGCTGAGATTTGTTAAAGGATGTATAGGCCCAACCAGGTGTTATCAGAATCAAGATATTGACACGGATCCATCACAACATGTCTTCATATTATGGACTGAAGTGAGTGTTGGCAGTCAGGTGCTGGAGGTGTGGAGGAACGGATGTGAAGAGGACCCAATCAGCGCCAACATGCACTCATCCACATAAACACTGCTGGGCTTATTACACACAGCACTGATCTGGCACTGCACTACTGTGTACTTGACCAGACAGCAGGTGCACACGGACAAACACACACACACACACACCACAGACAGTGTGTAAATCTCAACAAAACCAGATCCTGGTCACACTTCACCCCAAAATATAAAGCAGGAAATATAAAGACTTAGACCTGAGTGCAAAAATGGAGGCTCTAGACTCAATACGTTGGATCTCAATATCTCGGCTCTGGAAGGGTCTAGAGCCTCCATTTTTGCACTCAGGTTTATGTCTCATGGCCCTCTATCAGAATCCAGAGTTTTGAGAAGATTTGAGAAACTTAATTTTTCGCCCAAAAAAAAAAAAAAACGAAAGGGGTACCACTGTCGTTTTTTTTTTTCGGGTCGAATTTTTGAGTTTCGATATCTCAGCTCTGGAAGGGTCTAGAGCCTCCATTTTTGCACTCAGGTTATGTCTCATGGCCCTCTATCAGAATCCAGAGTTTTGAGAAGATTTGAGAAACTTCATTTTTCGCCCAAAAAAAAAACCGAAAGGGGTACCACTGTCGTTTTTTTTTTCGGGTCAAATTTTTGAGTTTCGATATCTCAGCTCTGGAAGGGTCTAGAGCCTCCATTTTTGCACTCAGGTTTATGTCTCCTGGCCCTCTATCAGAATCCAGAGTTTTGAGAAGATTGGAGAAACTTAATTTTTCGCCCAAAAAAAAAACGAAAGGGGTACGTACCACTGTCGTTTTTTTTTTTTTTTTTGGTCGAAATTTTGAGTTTTCTCTGACCTGAGTGCAATAATGGAGGCTCTAGACCCTTCCAGAGCTGAGATATTGAGAAATTTATAGTGGCATAAATGCTACGTGGGATCTCAATATCTCAGCTCTGGAAGGGTCTAGAGCCTCCATTTTTGCACTCAGGTCTAAGTCTCATGGCCATCTATCAGAATCCAGAGTTTTGAGAAGATTGAAGAAACTTAATTTCTCACCCCGAAAAAAAAAGAAAGGGGGTACCACTGTCGTTTTTCTCGGGTTCAAATTTTGAGTTTCTCCAATCTTCTCAAAACTCTGGATTCTGATAGAGGGCCATGAGAATTAGACCTGCGTGCAAAAATGGAGGCTCTAGCCCCTTCCAGAACTGAGATATTGAGATCCCACCCACCATTAATGCCATTATAAATGTCTCAATATCTCAGCTCTAGAAGGGTCTAGAGCCTCCATTTTGGCACTCAGGTCTAAGTCTCATGGCCCTCTATCAGAATCCAGAGTTTCAAGAAGATCAAAGACACTCAAACTACAGTGGTACCCCTTTCGGTTTTTTTTTTTTTCGGGGCGAGAAATTAAGTTTCTCCAATCTTCTCAAAACTCTGGATTCTGATAGAGGGCCATGAGACTTAGACCTGAGAGCAAAAATGGAGGCTCTAGACCCTACCAGAGCTGAGATATTGAGATGTTTATAATGTCATTAATGGTGCGTGGGCTCTCAATATCTCAGCTCTGGAAGGGTCTAGAGCCTCCATTTTTTCCACTCAGGTTTAAGTCTCATGGCCCTCTATCAGAATCCAGAGTTTTGGGAAGATTGGAGAAACTTAATTTCTCGCCCCGAAAAAAAAAAAAAAACGAAAGGGGTACCACTGTTGTTGTTTTTTCGGGTCGAAATTTTGAGTTTCCCTAATCTTCTTGAAAGTCTGGATTCTGATAGAGGTCCATGAGACTTAGACCTGAGTGCAAAAATTGAGGCTTTTTCCAGAGCTGAGATATTGAGATCCCACGCACCATTAATGCCATCATAAATATCTCAGCTCTGGAAGGGTCTAGAGTCTCCATTTTGGCATTGAGGTCTAAAGGCCATTGCACACTGAGTACGAAATTTTCGTATGCGTATTTTCGTGTTCGTCAGCCTAAAAATTCGTCACGCATAGAAACCTTGCACACCGAGTCCGTTGCGTATTTATTAAACGTTTGCGGGGAAAAAACGCATAAATACCAAATGGATTCGTCAAGCAGTGAGGATGATTTTTGCCCTCTCTCTTACTGAAAAGAGAAAAAAGAGAAAATATTACGTCCATCCAATCCTGAAATTGCGCCGAGACAGGAGAGTTCCACCTTATCAAGGAGTTGCGAATTTATCCTGAGCGATTCAAAATTTACCTCAGAATGTCAGTGGAACAGTTTGATGCTTTGCTAGCGATTCTGGAGCCACATATTAAAAACAAGACCACCAATTTCCGTGTACCAATCGATCCTGAACGAAGACTGGCAGTGTGTCTGGTATGGACCAGGTATGGACACACACACCCGCGCGCGGCCCGTTGGAAGCACTGGGCAGACAGAACAGCTAGGCTGTTATTGTGTATATATTGTGGCCAAATAATACATTAGTTATCAAATAGGCTGCTCAATCACACCTTATTTGATCCTAAATTTCAATCTGATTGAAAGGGGAGGTTTATTAATTTCATAATCCAATATAGAGAAGAGAACATAAACACTTGATCGAATTGAAAACCGAAACTGAAAGCACGGCGCATATGTGCAATGATGTGAGGACGAGCTCCCCCGGGCCCTGAATTGTCAAAAGACCTCTCAAAATGCTGGCTCTGGATGCGAAAAACGCAGAAAATCGAACCCGATCCGATTAATTTTATGACGGACGAAGGTTTCGGAGGCGGTGTGCAAGCGTGACTGACATAACGTGAGGTCGAATTTTTTTTTTAATGTGCGAAAATTTCGGATGCGAATTTCGGACTCAGTGTGCAATGGCCTCAAGTCTCATGGCCCTCTATCTGAATCCAGAGATTCAAGAAGATCAGAGAAACTCAAAATGTCAACTGGAAAAAACGACAGTAGTACCCCTTTCATTTTTTTTTTTTTTTGGGGGGGGGGGGGGGGGGGGGGTAAGGTTTCTCCAATCTTCTCAAAACTCTGGATTCTGATAGAAGGCCATGAGACTTAGATCTGAGTGCAAAAATGGAGGCTCTAGACCCTTCCAGAACTGAGATATTGACATCCCACGCACCATTAATGCCATTATAAATATCTCAAAATCTCAGCTCTGGAAGGGTCTAGATCCTCCATTTTTACACTCAGGTCTAAGTCTCATGGCCCTCTATCAGAATCAAGAGTTTTGAGAAGATTGGAGAAACTTAATTTCTCGGCCCGAAAAAAAAAAAACGAAAGGGGTACCTACCACTGTTGTTTTTTTCGGGTCGAAATTTTGAGTTTCTCTGATCTTCTTGAAACTTCTTGAAAAATATTTTTAACGTTCAGAAAAAAGTATCGAAAACGATTGCAGTTTTGTATAAGTTGCAGTATATTTTGAACAAAAATGCATTACATTTACTTTATAGTTCACTTGTCACACCATACTTAACATATGGTATTGAAATTTGGGGAAATACATACAAAACTAGAACCAATCCAATTTTTCTTTTACAAAAGAAGGTAATCAGATTAATTAACTATGCACCTTACAATTCACCAAGTAATTTATTGTTTCATCAATCAAAAATTTTTATGATTTGAAGTTTTATGATTTACTTGATTTGTACACGTTAAAGTTTATTTACCAAGTCAAATATAATAAAATTCCTAAATGCTTGCAATTATTATTTTCCCAGCGAGTAAGTAAATATAATTTTAGAGGATTATGTATATTTAACCAACCACAAGTACATTCTACATTAAGAGAACACTGATTATCAAATAAAGGAGTTAAATTGTGGAATAGTTGCTGTAATGAGTTAAAACAAGCCAAGTCTATTTTTCAGTTTAAAAATATTTACAAGAGAATAACATTGGAAAAATATTCAATAGAATGAAAATTAATTAGACAGGCTTGCTTCTGGTGTGGACAATGGTCCACTAATGTGTTAATGTTAATTTTATGAACAGATGTTATCATTAATGAGTTGCATTTGATTCCAAAGTTAAGGGCAGGCAAAATAAGCTTTAGCTTCCGCCTGCACCTGGTCATCTGTAGTGTTTATGTTTCAAATGATTTGATTGATTGATTGAATAATCTGTAAATGGCCAAACCGAAATAAATGAAGAAAAAAAAAAGTCAAATGAAAGACAAAGCTTACGCAACAAACAGTGAGAAAACATCAACGCAAAGGGTTCATTCATTATATTATCTAAATTGCTCCGTGGTTTATTCAGAAGCTTCAGTCTTGCCCTAATGATTTTTGTAGGATCATGTGGGATTTAGACTGCGAAATGTACAGTATATTCTAGAGCCTGATATTCTGATGGTTACAGTACTAACTGAATGGTTAAAGCCTAATAGGAAAAAATACCCTAAAGGAACAGTCCACCTTTAACACATTTGCTGAACTTGGCTAGCTAAACTTCAAAAGTTCTTTAAGCAGTTTATTTCTTTGGAGGTTGTTTGGAGGGTATGTTAAGAACTTTGGGCCTCGCAATGCATGCATCTTACCATTGTCATCGCAGGAATCGGACTGGAAAGACCTGAGGGAGTGTGCCTCACTGGTGCTGCTGTCGGAGAAGCATGTGACGGCCTGTGCTGCATTTCCAGCTTCTGCAGAAGAGTACAACAGCAGATCTTTATACAGGCAAATACATGCATTTGTGCTATACATTCACACAATGTGTGCAAATACAGTCATAACTACAACAGGGATCAACAATAGCAATGATCCAGAGCCATCGAGTGAGTTGTTGTCAATATCTTGGTCATAATTTTCCAGCTAATGTGAATTTATAGCTGTCCTACAGTAATATTAAAGCTGTAAAAAAATGTCTAAATCTTTATTTTTGGAAAGGAAATGCATTTTTGACAGGATTCTTTGATTAGTAGAAAGTTGAACATCACATAACATAAATGTCTTTACTATCACTTTGAAAAAAAAAACAATGCTGCTAAAATATTTTTGTCGTAGATCCAGAGAAAATATTGCCATATCAAGTCTAAACTACTGGCCCATTTGCATTCACCAAACAGACATCTAATAACCAAAATCAGACATGCACATATACACTAATGAAACGGCATTGAAAGCTTAATGCTCTCAGTTTACGGCATGCTAAAAGTGAAAGAGCATAATGTCCGTCCTATATTCATCCCACACGACACGCTGCTATTCTAAATCTAGCAAACAGTTCGTGACAAACTAGTTTCTGCTTGAAGAAAACCCTAACAAGACCAAGGTCATTCAATTTAGAACACAATGCCCAGAGAAAATCTGTGGATGCATGTAACACGGTTACACAAGCGGAAGTGTAATAATCGCCCTCACACGTGTACTAGCTGCCTACCTGCATGGCCAGACTGCTAAATATTTTATGAGGTAAAAAGGGCTCCTGTTGGCCTATTTCTACAGCACGGCTCCTGTTGGCTGCTACAACATGGCAGATGCTTCTGATTACAATAAACTGGTTTGTTTTGAGTCCCTGTTCAATTTTCACTTCACTTAATGCAAAATCATAGAAAGGAGATGTGATTAAAACCCAGTTATTTTTCATGCGGCCGAAAGTGAAGTAAGGCCTTGAAAAATTAACACATTCACCCTTTATTCGCATATTATTAAAAATTTGTCAAAGATTTTGTAAGCATATTGTGTAGTTGTGCTTGAAGTCAATTTTATTATTTGCCAACCTGTGTTTCCAAATCATTTTTGAGCTTTTTGTTTTTCTATGCTTTTTTTGCACGGTAAAATAAAACCTGTAGCTGTAGTTTGGCTTTCTTTGCCAAATAATTTTGCCACATAAACAAGTTTAGTGTTTTGTTCTTCCTTCATATTTAAAATAGCTGCAAAACATGAAATATTTTCCTCATATTCTGATGATTTCACTGAACTTGTAGGGTCATTAAAAACAAATATCCCCTCCTGCCATCACTGTATCTCATTGTAATTAAAGCATTATGCTTAACATTAATCATGTGGATGTTTTTGTTTGAATCATGCGGATAGACTCTAAATGCTTCGCTACCTCCTTTTGTGTGAAAGCATCATGTTATCTCTAAGGTAATTGCACTCCATCACACATTATTTTACAACGGATTTTGCGAATGGAGACCAGGGTGCATATGTATAATCTCATCCACACAAAGGCTGGCATTTAATTGGCCACAGGGAGTTATGGAGTCACGCTGAAATCGCTCTGGCTGCAGTTCTGTCAACCTCCGTTTGATCTGAGGCGAGTGGAGTGTGTGTGCGCCACACTGTTACCCTCGGTTTTGTACGCTTCCCCTCCGTTCGCCTCATAACCTCTGTCTTCCCACTCCCGAGATTGGACTCGATGCTCCATAATGTTGTCTTCATCTTCGTCCTCCTCGTCCTCTTCCCAGGGTGGTTTGCGGATAGAACTGCGTTCGGAAAGGTTTGGGGACATGGATGAGGGAAAATTGGGCGCCACGCTGCAGACGGCCACACCTCTCCGTGGCATCCCGAGGATATGGGGCGGATCCGCCTGGAAGGTGCTCATCTGGGGAGGACAGGAGAGGGTGGACAGCCCTCCTTCTGCCTTCTCCGTTTCCCCCCGAGGGATTCCCTGGCAGCAGGGAAGCGTGTAGGCCGTGGGGCGCACCATGACCTGCGGTGGCCCTCCTGCGCTGTCGTTTCGGTAGAGGCCGGCACGATACTCGCCACTGACCCGGACGGCTTTGAACTCAATGCCCTCGGATCCCATGCCCGTCTTCTGCAGCATGTAATTGGTCTCTGTGGAGATGCCCACCGCCTCCCCTCGGCTCCAGTCCTTCCGGAGAACTTTTTTACGGAACGCGACAAGCAGGGTCAGCAGAACTAGCACCACAAAGAGTAACACGCCGATACCGATGATCTCTCCCGGTCCGACGTATGACAGCGCCTCAGCCTGGGTGTCTGGGCCTTCCGGAGATGGCTGCCCGCAGAACTGACCCTCGAAGCCCACCGTGCAGTTACAGTAGAAGGCCCCAAATGTGTTCACACAAGCCCCTCCATTCTCACACTCCTCCCTCTCACATTCGTTCACATCCTCGTCGCATCTGTGGACAGAAGGATTTGTTTGTGTTAGTAAACTAGCATTTAATTCAGTACAGTAGTGCAGTATATAGTGCATCCTATATATTACAGTAAAGGGATACTCCATCCAAAAATGAAAATGATCTCATAATTTATTTATGCAGTGAGAGATTACTCTAGTCTTCGTTGTCACATGATCCGTATCCCTAATATTTGGTGCTCAAGAAACCTGTATTATGATCAAGTATTTTTCTGTAAATCGGGATACAGTTTTTCTCAGGATTTTTTGATTATTCAAAAGAACAGCATTTATTTGAAACATATTTTTTTTGTAACAAATATCTTGAACTTTTTGATCACACATCCTTGCTGAAAAAAGCATCATAGCACAGCAACTGGGCTCATTAAAGTTACAAATGATTTACTTCTAGCATCTAACTAACTTTCAAAACTAGTTTTACTTGATCTTAGTGCTGTATTCGACACAATAGATCATAACATACACTTAGATCGACAACAAAATTACACTGGTATTCAGGGACAGGCCTTAAGTTGGTTTAGATCATACCCATCAGACGGTTACAATTTTGTCTATTTAAACAGTGTAAAATCTACAATAGTATCAGCAAATTATGGAGTGCCGCAAGGCTCTGTGTTAGGCCCTCTGTTATTTTCAATGTATGAAGAGTTCAGATGCAAAAGCCTCTAAGTGCCATTTGAAATTTTTGTCTAGAATGATCTTTTTTATCAAGCTTGTATATTTAAACCCCTAACCCACCCTAAACCACAAGCTTGATAAAAATGCTAGATGAATCATTCTAGACAAAAATTTCAAATGGCACATTCGTGCAAAGAGGCTTTTGGATCTGAACTCTTCATATATCCTGCCTACTTGCTTACAGAGGCATTACTTATTGGACCAAAACCCTGTACACAGAATCTCTTAGAATATAATTTGCACTTGGAAGGATGTACTGTACTGTTACTTCATCCTCTATTAAGACCTGGGTGTTATTTTTAGACAGCAACTTGTCTTTCGATGTATGACACAAACAGCCTTCTTCCACCTCAGAAACATTGCTAAGTTACGGAACATGCTATCTGCTTCTATCTGACCTCGAGACTAGATTACTGTAATGCATTACTAGCTCTTTGTCCTGCGTCCTCAATAAACAAGAGACAATTAGTCCAAAATGCAGCTGCTAGAGTTCTTACCAGGTCAAGAAAATATGATCATATAACACCAATTTTATCATCTCTACACTGGCTAACCAAGTTTTGTATCAATTACAAAGTGTATCAATTACCCTAAATGGTTTAGCTCCTGGGTTTTGAACCGATCTTCTATGACCCTCCTATCCATCATGCTCTTAAAGATTACAAAACTCTGGACTTTTGGTAGTACCTAGGATATCGAAGTCCACTAAAGGAGGGAGAGCGTTTTCACTTTTGGCTCCTAAACTCTGAGCCCCGAACATCATCAGGAAGGCTATTCATCAGATGATACAAACTCTGAATCTGCATGCACCAATGCTCAATTTCTATTGTATTGTAACCATTGTTCAGAACTTGTAATAAATAACACAGCTAACTGCATGATTTGTATTGTCTTAGAACTTTACATTTCTGACATATCACTCTAAATTGTAATAGACACATGCATTTTCTGTAAAGCTCTTTTGAAATTATGTGTATTGTGAAAAATACTATGCAAATACACGTGAACTAAATTCAATTAGAAGAATTCATTTCTTTAAGAAAAAAAAATTAAATCTTTCAACGGTAGTCAAGGTATTCTGAAACAGAAAACTGGCATACATTGAACAGTATACAATACTTGCTTCACACACTATAAAACAGCATGAATAACAACTACTATGCTATTCTGAACATAACATTAGTGTTTCTCTTAATATCTGATTGGTTCTCGGAAGCAGAGAGAAAGAGAGAGGTTTTTTGCTGCCTTTAAAGATTCATACATTTACACATTTAGCAGAACTCCCAACTGTGCTGCAAACAGCAATGTGATGATCTGCTGTTTAGAGACCTCTTTACATGTACTCTAAGTGAGCATAAGAGAAAATAATGAGAGGGTTGTTTGAATTGCGTAACATACTGACACAGCTGGAAATGCAGAGAAAGTAGTTATAAAGAGCAATTACGTTACTTTCTCTCTAATATAAAATGAACTTTTCAAGGAATAAAGGCACAGTTCACAGTATACAATTTTTCTCAGTCAGTTTTGTTCAAATGCAGGTTTAGGTTTGCTTAAAAAAAACAACAGCATCATCTAGTGGAGAAATAACTCCCATTCATCTCATATTAAAAAAATAATAATAAATTATCATAGCACAAAGAAATTAGAGAAGCCTTAATGAGATTTTAGTGATGGATTGCTCTACAAATTGTTCTTTATTTATTAAATGATATTAGTAATTAGTGATAAAGGTCTAATTAACACAAGTAAATAACATACCCATACCCATTTTACAGTGTCACGCATTTATTGAACCAGGAGTTTAAACAATCAAGGAAAACAGCAGGTGAATACGAAGGATAATGACTTTCAGAAGAGTGTAATTAAAGTGAGCTGCGGGTTACCTGCTCTCTACAACACAATTCTGCTCAAATTCATCTTACTAAACATTATTTCAGAAGAAACACAATTTCACTTTTGTTTCGCTATAAAAATAAATATCATGTTCACGTCCAAAGAATATAATGGTATAATATTATTAGCAAAATTGTAATTATGTTTTTGATTGTGAAAAGACAAAAGACTAAAAATAAAACAGCTTTTAAGATATGTTTTAAATCTATATTAATACATATTTTATTGGTCTTAGATCATATCTCATGAAAACTATTTGGTGATTAAAACATTATTGGTAGACATTAATAACATATTAAGATATAATAAATAAATAAATATACAGTATTTACAGTATTATTCTTAAAATATTATTGTCTACCTATCATGTTTTTAGTATTTTAGAAAGCTTTAAAAGACTTCTCACTCACCAGGTGGTGTTATTGTATTGGACACATAATATATAACCTCTTAAATATCTGATCTACTGGGTTACTTGAATAAAATAATATGCATTACTATATTAAAATATATTTAAAACATGTATATATTTAGAAATATGAGGACTGAGGACTTTATATTTTTCCTTTTAGGTCTCACATATTTTGTATTAACTGTCTGTGGTGTGGCAATTTGAATAGGTCTGAAATCACAAATAGTATCTGGTGAAATAAAATGTCTTACATGAGTCCTGTGAAGCCTTTGAGGCAGCCGCAGAGGAAGGTGTTCCCGACAGCCTTACAATCACCCCCGTTCTGACAAGGTGAGGGCACGCAGGATGACACCTCCACCTCACACCGAGACCCCGTGAACTGTGGCAGGCAGTTGCAGGAGAAATCTGAGGACAAACGCAGTAAGAACCAAGACTTAGAAGTCAAAGCTAATCTGAACAACTCTACCTAGCGTTATATGCGCTTTCTATGACTCACCACCAGAGGGCAGTTTTGCACACGAAGCTCCATTCTGGCACGGTCCTCCGAGGCACGGATCAGGAAATAAAACACATCCCAGCTTCACGTCACTCAGCCCGGCTACCTCTGCATACCGGCTCCTCTTATTTTGTAAAGGGAGTTCATTCCCGTTAAGCATGACCGACCCGAGGCACCCTTGGAAGCCTTCTTGAGCCCGTGGGGGCCTCTGCCCACCACTGCCCACTGGTCTGTTCAACACCTGAGCCCCGAAGAACAGCGCTCCGTCTGCAGCCAGGGGACAGATGACGACAGGGGCCCGTGCAGAACGCCGGCGCTCCACATAGCTGTCGTCCAGAGAAAGGAGAGTGTAGTTACTGGTGAGTTCCAGGGTCACGGTGTGCCAGGACCCGTCATTGATCGGACGACCGGAGATACCCAAGATGTCCAGTCTGTTGTCACAGTCCATCTGAAACCACAGACGCCCTTCCTCTATCTGAAACACAGACAAACACATGCCAAGCATGTTCTGCATCGCTACAACACGCAATGTTGATTTTTGCATTACAGTAAAATATGGGGTGAAAATATGCTTAAGCATTTATAAATATAGTGTGTGTGTTTGTGCATTCGCATCTTACCTTGAGAATTGTGCAGGGGTCAGCGCGTGTGTACATGATGATTCCTTGGCTCTGCAGCGTTCTGATTCGCAAGCCCAGCTTCATGTCTCTGCACTTATCTCTGTCCGTCACTCTATATTTGATGTAACTGTTCCCTGCAAAACTCAAAGATGTCTGGCCTACCAGCACAGGCATAGAAATCAGTAATAATAATAATTATTACTGAACCAGAAATCATAATAATAAGAAATCAGAAATCATAATAATAATAATCCAATAGATACAGAAGTGTTTGACCTCAACAATGTACACTAAAAATGCAACTTAAATGTTTGACACACAGGATATTCCACAAGAGAGAGACGTTATATGAAAGGAAATTGATGTTGATATAAGTTTTGCCCGCTATATCAAGCTAAAGGAAAACAGTCTCGAGCAGTCGAACCACGAACGCCGAGCCAAGTTCTGGCTCGTTCACATCTCACCAGCTCACTTGGCTCTGCGTTTGTGGTTCGACTGCTCGAGACTGTTTTCCAAAGATGGCTCCTGCCTGTATTCGCGAAGTGGACTGTCTTCATAAAATATCTTCTTATCAAACGGTCTGTACACTTACAACGTTCTCAATGCTTTGGTTTGCATGTAGGGACCCTGATTATGGTACCGTGTTAGTGTTGGGCTATTTTAAGCCTTGTAAGTGGTATTAACTAGCGATTTTTATTTTCATTACTCTATGCCCCATTTACTTGCGTTATAAGCTAAACAGTTTTTAGAGATAAAACACTTTACATTCGCTAATCATGAAAACAAATCTCAGAGAACGGTTGACTATGTACCTATGTTTTATTAGTAGTTCTCCTTTAAGCCAGAGTTTAAAAATGAGCGTGAAAACATTTGAGTCTAACCTGCGCATTTGTCGAGCGTGTCAGGCAGACACTGACAGAGAGAGGGCGCTGTAGGGCTGCTGCGCACACACTGCATGTCTGACGGACACGTTTGGCCATCACAAAGCTCTAGGGAAGATGGACACATTCCTCCTGCAATGGGCACAAAAGAAAGAAAGCGAGCAAATGGATTTTCTGCGACTCAAGCCACTGTTTGAATTTAATCAACCAGGATAAATAATGCATACTATGAAATGCATCCTAGAATGAATATTTGAATTAGTTTAGCCTATTTTACTACTGGAGACTGGAGCAGAGCTCTAACCCAGGCACGTGCACATCTCTTTGTTGCTGAAGCGTGGAGAGACAAAGCTCACTCTGGAGGTGGTGTAGGTGACCAAGGCGATGGGATCGAGACTGAGGGTGAGCTCACAGACTCTCTCGTCGCACTCAAGCTCCCCTGAGCAGCTCTGATCCAGGATGTTGACCACCCGCAGCGCTCCGTTTAGTAAACCCTTCACCTCTTCCAGCTTGAGAGCCAGTTCCCCAGGGCTCATAAAACCCCCATCCGGAGTCTCCATGGCAAGAAGCACCTCCAGTTGACTGGAGCGACTCAGTGGCTGCACTCCCAAGATGTGGAGAGGGTCTGGCCCGTCAGTAACACCCGTCTCATCACCAGCCAGTGAGCTACGGAGCACCTTCTTCAGGTCTTCCATGTAAACACCCACAAAATCCTCAGGGGTCAGGTCTTGGAAACGCAGAGTCACTGCATTCTGCACCATCTCATCTGTGGCTTGCTCCACCTGGACACTAACAGCCACTGTTACAGAAAACCGCCCATCACTGACTGTAGCGTTTAGGGAGTACCTGGGAGAAAAAACACAGTGTTACAGATACAGACATGGTCATTATCGTAAACTAAAACAAACTAATGAAAAACATTTCTTTCTTGGCTTTTTTAGGGTCCGGAAAAGGACCACGGGCTGGGACTCGAAATCAGCGTCGCATGAAGTGCTGCCCATGAGGCTATTGGCTCTGACACTATTAAAAACATTTGTTAGTTGAAATAAAGCTCAAATAAAAAGAATATAAATATTAGTTGAAAAACTTAAAAATGTTGCATTGGCAATAAACTGAAATAAATGTAAGTTTAGGCACTAAAATTATTAACTGAAAATATATAAAAACTAAAACTGTAAAAAATAAATAATTAATTATTTTTTTAATGACAAAAACACAATTAAATCACTAAGAATTCTACTACTAAAAGTATCATGTAAACTATAAATATACTAAAAGTAACATGTAAACTAAAACTATAAAGTAAAAGCAAATTCAAACTAACACAACTATTAAAAAAAATAAAATAAAACCTAAAATAACACTGGTTAACGATTATTATGAAGAAAATTTGCAGTTTCCCCAAGCACAAAAGTAGAAATATAGATTGATTATCCAATAATATTATGATGTCAGTCTATACCTGAATCTGCTAATTAACCAATTTTTTTTGCACTGAAGAAAGAGAGATTCAAGCCATTTATTTGAATAGCTGTTTCTTTAACTACCAGCACTTTTAATTGGTTTACTATTTATTAAAACTACATTTAATTCGGTTATACAAGTTCACAAATAGTCGAGAAACTGTTTACAATGCAAATATTTTTAAATGTCTAGATTTGGTTGTTTTAAGCTTGTCCTAGAAAATTACTTATTACTTAAACTATGAAAAAGTGAAATTAACTTTTCAATGTGAAAATGATCTATGTTATATTGAATTAGTTCCATAGCTGTCATTACCACCACATTCGATAATTTTGCACCAATAGTTTTTCCCCCAATAGACAAAATAGACTGGTAACACTTTATAATAAGGTCTTTTTAAACTAACATAAAGTAACACTCAGCAATATATTTTTACAGCATTTAATGTTGGTTAATAAAAATGTTGTTAATGTCATTGTGCATTAACTAATGTAAACAGATAAGACTTTTGACCTTAAAAATGTAATGGTAAATGTTGAGATTAACATTAACTAAGATTAGTGAATGCCTATCATGATAACAAATTAAACCTTATTGTCAAGTGTTATACTAAATTGTTTTCTTGATTTACAATCAAATTGTGAAATAATGCAACAAGCATGTCTTCATAAATGCTAGCAATAAAGCTGTACGATTTGCATTAGCTAGTCACGTTTGAGGACATGCAGGGCTATTTAAACTTTAAATAAAACAAACTAGTGAGAGTTTATTTATACATCAAGGTCAACAAGGCCCCAAGTGCCCATTATTGAAGAAAAATACACTTGACTTAAGGTTGTTTCGAATCAAGGTTGCCTTTAATTTACCTTCCAGGCTCCAGGCCATTTAGTGCCACAATCGTCCCGTCCTGTCTGTTGATTTTGAAAAGACTCTTTGTTTGTGGTCTCTGACTGAAAGAAAGAACATCATTCTCGTCTCGGTCTGTGGCATAGATCTTTCCTATAATCCCGCCAGGAAACACATCTGCTGCCATGACAATGTTGATTTCCAGTGGGAAAGCCACAGGTTTGAAGAGGCTGTCTCCGATGACACGCACAAACACAAAGGATGTGGAGGACAGACGAGGCTTCCCAGAGTCACGCACCTTGTTGACAAGGACAAAAACACATTGTGCAATTTTAAAGCTTCAAACTAAAGAAATGTATTCAATCCCTTAGAAATATCACTGCAGCTACATGAGTGTTTATTTAACTGCTGGCACTTTTATGTTGCAGAGGCTGATTTTTCTTTATGAAGGTTACATTAAGATTGTCGAGGTACCTTTTTCCAACCATCCATTCAGATTTTGTTGTTTTAAAACCTTAAACTATTAAAATCAACCAAAAACAGACAATTTACTTTTTTGTGCTGTTTTCTGCAGTTGTACGAACCTGTATCTCAAGCGTATACTCCCGCGTTGCATCTGGGCCAAATGCTCGACTTGTCCGTAATTCTCCATTCTGGTCCAAACTGAAGGCATTTCCCTCATTTCCAGACACGATGCGAAACTCAAAAGGTGCGCCATTTCTAGAGGAGTCCTTATCAGAAACTGAGAGTGTGATGATGGTAGTTCCTGCAGGCTTGTTTAACTTGAAAAATAAAAATACAGAAATAAGGTATCAATACAAAAGTCTTCGATTCTAGTGTGCTGTGGGTGATTGGAACGAGTTTGCAAGTGTGTCTTATGTAATAGCTAGGTTGTTTATTTCCTTAACCTAGTCAAAAACACTGACCCTGAAATGCATAATATTCTATCTAGTCCATAGATGTGGCTCAGGTAGCTCCTTTAATAAGTCTAGGTGATTTCTTAGACACTTTATCATCGTGGAGGTAAATCATAAGACATACTGTAGCACACCTCTCCCCAACAAGCCGTAAAAATCATTTCCATGGGAAGATGAGTTTTGTGCTGAAATTTAATATACTTTCTCTCAGTTTTTTCTGCCTTCTAACAATATATCAAAATATTTATGTATTTGCTCTGAAATGTCTTGAAAGGCTGATTTATTATTTTTTTTATTTTTTTTGGAGGATCTTTCATTTCAACCAAGTAAATACTAAATGTTAAGAGCATTATATAAAATACAGCTAAAATAAATCTTATAAACCAAACAAAAAGAGGATTTTTTTATATTTTCCATAAATTTTATAGAACAATATTAGACATAATATAATAGTCATAAACTGCACCATTGACCAACATACACTACCAATCAAAATCTTGGGGTCAGTAAGTTTTTGTTTTTTTTTAAGAAATGAATACTTTTATTCAAGAAATGAATACTTCTATTCAGCAAGGCCACATTAAATTGATCAAAAATGACAGTAAAGACAAACCGTGTTCTTTGTACATTTCTATTCATCAAATCTTGTTTACTGTTTCCACAGAAATTTTAAGCATCACAATTTTTTTAACATTGATAATAACCAATCAACATTTTAGAATGATTTCTGATGTGACACTGAAGACTGCAGTAATGGCTTCTGAAAATTCAGTTTAAAATTCAAATTACATTTTTAAAAATATTAAAATGGAAAATTGTTATTTTAAATTATAATAACATTTCACAATATTACAGTTCTTACTGTATTACTGACCAAATAAATCCAGCCTCGGTGAGAATAAGACACTTCGTTCAAAAGCATTAAAATATCAAACTTTTCAACGTTAGTGTATTTTAATAAAACATTTAAATACGTTAAAAATTTCAAAAAGGGAACATTTTGAGTTCTGGATCAGGAAAGACTGATTTACAACCGATTTTGTAAACCTACAAATTCTAAAAACGTTTTTTCTTTTTTTTTTGCTACTGAAATTTAAAACATTTCCGTCAAAGCATGCATGTTGTAACAGCACTAAACAAATCAAATTACACATTCTTAATGGTAAAAAACGACATTAAAAACATTGTAAATATAATGTGAATATTTGATGAATCATCCAGTCGTTTGTTGAAATCCCTTAGCAACAGTAATAGTAGCAATTGCCTTAGCAACATTCACATGTCCCATATATTGTAGGTATGTCTATTGCTGCAAATAAAAGACTGTGGCTCACACCTGAATCACAGCTGAAGCATTAGCGGGAGAGAAGATCGGCGGGTTGTCGTTCACATCAGCAATCTCGATATTGACATTCACAGTGGTTGACTTGGCAGGTGACCCGCTGTCAAACGCTTGGACAGACAATGAGTAGCTTGAGACCTTATACAAGTGAGACAGGAAGATAAATGTCAGGTAAAAACAGTTTAGAGTGACTCAATTCTTATTAAATGTCTTTTTTAGAAGAACAGGACTCTCCGCTAACCCACAGTAACACAAAAGCCTCAATTTCAATCCAACATTTGCCAAATTAAAGACTTTACGGCTGATTTAAACATAATTGGCCGAAATCATGCAACGTCTCAGGAGAGTGTCTCGAAGAGATGTCAAGATTCATTAGCCAAAGTACCCGAGCTCATTCCAAGGACTAACCGTCTCTCTGTCCAGTGCCTTGTTAACTTTCAGAAGCCCAGTGACAGGGTCGATCCAAAACTGGTTGTCACGGTCCCCTTTCAGAATGGAATACGTTATTTGCCCATTGATCTGACTGTCCAGGTCCTCTGCGAACAGCTGCACATTACAAACAGACAACAAGCCCATATATGCATATTCCAGAGAGGCCAATAATTCCTGAATTTATACGGATCATGAAGCAAATTACACCCTCTTCCGATAAATTATATTACAGCTCAAGTACACAGTACAAATGAATAACTAGCTTAATTCATTAAGGGGATTTATGCGAGCAATGAGCTTAATTATATGCTAGCTGTGAAATTGAAATTATGTCTGCGGCTAATTAAATGCCAATGAAGTGGCTCGGCTAATGAGAGAACTTTACCCTCGTGACGGTCTCTCCGATGGCTACGTCTTCGCTGATCAGAACATTGTAAATGTCCTCGCTGAAAGAAGGCGAGTTGTCATTGACGTCCAGTAGCTCTATGGTCACTATGGTCCTGGACCTCAAGGGAGGTGATCCGCCATCAAAGGCCTCTACATTTAGGAAAAAGTCCTTGCAGAGCTCATAGTCAAGATCGTCCACCACGGAAATTATGCCTGAAATCATAGGAGATATGAGTCAGAGCAAAGACAATTAATTTATATGCATATAATAGGCGCCACATTTACATAACTTTCAATACAAAGGCTCCTTTGGATGCAAGAAAAACCAGACCATTAAGCTCACACACAATAGCCAAAAGAAAGCACTTAATTGTCTTAAAGTACAGGTATAAACTAAAGTGCATTATTCTATTGTCAAAACTCAATGGATGGGAAGTGATATAACTATAAAAATGTTATACTGTATTTCAGGGTTTCCATTGACTGCCTACATCTTTTTAAGAAACAAAGAGTACTCTCTGTAACTGTTCCCATGTTTTCTGCATGTTAAGCATGATTATTAGAATTTTGTGGAGCATTCATAACTCATTTTCCCAATCGCTGCACTTTTATTGTGCTATTTCAACAGGCACAATTTGTCAAATCATAATATGCTGTCTAGAGTCAATACACTTTCTTTCATTTCTCTCAATGATTCGTGAAGAAAGGAAATATAAATGACCTTACAATAAGCCTTTGTTTGCGTTAGTTACAAGTAAGCTCTTGAAAGAAATCGAACTAAAAACTGCAAAACAATTTCAAACCAGAAATAATTGTTTATGTGCAGAAGACATCCGTCTCCCCGCCTTGCCTGTTGAATAGTCAATGGAAAACTTTCCCAGCTCATTTCCAGACAAGATTCGAAAGTAGATTTCTGCATTCACTCCAATATCACCACTCGTGGCAAAGACGCGCAGCACTTCTGTTCCTACAGTGACATCTTCAGGCACTGTGGCCGCGTAATCTTGCTTTTGAAACACAGGTGGATTGTCGTTCACATCCAGAACCACGATGGTGAGGTCCACCTGGGTGGAAAGCGAGCCATCGGCCCCTGCTCGGTCAGTAGCCTTGATCCTTATCGAATACAAGTCTTGCACTTCTCTATCCAGAGACTTTTCCAGGATCACCAGACCAGAGCATGGGTCAGTGGAGAACATACCATCAGCAGAGTCAACGAGTGTGTACACAATCTTCCTGTTCAGACCTGGGAGAAGACATAAAAAAACACCATCAAACATGGAAAAAAGGAACTAAATATTTGCCAAATATAAAGGCATGCAATGTGATATGCTGTGACTCAATTAAAACAATTTTAAACATTATTTTTTATTGTTATGAGAGTTTTATGAGCTGTTTTTAGTTTTCTAAATCAAACTGCAGGACTATTTAAAATAAAATGGTGAAGGCAAAAGGGGTTGAAATGTTTTGGAAAAAAGAGATGGTGATCAGTCACAAGACCACTTCTATATCAAATAAAGTTGAACCTAAATGTTACACGTGTGAAATACACACCTTCATCTGGATCATTAGCCTGAAGGCGTGTGATCAAGGCCTTGGGTGCAGCGCTCTCATATACACTCGCCATGAACCGTGTGAAGGCAAATGATGGCGCATTGTCATTAACGTCCAGAATGGTCAGAGAAATTTCAGAGCGACAGAACAGCCCTCCTCCATCTGTAGCCTGCGCTACCAACTTATAACCTGCCGTTCTCTCCCGGTCCAACAGAGAGGCCGTCTTCAGTTCACCTGGCACAAAAAAGAAAAGTGCAAAGCCTCATACTGTAGGATGGATTTCAGAACCATGGGCCAGAGTTGCAATAAGTAAAAACTTCAGTGATATGAATAAAAGATACTTTAAATGATGGATGAGGGTGCTAAATATTTTTGTGTCTCATAAATGTTTCATTCAATCAAGCATATTGACGTCAATGAAGTCATTACTAAATCAATGCTGTCTATCTAAATATGCTTTAAACGTCCAAGTTAATTTGGGATAGCAGGCAAAATTGTATTAATTGTATTGTAACCAATTATGCTGAAAATAATCTAAAGATAATCTGCATTTCAGTTCAGAACTTTTCAAATCCGAACCGGTTTTTCATACAGTTGCCGAATTTGAAAATGTTTGCAGAAAACAAATGGGCAGTATAGACTAAATGACACAGGATCACACACTACCAGACTTTTCAAATCACTTTGAACACAAAATCATGCATAAACATGCACATTGTTGCTAAGAGACGAATGACAAATGTCAAACATGTTTGATATCACCAGACGGGAAGGAATCATAGTCTTGAGGCAAAAAACAAAACAAAAAAAAAACTTTTTGTGAACCTGTAAACTCTGACTGGAAAAACTCCTCCAGAGCAAATAAGGACAAAAATCAAGCATTATGAGTAAAAGCAAATGTTAAAGAAGAAGTACAGAAATACCAGTATTTGCATCCATGTAAAAATCTTCAACTCCAATGCCAAACAGAGAGTACTGAACTTCTGCATTGACACCAGTGTCCAAGTCTGTAGCTCCAACTGTCAGAATAACAGTATTAATAGCCACATCTTCTGGAAACGAGGCCTCATATTGAGCCTAAAAAATAATGATGAAAAACTATTCAAACTGTGTACTGAATTCTGAATACAAAATATATTTGTGTGAAAAGACTTCATTTACATCTGAATGCAGGCATTAAACATGGCAGTTGTTAACTTGGGCTGTATGAGATGAAAGGCCAGTCTAAATAAATTGCTCAGACCTGATTGCAGATGGGGCTGTTGTCATTGGCATCTATGACAGTGACCTCTACGCCTATGCGGGTTACAAACAGTCCGTCACTGGCAGTAATATTGAGCAGGTATTGATCCTGCTCCTCTCTGTCCAAAGGCCGTTTCACGAAGACCTTCCACTCACCCTGAACAGGAGCCAGCCCAAACACTCCCTTGGGGTTTCCTCCTGAGTCAAAAAGAATGGCCACACAATTGAGATAAATTAGGAAGGAAGATTTGTAAAACTCTATGATGTCCTGCACAGTAACCAAACCATCATGTATTTAATTTGCATAAACACATAACAATGGTATTATTGTACTTTATTTAAAATAAAATAAAACATAATATTTCAAACTATACTGAGCACATCAAATAAAAATGTGTGCTTACACCCATCAAAATAACTCTAAGAGCATGCTTAGTGAACAAACACTTAGGGACACTTTTGGAGAGGGTATATAAAGTATCCCAGGTTATTGGAAACAATAAACTGAGCTTAATTCTAACAATCTGTTCACTTCCCCAGATAGTCTTTAAACAAAGTAATGTGACACATAAAGCAGATGGCTCTTTACTCATATAGCTTTTGCACAGTTAGTTCATTAAATTAAACCCTTTCAATGTGATTATCTTTCCCGGAGAGCCACCGAGAGCCATAAATCATCCTCCAGTGGCCTACTTTAATACGTACCTGTGATATGGAAGCTGACAAGCCGATTCTGATCAGAGCTGTCCCCATCACGAGTGCTCAGCACTGAAACCACCTCCCCCAGTGGGTCACTCTCTCGCACAGCACCTCTGTAGTACTCCCTCTCGAAGGTAGGGGGGTTGTCATTGACGTCTGCTATTGCAACAGTCACTACAGCAGTCGAGGATAGTGAGACACCTTCACCTAGATCAGATGCCACCACGTTGAAGGTGTAAGATGGGCACATCTCATGGTCCAGGTCACCGAGAGTAGTGATCCAACCAGTCTTGCTGTCAATAACAAACATAGTACTGGAGACAGATTTAGATCCACTTGCTTTGTCCTGCTCTTGGTTTAGGGTCGGGCCAATGCTGTAATTAACCTGTCCGTTAGAGCCCCAATCAGGGTCAAGTGCTCGTACCTGGATAACGCGTGTACCCCTAGGCATGCCCTCCATAACCATGGCCACATAAGAACTGGTTCCGAATAATGGTTTGTTGTCGTTCACATCTAGCACCTTTACTTCTACATCCACTACAGACATAGATTCAACCAGCGCCTGCCTCATGGTGGCAGCAACTTTGAAACGGTAAATGTTGATGAGTTCATAGTCCAGAGGGCTAACAAGCCTTAGAAGTCCAGTTTCTCTCTCAACCAAAAATGTCCCACCCTGGTTACTCTCCCCAGTCTCTCCATTTACCACAGAAAATGAAGCAGTCTGACCAGGACTTAAGTATACGGATCCCAAGGCTGATCCAACAGGTGTGTCCTCTGGGACTGTGTAAGAGTACTGGGGCTGGGTGAAGGAGGGGACATTTGCATCAGGTGGTAAGACATGAATAAATGCAGACACAAGCGAATGTTTGGCTGGGACCCCGCCATCAGTAGCTTTGACAAAAAAGGAGAGGACTGTTCCTCTGAGATGTGTCATGCTTCCCTTTGTGACCATCCAGCCACTGTCCGGCTCAATCTCCAGCACATCTACTAGAGGAAGCCTTGCCTCACTGTACAGCGAGTAGCTAACTCTGCCATTGTCGCCGGCATCTGGGTCCTGAGCCTGGATCTGAGTCACCAGCGATCCCATTGGCATGTTAGCCTTTATGCTAACTCTATACTCCATAGCCCTAAAACGTGGGGCATTATCATTCTCATCAGCAAGAATTACCCTAACGGTGCAGAAGGCTGCTCTTCCCCCACCATCAAGTGCCATTACAGTTAGCACAATGTCTCGGTTCACTGGGTTCTCTCTGTCCAGTTTCTGAGCTGTCGTTATTAGGCCATCGGCTCCAATGTAAAACTGAGTCTTTCCAAGGTCATTGATAAAAGAAAACATGATCTGACCAAAAATCCCTGAGTCCTCATCTGTAGCACGCACCTGAATGACTCTGGTACCAGCAGGGGCATTCTCGCGGACCTCCGCCAAGTAGAACCGTTGACTAAAGACAGGGCTGTAAAGGTTAGCCCCCATGACTCGAATGTTCACCTGTGCAGTGTTGGTGAACACCCCATCCGATACAGACACGTTGAGGTCGTACGCTGTCCGCATCCCCTGTCTGCGCTGGCTGGACAGGGAAATGACACCAGTCTGGGAGTCTATTATGAAGTTCATTTTCTCATCTCCAGAGAGTATGCTGTACCTCAAACTCTCAGCATCTGAGCTGTCTGCATCAGAAGCCTGGACACATGTCACAATGTGGCCTCTGGGAGCCAGTTCGCTCACAAAAGCTTCGTAAAGTGGTTGGCTGAAGGACGGTGGGTTGTCATTAACGTCACTCACCAAGACGGTGACAGAAACTTCACTGCTCTGGGACGGGGAACCATTGTCTGTTGCCCTAACGATAAAGCTGAAGCTTGGTGTAAGTTCATAGTCCAAAAGACGGGCTGTTAACACGAGTCCACTTGTGCTGTCAATGAGGAAGTAGTCTGTGCTGTTGAATCCATCAGAGAGGATTTGATAGGTAATCATATTGTTTTTGTCAGAGTCTTTGTCTGTTGCCAAGAGCTGTATCACACTAGAACCGATCATTGAGTTTTCTGGCAAAGTGGTGGTGTATGAGGCATTGCCAAAGGCAGGGGAATTGTCATTTACATCCACCACAACTATGTCCACATCTACTTCGGATCTGGCTCCAGTGAGAGTGTCCATAGACCTGACGGTTAGCCTGTAGTAGGGTGTGGTCTCATAGTCTAAAGGATATATGACATTAATCACACCACTGTCAAAGCCAATGTCAAATTGAGAGGAGGAATCCCCGTCCACAATGGTATATATAATGTTTTGGCCCTCTGGACTGGTGGCATTTATGCATAAAACGGGAGTGAACACAGCAATGTCCTCTCTTACTGATATGCCATAAAAAGACTTGTCAAACACAGGCATGGCTTTGTTCACAACTGTAACTGGAAGCTCAACAACAGTGAACAACGAGGGGGAGCCTGCATCACGTGCAAGTATGACAAGTGGATATTCAACATTAGACAAGTCTGCATCAAAGGCCCTTTTAAGAGTAAGTTCCCCAGTGAGCTTGTTCACTTCAAATTGTGGATGGTCCTCCTTAAGCTCATAATACACAGCTCCATTAATTCCTTTGTCCAAATCTGTAGCGGACACCTGGAAAATGGGTGAGCCAGGTTTTGCATCAACCTGCACAGCAGCGTAATATGGAAGGTCTAGAAACTCAGGGGCATTGTCATTAACATCCTCAACTTCTACTCTGACGGTTACTCTAGCAACTCGCAGCTGGTCATATTCTCTACTCACTTCTACCACCAGCTCATACAGTTCCTGTTGTTCTCGATCAAAGAGAACTCCTGTGGTTTGAATAACCCCTGATGTGGGACGAATTGTAAAGCGTGTCCCTGAATTCAAAAGAGTGTACTTTAGTGGTTCATTTAAGCGGTTTCCTACAGCACTTATAATGCTCACTGTGGTAATGTTCACACTATTCTCCAGTACAGACGAGGAGTAAGAGGTTTGACTGAAAAGGAGACCACTGTCCATAGCCTCCCTAACCAACACCGTCACAAGTGCTGTGCAAAAGTACCGTCCATCTGACACTTTGACATTGAAACGATAACGGTCTTTGGAGAGTTTATTGTTTTTGACCGTGAGGACACCTGATGATGGATCTATTTCGAAGTGCTCCAAGTTGCTATCAGCCAAAGAATAAATCAGATCAGTGGCCATGTCTGGATCAGTGGCTTCTACTCTCAGAACCTCAACCCCAGCATATGTTGGAAGAAGCAACACAGTGTCATAAGCTTCTTGTGAGAACTGAGGGGGAGAGTCATTGACGTTCCCAACCCTGATTAGGACTTTGGCTGGCTTCTCCGCTGTTAGCTGAGGCCTGCCACTGTCCCGCACATTAACAGAAAAATCAAAAGCACTGAATGTTTCATAGTCCAGCTGGGCTATAGTTCTGACTGAGCCTGTTCCCGAGTCCACCGTAAAGAACAATTTAGCTGTGTCCTCCACAATCTGGAAGATCAGGAGGGCATTGTGATTCTTGTCAGCATCTGTGGCTTCAATTACCAAGGGCTTTCCATCCTCACTCATCACCACACTATTGATAGGGGCTGCCTCACTGATGGTCCCTTTATATGTGAGCTGCTGGAAAACTGGAGGATTATCATTTTCATCAACAACCTGGATGCAGACAGTGACAGTGGAGGCAATCCCAGCCATGTTGACAGCCTGAATGGCCAACACATAGGAGGAAGTCATCTCAAAGTCAAAATCCCTTTGTGTTGTGATGACACCTGTGTAACGATTTATTTTAAACCTCCTTTCATCGTTCCCTTGTTTAATGTCATAACTCAGTATGGATCGACTAATTGCACAGACCATTATGACAAAAGTCCCGACGGCAACGTTCTCCGTAATCTCAGCCTGGTATTCTTGTTGGGCAAACTTTGGACTGGAGAAATCAGACAGAGAGATGGCGATCTTCGCAGCAGTGGTGCTACTTAATGCCGGTGTACCTCCATCTGTGGCTCTCACAGTAAGGGTATAAAAACCCACAGTTGTAAGGTCCAGCTCTCTGGCTACTGAAATCATGCCAGATAGTGGATCTATTCCAAATAAGCCGCCGGTGTTGCCTGAGAGAGAAAGTAAAATGACACATGCCTGTCAATTCATCATGAAAAGTGGCATTTCAGGTAAAGGATACATCAAAGATAAATCTTAAGATGCATGACATGTTAAAAGAATGAGCTAATGCATCACACTCAGCGGCATAGACAATCAGTTTTACTAAAAACAGCTGAACAATGGAAATGTTATCAGGGAGCGTAATAAATTCAAGAGCAGAGAATATGGTGTTTACCTGCATCAATTGAGTAAACTATTTCCCCGTTTCTCCCCGAGTCTCTGTCTAGTGCGATCACCTGCAAAGCTGACGTTCCTGCTGGAGCCGACTCAAACACCGTACTGTCATACAAAGGGCGAGTAAAAAAAGGTGGCTGGTCATTGGAATCCTCCAAAGTCACAATAATCCGTGCCAGGTCTCTGTAATAGGGAAATTCTTGATCTTTCACCTAAAATAAAAGAAGAAAAAAAAAAGGAGGAAAGGAGGCAACAGAGCTGAGGAGAAAACTAATAGTTTTTGCATAGAAAAGATTTGTGAAGAAACAAGCAAAATGAGGGAAAAAAGGAATTAAAAAAAAGACAGTTTAACAGTCAAAAATGCAAACTGTCAAAATATAAAATCTGGTATGGTAAGCTATATGTTTTAATAATATAATACTACAGAACATCCAAAAAAAACTCAAATGCAGTGGGGTTCAAGAGTCCATATTGATTAAAATGTCTACTAAAACCAGGACACAAATAGAACATTTGAAAAAACAACACTAAATATGTTGTGAACATTTAAATATTTTCTGAATCATGCTGCAGGTTTTACACACACATGTGGAGTCCATTCCACCATGTCAGCAAAAGGGTATATATTGTCCAAGAAACTCATGTTATTTAAACAAAAAAAAATCTATTTATATATCAATTAATGATAATATAATTTAATTATTATTTATCCTTATATCCTTTTTTTTCTCATTAAATTTAAACAAAAAGCAAATAGTGAGGCATTTATACTAGTGATCTTAGACCTTTGGACCCCACTGTATGTAATATGTGAAATGATCTGTTTCAGATTTGAAATCAGTTATCAACTAATCTACCAATATATTGGAACGTCAGTACACTTCTATAAA
The DNA here is from genome assembly GCF_988280905.1 of Pimephales promelas. Taxonomy (NCBI): domain Eukaryota; kingdom Metazoa; phylum Chordata; class Actinopteri; order Cypriniformes; family Leuciscidae; genus Pimephales; species Pimephales promelas. The sequence goes on along the minus strand of NC_142791.1, from coordinate 7,458,749 downwards.
AGATATCTTGTTTCTTACCATAATAGTAAGGATGTGTTGAGTGCGGACCTCATAGTCCAGTCGATCTGCTGTGTACATGACACCAGTACCAGGATTGATCCTAAACATCCGCATGCTTGCCGGATCAACGCTGCCATGGATAGAGTAGCTCAACTTTGCCCGTTCATCCTTGTCCCTGGCTCGGACGCGCAAGACCTCAGTGTCAGCTGGTGTATCCTCAGATACCAAGACTTCATATATACGTTCAGAGAAAATAGGAGTGTTGTCATTGCTGTCCAAAACCTTAATGTAAACCTATAGATACAAGGGGCAGAGTCATTGTTAGTTTTTCAATTTAAATAGATTGCAATATGTTGCAATATGATGTTAAAACAGCTTAAATAAGAAATAGAAAATGCACATGCTAGAGTGACAATACAATGTGGGTTTCTGGGACATGGAATACTCAGAAGCCCCTGGAATACCAGAAGACATATTCAGTGAAGATGATATAGATATCTCTTTCACGGCAAACATTGATACGTTGATAAAATTAGATAAAAGTCGGCACACTGCTTAACATCTTGGAGATGTTTCTCTCTTGGATATTTCAACCACAATACTATAGTTTCTTGCGAAGTTAGCAGTCTTGATTCTGTTCGAAAAAGTTTCCGGGATGTTTATACAACTAAAAATATACCTGTGAAGTGGCTGTGTTGGTTCCATCTGTCACCTGTACCGTCATGTTGTATAGTGATTGTGTCTCTGCATCTAGAGGTCTGGCTATTACTATGGTCCCCATCCCTCTCTGAATATCAAATGGACCGTCATAGTTTCCTATTACACCAAGAAATCACAGTTAGCATGAGCTGAAAAATTAAAAGTGATAGAAAATGCATTGCATGCATTTATTTATCCAATGGAGAGTTTTAGCAGAAAAGGATCAAGGTGAACACTCTACCAATCAAACTGTCATGCATGCGGTTTTGCTCTTCTGTGAGAAATAAATTTATTATGTTTCACAGCGATTCATCAAAGTTTCACAGCATTTGAAACATCAACCGCTTTCTGTTGGGATCTTTCCCATCAGCCTCGGGTCTCTTATCTTCGACTCCCACAAACATCTGTGTCAGGTACAAGCCTCTTCCCGGCAGATTCTCAAATCATTAATGCAAGTCCATTCTGACGGATAAGGGCAAACTTTCTGAGCATCTTTAGTATTCATTGCATGCATCTGTTCCAATTCCACTCACTTTCCACTGCACTTAAATGAGATCAGAAGACCAAAGTCTGGAAGGAATCTCAGCACTCAAAGTGTTTACAGGATTGAGAGCTTCACGTTTGTCCTGGGGCAAATGGAGTTTTTAAAGCGAGTATCTAAAGTATCAGATAAACTAGCCAAACCTTCACGCTCAGGAAAATAACTACAAAATACTGACAGTTAGCCTACCTCTGTCAGATGAACAGTTTCCACCACAGGAGCTCTGCGGGATATAAAACATCTCCCGTGACGTCCTTCCACCTTCTCAGAGACAGATCCAGATGAATGGAAAGAAAAAGAAAACAGAAAATTGACATGGATGTCAAGAACTCATATTAACCTAAATAAATTCAAAAATTACTTTTTAAACGCTTACTCATTTGGGAGTTCTCTTACTAGAGGTTCTCTCGTACTGTGTAATATATTACGCTAAGGGAAAACCTCTTTTCCATGAGATTTTGAAGCCAAAACTCATCCTTAATTTTGAATTAATTAAAAAAAACCTATGTCTGCATGCTGCCGCACCGCGTTTTACATTAATTAAAAATTAAGGATAATTTTTGGCTTCAATATCTCGTGGAAAAGAGCTTTTCCCATAGCTTAAGATATTACGCAGTACACATTCCCTCCTCTAGTGAGAACCGAGGTAACGTCAGTCATAGAGTACCTTTTCCAACTAAATCACACAAGCAATGCCCCCAACGTGGTACTACATCTGCAATGCTGAGCAAAATCCCAAATACTGAGAGGGTTCAATCAAAATGACCCTCTTTGCATATTTTAGTTCACTAACTTTACCATCCATGCATCTTCTGTTGTCCAACTATAAGCAGAAAATATAGGTGCAAAATGCAAATGATACATATGTAGAAGAGCTGTAAGCAACGACCAAATGGAGTAAATCATTGTCAGCATTGTTTACCATAGAGGTCTACTCCTTTAAATTACATCTACATTTATTCATCAGCACAGTTTTTCCCAAGCAACTGAGGAATGCTACAACAGAAGTGATTCATCCTAAGCAGACATTAATCTCAGTAGTATTATGGACATTAAAGTTTGCAACCCGACTTAATTTATGACTGAAACTGCTGCATTATTGATGCTCACCAATGATGTCGAACCATAAAGGAGTTGCTGTCTGGAAAACTGAGACCACTCCAACTGACTCATACACTTTGGCGTTTTCCCCCACTGTGAAGTTGTAAACAGCTGCGGTAAATCGCAAGGCCAGTGGCGAAGGCACGGGCTTCCGAATCCATTCAACATGCAAACGGGTGGTCGACCACTTCTGAGGGGTCCCATTGTCAATGGCTTTTATCTGAGGAGGGCATAGAAAAAATTAAGAAGAAAACGCTGAAAACTTTATGCTTATAAAAATAAAAAAAAAACTTCAACGTGAACTGAAATACCCATCTGTCTGGTACTTTACCGTGAGAATATCAAAGCCACCAGCCGTGACCATCTTCCTGGAAGACACCATGGCTGTCTTAGGATCGATAACGAACTTCCCATCATCATTTCCATCCACAATGCTGTAAGTGAGATCTGCATTGGACCCTTCATCTCGATCATGGGCGAAGACTCTGTAGACAGGGTCACCGCGTTTGTTGCGGTCTCGCTCCAGAAGGATGATGCGGTACACAGACTCTTTGAATTCAGGTGTATTGTCATTCTCATCCTGAACATGCACTATCACCCAGACAGTGGACTGTCTGAAGATCCCTCCTCCATCCATAACCGTAACCTAGAATAAACGCATATAAACAAAATTATGACACAGTCATGCACAGTTTATGAAGATAAAGTTAGTTTTAACTTCATTGGAAAATTTAACAGGTCAATGTCTCTGCATTTACAGTTTTTGATGGGTATGTTCACTCATTGTCTCTTCATGCATTCATGAAATGTTTCTTGAACATCAAATCAGTATATTAGAATGATTTCTGAAGGATCATGTGACACTGCAGTAATGATGCTGAAAATTTACTTGGAATCACAGGAATAAATTACACTTCAAAATATTTTAAAATGTAATACTATTTCACAATATTGCTGTTATTTTTCATCAAATAAATGCAGCCTTAGTGTGCCTTAGGGGATAAATCAAGTTTATCAAATCAAAATCAAATTACATTTTATGTTCAAAACATTACAAGAATCTTACTGACACCAAACGTTTTAGCAGTAGTATATAATTGATACATGTCCCTTTCCCACGGGATATACTTTATAGCATCTGCAATGTACCTTTTCAACTTTGCACTACCAAATATTTTCCATTAACATTGCACATTTTAGAGTATATTTTATTCCTGCAACTCATCCCATATAATTTGGACTATAAACAAGCAATCAGATTTTTGAAGTAGACTTTAAATAAAACACCCTGGCAACCTTAAAGAAATGTGCCCAAACCATCTTAGTAACACCATAGCAACTGTCTAGAGACATAAAAAGGTTATACATAAAATAAACAGAACTCTTCTCTAATCAAAATCTATTTTAAAATAAAATAGAAAAAAAGATCAACTCAGGCGCATTTATCAGAAAAGAACGCAATTGATCTCACTCTTCCACTGGATATTTCCAGAACTTGATCAGAGACTGGTCACAAAAAGAGGCCAGGGGCAAATTATGCCACTGCAAACTCACAAGCAGCAGATCAAGAAAGCCTCTATGGACTAAATCTTTAATGGGGACCGTCCGCAGTCAGCGCGTGTACGCTGGAGACGCTGATGCCTGAGCTGCTCTCTCAAAGCAGGTACCTTGAGGCGCTAGATGTAAGATATGAACTTTGAAACTAGAAGCCTTCTGCAGAGTGAATCATCATTTAGTGAACACAGAAATCAATGGCCCTCATTCCACTCTGTCCATATAGAGCAGGGATCACGGGGAGCCACACCCATCCCATTGATCAGTGCTACTGTACTGCCCTCATTGACGGATCAGTAATTTAAGGGCTGCTCATCAGACTGTATGAAAATTTGCACATCTGCACGTGTTTTGGGGTTAAAAAAGAGTCCTTGGTCAGTACACTCTGGCTTTATATTTTCGGTCACTCATAATGCGGATGTAGGCCAGTCGTTTGCTCTACTGCACCTTATTATTATAAGACATTTGAAATTAAAGATCACATACATCATTGCCTTTACATCCTGGATGTATAAAGCTATTCCTCACTTGATAGTACAACTGCTTTCCCATATATTCCAATGAATTCAATAGGTTACTGGTAGCATCTTTCTATTTTGTTCAACAGACAAATGTGTTCCTAAAATAAATCAATAAATAAGTCAGTGTGTATCCTATATGGTTATCAATAAAATACTTGAAGCTATTGAAAAGTAATCATTTTATCTTTCTCTGTAGTTCTATCATAGTTTCAGTACTTGTGACTATTAATGGAATTACATGATTTCAACATTTCAAGACTGATAAACTACCCTTGAGAATCAATGACAAACAAGAAAGGTTAGTTTTATTTTTCTTGCAGTCATGTAATTCTAAACCTGTATGTTCTTATTTGTTCAGTATGATAAAAAGGAGAGATTTTAATGAATGGACATGCTACTCTTTTCCATACAACGATAGTTCATGGCAGCTCACACACAGAAAAAACACTGCAAAAAAAAAAATAAAAGTAGTATGATGTGGCTAGAATTGCTATTATCACTATATAAAGTCTGTCAGTTATGTACTTTCAAAAAAGCATTTGAAGTCAGACCTACAACTTGGAAATCTCTGTATGTTTTCATACACACACCTCTGAAAAATCAGGGGGAAAAATACCCAGGGAGATGGTACACAGTAAATATTTCCTTTTAATGAACTAAAAATCATATAACACCAGTCAATAAATCCTGTTTACCAATGAGCCAGGTGTCTAAAACACAGTAAATCATCATCTCTTATACCTGCAAATCATCTGCTTTCCTTAAAAAAAACTATGTGCTCTACAATTTGATTGATGATTTTGACAATCAAATACCTGTAAAGCAGTAGCATTGCCATTTTTTTCCCTTATACGCTACAGTTAAATAGTCTGGTGTAAGTGCGTTTTTTTAAAGAAATAAATACTTTTATTCAGCAAGGATGCTTTAAATTCATCTAAAGTGACAGTTAAAATCAATGTTAAAAAGATTTCTATTTTAAATAAACACTTATTGTGTTTACTTTCTATTTATTAAACAAAATATTAACCAGCACAGCAGTTTTCCTAATTGGTGAGAAATGTTTCTTAAGCAGCAAATCAGCATATTAGAATGATTTCTGAAGGATCATGTGACATTAAACACTGGAGTAATGGTGCTGAAAATTCAGCTTTTCAGCATCATTGCTTACAAATGTTTAAAATTACATTTTAATATGCATTAAAATGCCAATATCAAGTCGGAATATCCCATATTTGAAATTTGATTAGAACACAACATTAATAGTATTTTATTTTTAATTTTTGAATGAATTACTTCTAATGTCCATGTATACAGTACCTCTAGGAAGTGCTGTTCTTGTTGCTCTCTGTCCAGTTTCCTTGATGTGGTAGTGATGAGTCCTGAAAAAACATTTTTTTTTAAATGACAAAACTGAATAAACAATGACTTTCATGACAATTGCGCAATGCGAGGAGCGAGGAGAGCCGCTCGACAATGATTAATAACGTGTCAGAAAGGGTGCATAAATTCACACAACATTGTTTTCAAAAAAGCAGCTCAAGAGACAAGCCTCTAACGTAAACCCACAGATGGCATCTCGTGAATGCATTATTTTCCAAGCCAAAGTGGCTGTAACTAGGCTTTAAAAACACTTGAGTTCAGACAGACAGAGCAGCAGAGACTGAGAACAGGAAGACATTCCTGAATATGAATGCTTCCTCAAGGCACAAGACATCTGGATGATGGTAATTAACTTAAAGCGGGTCTATGGGTTTGACAACAAGTCCTGCTGTGTGGACATATTGACAAGCTCCAAAAGAGAGCGCTTAAAGAAATATGGGGATTATTTACCCACCCTCATATATAGTACAAAGCCTCTGTGACTTTCCTTCTTCTGTGGATCAAAAAAATGAGAAATTCTGAAGAATGTACTTAAATCTCAGTCTGTTTCACATCCAGAGCTTGGAATATATCACACATCAGTTGTATGGATAACTTCTATAATACACTCTCTTAAATGTGCTTTTCCATCCTTTTTGAAGCTCAAGAGCTTCAGTCTCTCTCTCACTGAGAAGTCTTATTTTTGTGTTCCACAGAACAAAAATTCTCTGAGAAACTGATTTATCAAAAATACTGTACAGTATATGCGCGAATATATTGCAAATTCCAGCATTTTAAAAAACACTGCCGTCATTTTAGCTCAAGTTCCCATTATTTCTCTAAAATAAATCAATTGCACATGCGATTTCTGAGTCAATAACTCTCAGTGAAATATAGCCATGGCAACAAAGAACTCCTGATGGCACAGGTTGAATCGTATTGCTGGAATCCACAGTGTTCCCTAATGTGTGCCATCCAGGGGGACTCAATTAGAGAAATTAAAGAAGCTATGAACTCGAGACGTTGATGAACCAGTGGTTGTGAGGAAAGTGCAAAGGATCCATCCATTTAAATATACTGTAAAGATATCCTTGGCAAAGCATTTGTAAGTAAAATAAATTGTAAAAGATATGACTCTATAGAATCAAGCGCTCTAAAACTAATAATCAAACACGCGCTGTCTATTTTCAGGGTGCAGTAATTAGTTGCTGGCTTAGTCACAGCACATTTGTTTTTATAAAAGAGCTCACAATGCAATTTATCTGAACACTTAGGCTGAGTTCAACAGGCAATCACAAAAAGAGAGCTAGATAAGTGGAGAGCAATTACAACGGCTTTTCCCAGCATTGGCTGAAGCTGAAGTATAGAATCTGTGACTGCAGTCCAGGGGCGAACTATAAAACACTCAAGGTTTCATACCTTTGGGTTGATTCAACCATAATTTCATTCCCTTTCAGTTTTTTTTTTTTTTGTTTTTCATATATTTCATCCTTGAAAACACTCATACTGGTCCAAAGGCTTTCATAAAGTGTGTATGTCATGGAGAAATACAGCATTACTTACTCTCCTCTTCAAATATCAATGCATGCACACACTCACTCACATCTCATTATATATATTGAGTTAGATTTATTGAGCTTAAACCTTGTATTCCAGTGTAAATATGTGCTGCCACATGCTGCCTTGGAGGGATTTGCCGATAGTAGAATGAAAAGCTTTCCTGCTGGCACCAAACCTTGTTTAATTAATTCACTGACTACTGCTGCATACATAAGCTCCCATGACTCACTTCTTAAATGACAAGGAAAGCAGCACCAGGGTGTAATCGGCAGTGCAGAATGCACCCAGCATGCCACGGGATAAGAAATCTGCATGTGTGTTAACTCTTCACGCTAGAATGTCCTGACACTGAAGCAGATTACAGGCTGTGCTGCTCAGTTAGTTTAGTAGTACTTGTGAAGGGATCTGTGAAAGCAATAGGAGGTTTGGACTGAAGGACACTGTAATAAAATGTCAAAGGAAAAAATTATCCACGTTTCTTTTCTTGCAAATTCAGAAGGGAACAAATGATATTTTCATGCAGTATTTCCAGTAGATTTGCTGTTTTGGTTAAAAGTTAATATTTATTTATTTATTTTTTAATATGATGGTCATCAAGCCTCCTTTTATTTGATTGAAAATACGGAACATTTTTTTTTTTAATTGTGAATAATTATTATAATATAAAAGATTTTTTTTAAACATATAATTTATCTCTGTGATGCAAAACTGAATTTTCAGCTCCAATATTCCAGTCTTCAGTGCCAATCATTCTAATATAAGATATATTATCAATGTTGGAAACAGTTGTTCTGCTTAATATTCTTAGGATTTTTTGATAAATAAAAGTAGAAAAAAAATATTTAGTTAAAATAGAAATCTTTTGTAACAACACTACTTTTCAAAAGTTCGGGGACAGTAATTTTTTTTTTTTTTTTTGAAAGAAAGAATTTAATATTTTTACTCAGCAAGGATGTGTTAAATTGATTTTGAAAAAAAAGTGAGAGTAAAGATTTATATTGTTAGAAAATGTTTCTATCTGGAATAAATGCTGTTCTTGTAATATCTAAAATAAAAAAATATTAAGCATTTTCCAACATTGATGATAACCGAGTCAAATCAGCATATTAGAAGGCTTTTTGAAGGATCATGTTACACTAAAGACTGGAGTAATGATGGTGATTATTGTGAAAGTCAGCATTGCATCACAGAAATAAATGATATTTTAAAGAAAATCATTTAAATATAAAATAAAAATTTAAATATTTTAAATTTTAATATTTCATAACATTACAGTTTTGTTCTGTATATATATATAGTCAACATTTTTGTATGTTTATATTTAAAAAATGTAAATGGCACATCTATGCAGTCTAATCTCAGTAATTAAATATTACTATATTTTATTTCTATAATAAAAATGTAAATTACATAAAATGTAATTTGCATATGTTATGCAGTATAATTGTATAGATCACTTATTAATTACTACATCTGTTTAATGATTTACTTGTATATAATATGTATATAATATTATAAATTATAATCCTTATGATTCTCTGCAAACATTGATATATGCAATTACCTGTGATCAGTGTAGTAGCTAATTAATTCAATTAAAACTAAGTCAATTTGCAGCCCCAGTTATACAATGAAAAATAAGAATTTATGAGATTATTTTGTTTGTTTCTTCAGAGAGAAAAACACTGTGTTGGAATCCATGGAATTGACCTTACCTGTATTGGAATCTATGGAAAAGAAGTTCTGAGGATTTCCGGCAGTGATACGATACATGAGTCGGCTATCTGAAGCGGAAAAGTCAGGGTCCCGGGCTTGGATGCGAACAACAGGCACATCTTTGGGAGAGTTCTCCATGATGTACGGGTGGTAGATGGATTCAGAGGTCAAAGGTGCATTATCATTCACATCCTCCACTTGGATAAACACCTCAATAGAGGCAGAGAGCGGCACCACTCCTCGGTCTGTCGCATAAACCGTTAGCCAGTAGGAATCCTGAGTCTCGCAATCTAGGGTGCCAGTGGTGTAAATCATTCCTGTAAGAACAGTGGAAAAACATATTTAATATCGATCACTTTTGATGGATTGAACAAGAACTACTTCACACAGTTTGTGAGTTTTTATGACAAATTCTTTTTATGGCACCACAACTGCTATCAGTACTCAGTGAGTGAGCTGGGAACATTCACTTATTTTCAAGCTATCCATAACTTGGTTTGTGATTCAGCTACACATCAAAAGCATCCGACCCTACCATGAGTCAAACTTTGGTGTCAAACTTTATTAAACTGTAATGTGCCCAACATTTTTAGGAGATTAGAGTCAGACTGAAAGATTAATGTTTTTTAGAGACACACTCCCAGAAACCAAAGTCAATTCAGCAGAGTGTTTCAATACCAGAGCTGGTGTGGTGTGTTCAGCCTAAAAGTGTAATTTCTCTTCAGATTTTCTCTGGGGAAATTTACTCGACTGTCAACGATACCTGAGACCAACCTGAAGCAATTGAGATATTTTTTTTTTTTTTCGGCAAGAGATTCATTCTCTTATACAGTCGATTGCCTACAACTAAATTGTCAAAATATTAGACGCATATAAAAGTATCTGCAATAAATTATTAAATTTAGCAATGAGCTACACAGAAACCATTGCAATCAGGGTCTGCACTGGGGCTAGTTGTCATAAAGGTATGACCATAACTGATTTACAGTGTTTCTCCATATTGCGAAAAAGCATTTCCTTTAATTTAATTTCCTGTAAATTGAAAATGTAAATTACATACATGTATGCAGTATAATCTTACATATATATATATATATATATATATATATATATATATATATATATAAGGGCTTTCAATTTAATGTGTTACTTTAGTGATTCGTTAAAAAAAGTGCTAAATAATAAGTCGTTTAATTTTTAAAGGTCTATATTAAAATACCTCTATATTTCATCTTTAAAATTAATTGACTAATTTCCCTAATTTAGCTGTAATTTAATACATTTCCATTTTTAGTCAAATCACAGCCCCTTTTATATAATGTAAAATATAAGATTTTAAGGGTTTTGTTTGTTTGTTTCTTCATAAAGGGGGGGGGGGGGTTTCCAGGGCAATTACAAACATTTTCAATAGCCTAGATTTTAAACTATGCAGGTATAAAGGAATTTACTGAGGTGATTTACTGTCTTCACTATATAACATTGTGTCAAACAGTCTGTTTACACTTTAGGTGTAATGCAGTTACACTTTGAAGAGGACATGCCTGCTGAGCAGACAGATTTTTGGCTGGTGGTGTCCAATCCAAACTGACATCTTGGACATACCACTAACTTTAGATGGTGCTTGGAATCCCACCGCAGGGTACAACGGCTCCACTCAGAGACTGTATGACCTTCAGGTCTTCAGCATAGCACATCTAATCACTCCTGACCAAAGTGCTGTCTCTGCCATTCTGTGATTAGGAGCACTTCGACATTGCATCACGGGCACATGTAAATACGATCACCGATAGGAAGGGGCATCACTGACAGAATGACCCATTTCGTGGCTGTGCTTTGCAATGCGATGAGTCGATTGGTCAACCATGGCACAGAACAAAACCACTCATGCGCAAAGTGAATCAACCGCGGGGATTCCAACCCTCACAGCCACTGTGAGCTGGAAAAATAGCAGAACTCGCACAGCAAGCAGGTCCCTGATACTTACTAAAACCTTAAAAGCATTTAAAAGTAGGACACCCAAGGGGACAAAGACACAAAGGATACAGAGACATCTGAAGCTGACTGAATGGTTTGTCAGTGAGCTAACACATTGTGACAGGTCAGTTTGCCTCAAGGAAATCTGCCATATTCACAATATACACCTTCAAAGAAAACAAAGCCAGTTCCCTTTATAAAACTTCTCAGTCAACCTTTTAAACCGAGAAAAAGACCACGCAAAATATAGATGGAGCAGACGAACATTATCTTTAAAACTACACTGGATTCATTTACTAATAATTTCATAGAATTTGCATATTTATGTGTGCGGGGAAAAAAAATCTTGTGCAAAATTTCAGATGGCTTCACAACTTGTGAACTTGTTCTAATCTGCATTCTAACGATGCTAATTAATGGTTGCGGATGATGATCATACAGGTGTGCATGCCCGCATCTGGTAATTTGCATAAACATACCAAATTAGAGACCATATAAGTGCTTTCTGAAGAACCTCACCTTTTCTGAAAGCATGCTCAAGATCTTGGAGAACAAAATGTGTGCCATTCTCAAAACAAGTTTTATCAAAAATTATTGATGGTTTAACTTTAAAAAGTAAGCAACCTGGTTGCCTTATATTTAGTTTCAATGAACTCAATTTTGAGTTAATACAAAGAAAGAGATTGGTTTAATCAATACAAACTCAAAATAGTATGCTGAAAAACAACAGCAAATCTACGTTGATTTTACAACAGAAAGAAAAAAAACTTGCATCACGATTTCTGCATGTTTGTATGCAGATTTTACACGAGTCCCACTAATTGGGATTAGTAAATCATATACCAGAAATAGTAACAGAGGTATGTTATATGCTACTCCAAATTCTGCCTAATAATATGTCTGGAGTCTCAGATATTCTAATAATTTACATGTAAAGATAATAATTGAAATTACCCTTTTATTCACCCTTCCTTTGACTAATCAAAACCATCAGAAATAATTTTTTTTTAACTTTTTAGGACATACATAATATTAATACTGTATATAAAGACTTTAAGACAAGCCATGTATAACATTTGCACCAGGTTACCAAGCTGAAAGCAAAAATCAACACTTAAATAAGCATTTTGAGCTATTTAATCCCAGTTTGATACCCAGACAAAAGAATGAAAAATTTACCAATCCATCTAGATGTTTCCAGCTAACGTTAATTTGATGGAGAGAAGGTTCACTAATGAGCCGTTTCTTCTTTTAAGCGAGCTAGATTTGTTTTACTGCAATAGGAGTAAATTGGGGTGCAATTCAGCCTGAAGTTCAGTCAAATGCACTCTTAATACATCCACGTCTTGCAACCGGGAATATAAGAAACATTTAGTCCTAACAAAGCTAGCGACAACTTTTGAATTTTGTTAAAAATGTATATGAAATTTGCTATTTTGTATCCACAAAACCCTTGACATGAGATAACCTCAGTGACAGTGTGGAAAGTTCATTGATATATCAAATTCCATCCTTTCATTATATACAAAAACCTTTCAGCCAAACTGCTGTAAAATGCTCATACAGCGCTCTGCTTCTATACATTCAAACACAGCTAAACAACATCAGCCGAGTCAGAAATATGACAGCTGGCATAAAAAAAAGACACAAAGTTTCATTGCTGTCTGGAACAGACTCAGACTCAGTCATATTTTCCACAGTTTTGATTCAAAGACTTCAGCTTTGATGCTGAGGATGTTTTGATGGATTCCCACAGGTTCCGATGCTGAGGATCAGAAATTCTACAAAACACAAGGCCTGTCCCAGCTCAAATTAAAGAGACACAGATTTACACTAAGTGCCTGATTTTCTTAAGCATTGAGATGCTAATCTGCTGTCGCAAAAGCAATTAGAGCAATGCAAATGATTTGACACACGATGCAATTGACTTTCAGCGATTGTGAATCTCAAATCACATAACATGTCTTTGAAAACAGCGCTAAATCCATCTGCTTCTTTTGCTTCAAAAGCCATTGCTTTTAGCATTTATCATTATGCATGAAAGTCAACCAACAGGTGTGTATTATAAACATCAAGGGCTGCATATGGAGCTAGATTGCAGAAAATCACTGCCGTGTCCTTCAACTAACAGACTTAAAAGGATGATTATGTGTTTTGTGGTTAGAAATATCACAAAGAGGTCCTAATTATCCTCTATAGCTAGTACACGCAAATTACAGAAATAACCATTTCAAATGCAAAACACATTGACGCATGCTACTGATTTAAATAGCATATGTTTTGATGCAAATAAGATGATAGCCATGATGTAATTTCAGATTATTCATTCATAGAATTTGGCATCACCATTTTAATTTCAAATTCCCTGGGAAAAAAATTATAGTTCATATTTTAAGATGTAAACAATAAAATATTCATGACTTCAGGATTTAGAACATAATCAGGCAGAACTTAGCCATCAAGTCATCTACAAACAAGATCAAGTGCAGTTCTTTTCACAAGCTACTAAAAAATGCTGAAAAAGCATTTTTACCTTTCAACATAAATCTTTTTCCTGTCCCTCTCATTCCACTCCAAATCTGCATCTTTGTCACGGTGCGAGAGACGTTTCCTTTGTATGCCATGCAGGAAAGCCCGTCAAAGATATCTCCCCTGAATTACAATCAAAGTTCAAGAAGTTTGCAAGAGGAAGTGGGCTCGTGGTAAAGATCATCGACTCCCATACGCTCCAAAAATATGTTATCAATTCAAAAAGCTAAACGGAATACTTCAGTCTTGTGCCGTGTTTGGGAATGTGTAGCACAAGCGGTCCTTTTGAGCAGGTGTCTAAGAGATTTTGACATAAAGGACTTAACCTGACTCTGGAGAAAAAGAGGCCAAATCTCAGAGGCAAATTAGAGCTGAACTTGTTTCTCGACAGGCGTCTGAGTGAGAGTGCACTCTGATTTATTTCCCAAAGTGTGGGCAGGAATACCAATGCCTGCTCAAAGGAGCAGAGCGCTCTGTCGATAAGGCCTTCATAAATCCCATCTGCCTTTTTAGTTCACTCTTGCATTTGCGCAAAGAGACTCCCTAAATCGGAATCACTCTACATACAAACTATGAACTTCAACTTGACACATCTCATCTGGCGACCAAGATCAAGTGGCTTTGATATACAGAATGCTTGTTTGGGAGTGTATTGCATGAACTGCCCACTTTCAATCATCTCAAAAATCTAGTGACAATGTCAAGGATTCATTACACATCACGCCACATGGAAGCTTGGTAGGCGGATATGAGGCGGGCGTGCTAAGCCAATGCCACTGTCCTTACTTTTCCCAGAGGTTTTACTTTGAAGATAAAAGATAACTCCTTTTATCATGTATCCGCTTCCCCTACAACTTGTCTTTTGCTGCTGGTAGGGCATTCAATTCTCTGTGGAAAATCCATGCTCATTTGAGGTTCTGGCACAATTGTGCACCACTCGCTATACTTTAAACGGGGGCCTGATAAACAGGCTCAGCCTAATTAGCTGACATGTGAATGGAGGACCACAGTTACATCCCACTGCCCGTTGTAGTTCTATAATCAATAATCATTAGCTGTAATTAATAGTGAAGCAGGCACCACACAAGTTGTTCAAGTAACTGAGCAGCTTTTCTTCTTCAATATTGCAAATATCAGATCTCACATACCAGATTTTGAAACACAGACTGTGTACGAAATCGCAGAAGAACGCAGAGATTAAGTCCTACCTTTCTAGGTCAGTGGTCTTCTCCAGTGGCAGCAAATTTCAGAGGCAATTGTAGACTCAGAGCACAAATTCATTGCCAAGACAAATAACGTCACAGTGACCTTTTAATACCATTCAGTCAGCACACTGCAGTAAAATGTTAGGGCATAAATTCACAACCATTTTCACAGGTTTTGTTTTAATATGCAAGCATCGACTCAGGACTGGTCCGTCATCAAAAGAGATAAAACATAGCAGACAACACAACCAAAAAGCACATAAAGAATCAAATTATAGATACCTGTTTCATCATCAATGGAGAACCTTCCAAGACCACTTCTAGCTTTGATAGAGTATCTGATCACTCCATCTCTGCCCTTGTCATCATCTTGAGCAGTCACCTGGAGGACACTTGTTCCAAGACGAGCATTTTCCTTCACAGTTCCCCTCACTGCAAATTCTGAGAAGTATGGCTCATTGACGTTCTCATTGACATCAATGACTTCCACTTCAAGATAAGACTCAGAGCGAAGTTTCACTGGAAAACCCAAGTCCTCTGCAAGCACTGAGATATTGTAGAATTGTTGATTCTCATAGTCCAGGTCCTTGGCCACCTTAATAGCGCCACTTTCAGCATGGATCTTAAATGTCCCATTGAAGTCATTGGACAAGGAGTATCTCACCCATCCACCAGATCCAATGTCTAGGTCTTGCGTTTGCACCCAAGCTATGACTGCACCTATTGGAATGTCCTCCAACACACGGCAACTGTAACTCCTGGGAATAAACATAGGGGCACAGTCATTTATATCCTCGAGGTACACTCTCAGGGTTGTCTCGGAGAACATCTGATTCCCTCTTTCTGCCTTATCTCTAGCCTGAATTTTGAGGGTGAAATCAGAGATGGACTCCCTGTCCAACCGACTAGACACATAAACAGAGCCGGTCTCACTGTTAATGGCAAACATAGGGGTGTTAGTTAACAAAGTGTATGAGATTTCACTGTTCTGACCAAGATCATCATCTGAGGCTGTGACCTGGATCACTTCTGTGCCGAAGGCTGCGTTCTCTGGTACAACGGCAGCATAGCTCTTGAGGGAGAATTTGGGGCTGTTATCATTCACATCATCAATGTTAACTCTCAGCAATCTCCAGCTGGATTTCTGTGGAAGGCCCAAGTCATATACAGTTATGTTAAGGAGGTACCGGTCTGATCGCTCACGGTCCATCGGCTGATAAATGTAAATTAGGCCACTTTCCATGTCAATATTGAAGCAGCTGTCAACGTTCCCATCTGATATGGCATACAGGACACGACCATTGAAGCCTGTGTCACCATCATTCGTGTTCACTTGAAGTACACTGGCTCCCACAGGCATGTCCTCACGAACTACAATATCTGATGGAAATGATTCAAACTGAGGCGTCTGTCTGTTGACAGAAAACAGATCGGTGTAGCCTTCATCCACTTTGGATTTGCTAATGGCGGAGGCTCTCTTCAAAAGTTTCTCAGCTAACTTTTGTGCAACTTTTGTCTCTCGACAATTAAAACTCTTTGCTGCCATTCTGCCTCTGACCAATGATATATTTACAAAGGTGGGTTCAGAAAGCAGCTCGGAATCTGACGCAACTATTATCAAGTTGAAGTTGACCATTTTTGCAGTGAGGGGTCTTCTTAATGACAACATCCCAGAGTCTGGGTTAAGACTGAAGACATCTTGCTCATTTCCAGACATAATCTCATATGTCACTAGCCCAAGCTCATCAATATCAATGGCAGACATGGTGATGATCGTCTGGCCCACAGGAAAATCACGCCCTATCGTACCTTTACATGACACGCGCTCAAAAAGGGGTTGGTTGTCATTAATGTTCAACACTTGTACTGTGACATTGACTTCACTTTCTCGTCTATAAGGCGAGCCCCAGTCTGAGGCTCGGATGGCGAACACGTATGTCTCCAAAGATGATTCAAAATCCAGTTCTTTGGATGTTGTCAGCTCTCCTGTATTGTGGTTGATGATGAACGGGAGGGGCTGAAGGCTGGCTATGCTGTATGTTATGCACCCATTGTCACCTTTGTCGTCATCCACCGCTGATACAGTGAGAATGACAGTGCCAATTGGGATGCTCTCATTGACAGAAACAGTGTAAGATGTGCTGGTAAACATTGGGGAGTTGTTGTTAACATCCTCAACCGTAATTTGCACCTTTGCCGTCATGCCACTCACTGTCTCAATCACTGTCAAATTAAAGAGATCCTGGCTTAATGTGGTAAAATCTTGTGCTGTTGAGATGACACCAGTGAGTGGATTAATGATAAAATAAATTGAATCTGAGGTCAGGCTTAGGGCGTAACTGATGACTGGCGGTCTCGGAGATATCCTCACAGTCTCTATAATGGTCCCTGGTGGTGCAATCTCGATAACTGAGGTTTTGTAAATCTTCTTTTCAAAACTCAACTTCACAGACTGTGGTTTTTTCACCAAGAGCTGAACAGTCTGAACATTGGAAAACCTTGGTGGTGTGCCTCTGTCTTTGGCTTGAAAAGTGAGATTGCAACCGTAAGGAAATTTATCCCAGTTGACCGTTTCCGACATCTTCAGATTGTACTCATTTCCAAGAGGAGCTCTGTCAAGGACAAACTGCTCCTGTGGGTCACCAGCAATAATGGCAACCCACTCAATTTCTCCATTGGGTCCCTCATCCAAATCTTCAACAGTAACAATGGCGTATACTGGGTCTTTGTCTGATATTTCAGGGTAAAGTGCGATTGCTTTTAGCGTTGGTGCGAACTCATTGATACGCACAACACTGATCACTATTTTGGCTGTACTGCTAATACCACTGTTCCCATAAACCTTCATTCCACGATCCACTGCTAAAACTTCAAGGGCAAATGTGCGGTTTCTATCTGCATTAGGCTTGGCTGTGAGTGATACAACCCCACTGGTTGGGTGGACAGCAAATTCATCCACATCGTCTTTGAAGAAATAGTAAAACTCGCCATTTGAGCCGATGTCTGCATCAGTGGCGGTCACCTGAGCCACACTTGCCCCCAATGAAGTACTTTCTGGAATATCAATGGCATAAGAAGTGGGAGAGAACAAAGGTCGGAGGTCGTTCATATCCATAATTTGCACATTAACTATCACAGAAGCCTCCAGCATGCCTTTGCCAGTTGCCCTAACTGTTAATGTATAATTATCCTGCACTTCGCGGTTTAGAATGGCAGAACTCCCGCCGTTAGTCCGTATGCGGAGAAAGCAAAAGTCCCCCAGCACAAATTCCTCAGCCTGAAACAGCCCCTCATCGTCTCCAGATTTAATTAAATATTTGATGTCCAATGGGGCCAACTTAGATAGAGCAATTCCCATTTTAACCTCAGTCCTAATATATGATCGAGCTGCAGAGTTCTCATAAATAGTGGCATTGTAGATGGAGGCGGTAAACTGAAAGGAGGAAGACCCTAGCTCCTGCAGTTGCCCCAAACAAGGAAGGAGATAGAGGAGTGATAAGAAGAAATTGTTGAGACAGATCCTCATACTGCCCCCTGGGCAGCTGTTTATAGCCATGCCATCATCCAGTTACCCTGCAAATAAGAGAAAAACCATTTCAATCTATGACATTTATCTCATTAAGACATATCCCTATTGTTCAAATAAATGTGATTGGAGTTATTTATTCAGAAGCCCTTGGTTTAGATTAAATTGTAAAAAAAAAAAAAAAAAAAAAAAAACCTGTTCTAATTGGAGATTGGTAATAGCAAAGAAGATCACATGACGATTAATCATCCAAAACAAATGTGAAACACACTCACAATAAATAATGTTAAAATAGTCTTAAAAGAAATGTGCCACAAGAGAAAATGTGGCTAAATTACAACACTGCAGTTTGCCATTTTATTTGTATTGCATTTAAAGTATATAACTTTGATCATGTCAAACGAAACCTATCCTCTCATATGCATAAAAGACTCACCATTAAAATACGGTTGTAATCAAAGAAAACTTCGAACGCTGTGGAGTATGTTTGTTACCGAGAGCGAGCAGTCTTGTTCTCCTTTATGTGCATCAAAAATATGTGAATAAGCTTACCTCTGGCTTAAGGAGAAAGAATTATCTGCGCTACAAACGTCCAGGTGCCCGCTCTGTGAAACTACATCCTTCACTTCTTTGCCATACAGGACTCACTGCCACTCACCAGAGACTGTAATCGGTGGAGCAGCGCGCGGCGCGCTCACGAGCGCACGTTATCCCGTGAATGCGCAAACGAAACCGGAGTTGGTGTTGTTGCTGCTGTCCCATAGCAACAATAGGATCTAAACCTTATCTAATACAAACATTAGACAATTAGACTCATGTGTTTACGCTACATAGAGCGCACAAAACAATTTGTGTTCTTTAAAATATCGCTACAAACTATTTATTGTTATTTTGTTATTATATGTTCATGGTATGCAACAAAATAAACAAATGCATTAATTTCATGTGACAGAGTGAAATAGTACTAAACAAGGTTCGTTTTCATTCACAGTTTTGTCTGTGTTTTTAAACTCAGTTTGCGGTGCATCTCATCTCCCACTCTGTGAGCCATCAATTCCAGTTCCGAAACATACCGAAAATACACGATTGGAGCCGAAGCTCTGAACGGCAACTTGCGGAAATTCACGAAAGATTCCGGAAGAGGACTTCACGACGGGAAGCAGCCGCAGCTAGCTAGTAAAGACTTCGGACCATTCCCTTTTGACCACGTTGTACAACATACTTCTGAATTTTTGTCCAACATTATGTCTGTACTGTGTTATAATAAAGGATGTGGACAACGTTTTGACCCCGACAAGAATTCGGATGGTAAGACTTTAAATAACAAACGATAGCTACATTGTTATGACTGTTATTGTACAGGGTAACGTTACATTTGGAAAGAAAACCACTTGTGTTTAACAACATTTATTCATATACATATATTATTAACAAAACATGACCGCCTCTAAAAAGAATCACCTATTAATTTTATTTGAACGTTATTTAGCATGTTAATGTAGTAAAGCATCTACAATGAAGCTGGTCATTAACGTTTGAATGATGTTCAATCAATATTACAGACTTCGTAAATTAATATTTGTTTTATAGATATCTACAATACAAGCGAGTTATATAAACGTCTTAACGAAATATCCTGCAGTTGAGCAGTTGGTGGAGTAACTAGCAAACTAACTAGCTGCCTGCACAACGTTGTGAACATAATATATAGACACCTGATTATATTCCTGTGACGTCACATTTCTTAATCAATCTCTTCTTATCCATAGATTCATGCACATACCACCCTGGAGTGCCAGTGTTTCATGATGCATTAAAGGTGTGGACATTCAAAAAGATTAGTTTACTTAGGCTTTTTGTGGGAAATATGTCACTGTTACTCAGTGTTAAACCTATTAAATTGTGTCTTGCATTGCTTTCCAGGGTTGGTCTTGCTGCAAGAGACGAACAACTGATTTTTCAGACTTCCTCAGTATTGCTGTGAGTGCTGCAACTCATCTGTAATAAGACTGTTCATTTTCAGAGTTGTGTATTTGCTCATATAAATTATAAATATTTAATTATATTGAAATGGCTAAGTCTTGAAATGTTTGTCTGTCTTTATGAATCTCTTAGGGTTGCACGAAAGGCCCTCACAATCAGGAGAAGCCCTCTGAGCCTGTTAAACCAGAGGTAAAGTCCTCTGCGGACAAGAACGTCAATGACGTGAAGCCAAAATGTGATGAATGCATCACTCAAGCACCAAAACCACTGGAGTCTATTCAGCGACCAAGGTAAAAACACACTTGGAAAGGACAGGGTCTTCCCCATTTGTATTTTCCAGCTCATTAGTTCAGATTTTCAGAAGATAAAGTAATGCAGCATTAAATCTACTATAGAGAAAAGGTTCTTCTCATTAACAGTCCACCCACCCAAAACCCACATAGATGTTAGAACTTCATAAGGATAAATGACTGAAAACATCCATTTTTAATTATCTTTTTAGTCCAGATGAGCCTTTCTCTATCCTACAACAGAAGATCTCTCCTTCGCTCAAACAAGCTTTAGAAAAGCTCAAAATATCTGAAGAAAATGCACAGGAGATAAAAGGTAAGAAAAGCCAAACCCTCTTTTTCCCTACCTGTCTATATTTGGCTTCTAATCTGATGCATTTTATTTTCTTTCTTGTATTATAGAGGAGGATAGTGATGAAATTAAGATAGGGACGTCCTGTAAGAATGGAGGCTGCAATAAGGTACTGTTCGCACTCACACTCTGCTTCACCGATTAGAAACCATGGCACATAACGTTTCTTTAGTTCATCATATAAACAATGGATTCTCAATCTTTTGTTTTTAAGACATTCAGCGGACAAGCCAGTGATGACGAGACGTGTTTGTATCATGCTGGTGTACCTATCTTCCATGAAGGGTAAATTAGCATTCAATCAAAACTGAAAATGACTACTAGAAAAGTGTAGATGGA